>NC_044208.1:20023891-20338891 GCF_900880675.1 Sparus aurata | reverse complement strand
CTGTTTTGCAAAGATAAGAAAATGAAAAACGCAAGAATAGTAATTGCTTCCAAAAAAAGGCGTGTTCGTGACACACTGGACATAGAGAGTATCTGAACAAGTGACAAAGTTCATTCTCAGTCATACATGGCATACCCTCAATTTTATTACCTTCCACTGCTTTTTTACGTTGTTCTGTCTGGATGTCTGATTGCTGAGGGAACACGAGTCCTGCAGGTTGGATGGGCACACCTTGTGTAAATCCATGTATATGCATACAAGATGTCACTGTCTTCATTTGAAAAAAATCTGCAGATCCCTTTAGGCATGCAAACTGTTCTGAAATCCGCTGCATAAACCTTAAACTCCAAGCTGGTCAGTCGGAATCTCTTTCAGGTTATTCAAACCTGCCGTCTGGGAGCTACAATGTCTGTTATTATTATTATTATTATTATTATTATTATTATTATTATCATTATTATTATTATTATTAACAAGACGTTCGATGAGAAGCTCGGAGCCTTCAGCCAGTCCAATGCTGCTAATACAGCTGCTCCAATTTAGTGTGAAAAAACACTGAAGTGCGATTAAACACAGCCAGCGTGTGATTCAGCATTTCCATTCCCAATACATACAATTACTTTACACTCTGTTACATAAAGCTCCTCATGCGTGAGTCATGGTCATGGCAAGGCTTGAGTCAAGAGCATTACAGGAAGCGGGCAAAACACATCAAGTGCCGTAAACTGATTTCATCCGAGCATCTGAACAGAGACACAAAACGAGATCAGCGACGTGATTGCGACGTCAGAGAGTCAGAGATCTGCGCAGGAAACACTGAGGATGCAGTTTAGTGTGGAGCGAACTTGGACTCAATACTGGTCCCGATGATCCACAAGATCCACGAATTAAAACAAGATCTTGAAAGGTGTATGTTGTGATTATCAATAGTATTTTCCAAAAGCTTGTGTTTGTGGTAAAAGTCATAAATACGACCCAGCTTGATCAACACTCTACAAATATACTTCAAGATCATCACCCCATTAACATTTGCTTTTGAAAATCTTTCTGTGAACATGTAAGTCTAGACAAATGTGTTTTATTTAATACCCGTTGTAAATCATACGCGCTGTAAATTGAATATTGAGAATAATCTTGATCCGTACATTAGACGCTGAAGTTAGGAGAAGAGCAGGTAAGAGGCTAAGGAGTGATCTTTATTTCTTCCAGAGTTTCTGTTGTACAGGCAGAAAAATTGGGGCAAACATTGTTGGTGTTTATTGAGCTGCATCACAAACATAAAGCGTCAGTACTTGACAAGCTGGGATTGAAAATCAGCAACCAGTTATAGTTGAAAAAGTAGATAGATTGTTAATTGTTATGTCTCATTCAGCCTCTGACTGAAGTCATCACTCACCAGGGACTGCGGCTATTTTCCCAAAGTCGTCTCCTTTCCCCTTTCCTCTCTGTACGTTCATGACATAAAGCACATTTCCCCTCAATTCTGGTGTGACTCTGCCCCTCCACCAGTCGCTGCTGCCTACAGGTTGTGGTTGAGGTACGGTTGAAAGCGGTCTATGACATCTAAGTTTTTCAAAGTTTATTAGATTTAAGAGTTTTTGAATGCACTTAATAAGAGATCGAAACACCTAAACTGATAAATTCATACTAATTTCAAAAAGTTTGTTTCAAACTCACTTGACATTTAAATGGAAACATTGCGGAAATTCTGTCTTTCAGGCTCTTGAGTACGTATATGAGCTAACGGAGCAGTATGCTTTAAACATTTAAGCAAACTCTGGACTACGGCTTTTTCCCTTTCATCATTTTTAGACATTATTAATGACAGGGTGAAACATTTTGATCAGTTCTGGAGCGCAGCCAAAACAAAAGGCTTTGAGGTGAGTTGCGTTCATGAATGAGTCAGAAAAAATGTTTCGCCATTTGGCCCTTGGCTAAGGTTTTTTTTATTATTATTATTATTTCAAGGTTAACCTGGCTGAAATCAGATACTCAGACTCAGACAGGAATGTCAGTGGGCGAACTCATAAAGATATAATGAAGGTCTGAAATCTCCTTCTATAGCGGGAATCAGAGCAGAGTCTACTGTCTGACTGCAGGTGTTTATTCCTCCAGAAGGACCCAGCTCTGCCCCCCCGGTCATCCATGGACAACAATCAGCAGAGCAGATTTTTTTTGTTCAAGCTTAATACATACTGTTCACTTTGTATGTAACCACACATGCAAAAAATCCGCTTCCCGTTCGGTGTAAACACAAGAGAATTTGTTTCACTAGATATTGTAACCAAGGTAATAAAAGGTAGTTACCAGCTAAAATAGACTGTTTTCTTTAAATAATGCTGTAAAATATAACACAAGATTAATTTAAAGCAAATCCACGAATGCAGGATTTTCAAATGAAAGATGCATTGAGCAGAGGGTTGCATCTGTTCCCAGGGTTTACCGTTGTAGCCGTGTGTTTCCTCCTCTTCAAAGACCTTTTCCTCTTGCGTCATCCTCCCCAACATCAGTGAATCTGTGTGTGCGTTTGTTGGGATGGAGGCAGCCTTATCTGGAGGGCAGGCGGTGCAAGAGTCAGTATGGATAATGCAATTGACGGCGCGGCGCCTTTTTACATCATCAGCAGCGAGAACGGAGGGTCACGAAAAAGCTTCCACATTCATAAAACATGTGTTCGAGACCTCATCCCGCTGGAGAGTATCCACACGCTGTGAATAAGGATGTCAAGTACAGTGTGTGTTACTGTGTGCAGACTGGAACATCTGGGGTGGGAAGCAGAGGCCTTGAAAGTATTCATGCCAGGCTGAATATTTTTTGAGTTCAGCCGAGTTCAGTTAACAAGCGGTGCAGGAGCATTTTACCACAACAGGTCACTGATGTGTTTTGACTGCCCGGTTTGACCACAGCTGCTAAATCCTTGAAGAGCCTGAGGTCTCGCACAACCTTTACATTGATCAAAATCAATATTACTCTCTGTCTTTCTGATCCAGGCCATACGAAGTGTGTGTAAGTCTGTTTCTTGAGTTCCTTTCTGTTCTTTTTTTTTTTTTCCTGTTACATCTTAGCGTGTCCTCGCGCTACAGCTGGCCAGAGGCGACGTGGACACACGAGGGCGCATCAAGTGGGGACAAAAAGAACCATCACGTTATTCAATCAGCATCCCTTCATCTAATTTAAGAAAAGGTATAGAAACAGCAGAAGTCAAAAATAGCCCTCTTCTAAGAATCTGAGAACAAGTTGTGGTTGCTCAGGACTCGTTTGTGTTGTAGTCTTGTAGTTTTAGCACCGTGATAACATCCGTCTGCCCGGTGTTGAGTCTAACAATTTGGTCCAGGTTGCAATATCTCACCAACTGCTACATCGCTTTTTACAGAAATTAGATACAGACAGTCTTTCCTCTCTTAGGCGGAATTTTTTATTACTTTGGTTCCCCTTAAATCTAGCACCATCAACAGGTCAAAAATGTAACATGTCCAGAAATTTGGTTTACAGCCAAATACTGGAAAAAATTATTATATTAGCATTAGCCTCAGCTGTGAATTATCAAATGTTAGCATGCTACCATGCTAAACTAAGATGGTGAACAAAACAAACATTGTGCTGGCTAAACGTTAGCATGTAAACATAGCAATTGCGAGCGTGTTTGTTCGACGTTGCATTCCACCTCTACAACTTCAAGTGGTTGCCAGTTTGTGGACTAGCTAATTTTGCTAACACTAGCTAACGTTACAAATACTAGCTAGCTAACATTAGGGCATTATGGCTGTATATTCGTACATTTAGTGCCTTCTCGTTAGAAAAATGCTAATTAAAGTTAAATTGTTGCCTGAATCCCACATCACTGCCTTTTTTTATCATAATGAACTTCAATCTTCATCCTACATGTAGACCTTGATTTCAGATCACATTTTAGAAGACACTCATTTGCATGTTTCAGACTTTACTGGGGAAAAGATCTCAAATGTAATGAAATAATTTAGAACCATCTGCAATAATCATCTGAGGGAAAGTCAGAACAGACACTTCTATTGAACAGTCTTCACTTGAAATCAATTATTTCTAAGCCGTTAAAAGAGTCTGACGATGCACCACTTGGATGATCGGTGGACCATCTATTATTTCACCGTTTGGTTTTTGTTTTTGTTATTCGCTCAGAGAGATGTTCATAAGTGCTTTTTCAAAACATCACACAAATATTGATTTTAATGTTAGCAAAAACACAATTAACCTTGAGGACCTGCCTCGTTCTCCAGGGATTGTATTCGATCCTCCTTTTACATGTTGAGTGGTCTGACTTGAACTGATGCCTCCCTCTTCTAAATAGATCCTGTCCATTTACTATTCATTCATGGAGGGATTATGTCTGTGCTGGATTTACCTTGTTTTTCTGCACTCATCGCCTTCTATTTTTCTGCGGGTTGAAAAGCATCTGCATTATTCAACAAGGCATGACCATGATGGGGTGAGTGTACCTGTACATTAAAATCTTGGTGTTGATGTGAAGCCAGAGACGCTCGTTTGCCAAGTTTGTCAAACCTGTCTCCTCTCATGTGGTCCCACTGGTTTGCGGCACACACACACACACACACACACACACTCACACAGACACACACACACAAGCACACAGTCCCCCTGGTGTGTCAGTTCAGGATGAGCAGTGCTGTACGTGTGAAATGCTGTTTCTGTTCTGTGAAGCGAAGGTCGAGTCGGTTTTGTCCTCTGGAGATCCAAACGGCAAAACATGAGGAGAGGGGAAGGAGGGATGGAGCCGAAGGGAGCCCTGCTGTGTTTATAATGTTTCTGACTGCTGGATATAAAAAATACAACAAATCAGCTCTAAGCCCAAGATGACATGCAGCGTTACGTTTTCTAGCAATTAAATCTGCTTTTCGAAAGTAGTTTTAACAATTAGAAATACAAATTAGTTATACGTCTGCTGTGTTTAATCAATATTTAGCATGCCTAGTATTTTAAAAGGGTCACTCACAGTCAACACACAGACAGAGAATGATGATTTAAAGGGTAACTCCACCAATTTTTCACATTAAAGAGTAACAGGTCAGAGTAAAAAGTAGAAGAAAGTCTGCTGTGGCTCCAGAGGAACCTGCATGTAATTCTGATAAACAGCCTCCAGTGATGTTACTCAGTGGCTAAGTTGCATCGTGGGTAATGTAGGCTCCATTGTTGTTTCTGCTTGTTGTCTTTAATTTCCCTGACTTTTAGATCATGTGAATTCAGATGTGAGCTTTCTGAGGCCGACATTGCATTGTGGTTGCCTGAGCTGACAGGTAAACATCCTCCTCTGCGAAGGGGTTAAGTCTCCCTTCAGGCGAGTCACTGAGACAGCGGCGGCGACATGCTTGATGAATCCGCCACCACACAGGTGACATGGTAAATGAGGGTGGGTGACATTTCAGCTGTACTGGACTGTAATTAGCGGCTGCTGCAGAGGAGGGTGAAGCCCTCAGGTTTTTTATGCAAATCAAAGAGGCGGTGGAGGTGAGAAGGATATCACGCAGGCATCTATTATCAGTGTCTGCATGCGTGTGAGCGTCTGATGGATACGGTTGCATCATGATGAGTTCACTGTCTGATGCAGTGGTATGTGCTGCAGACAAATATCAGTCTCAGGAGTGCTGCATACAGCTGATGCATACTGATTGGTATTGACTGATTGGTATTGACTGATTGGTACTGACTGATTGGAATTGGCCGATTGATTGATACAGATTCTGACTGCCTTCAAATAGGCTGGCATGGCTCAATTGGAGAGCAGCAGGTTAAGTGTGCGGGTCACAGTGCTGGGGGCTCGTGGAAACAATTAATTAAATCTGTGAACATTCATCTGGTTTCCTTTATTATTAAGATATGTTTAATGATTAATATCATTAAGGGCCATCCAGGCACTGAACAGGGACTTCAAGTTGTTCTGTCTAGTAAAATAGCCTGCAGGTTATCATCTGAATCATACTCAACCCCCGGCTCTGAACACTGACTTTGTTATGCGCTGACGTCAGTGTGGAGTGAACACGTAGTTTGTCTCTGAAATGAAAGCGCCCTCAAGGGTTCATTAAATGTTTATAAAAAGAGAGAGAGAGAAGCGCATTGTTATGCTGAGAGATATAGGGGGTCAACACATACTGGCTTATACAGAATCCCCTCTGGTTAAATGGATAATTTATTGGTTTTGGTGTCAGGTAGCACTGTTAATTTCCTGTTTTGTTTTGTAGATTTCACCCTGATGATTTGTGCTTTGCTTCCTGACTTTGTCCCTCCCCCCTCCTCTGTGGCTGCCCTGATTTGTTTCACCTGTCCCTGATCATCAGTTCCTGTGGTCCCTTTACATGGCAGACATTTTCACATGTCAGAGCAGGAAAAGCACAGGTGTGACCGATAACATTAACTAGCATCCAGCCATCATGATTTTTAGAAATTCCACCTGTGATTTTCCAGCCTTGACAAGTCAAAAAGATGTGGAAAGGCTCTATTGAGTCTTCCTGCCTTCCAATACCCATTCTACAATTCTATTTAGTATGCCAAAAAACAATTGAGTACGTCCCATAAAAAAGTATGTAATATGCTATATGCAAAAAACACCAGGATGTCCTACTAAATCCGGTCACAGTTTGAGGTCTGCGAGCCAGCATGCTTTTCCGGCTATTCCGACCCACAATCCTCTGACATGTGTCACAGTGTGTCACACAGTTAATAATAGAGATACAGCGCACAAACATTTGACAGCTCAGTGACAGACGACAGACATCGCAATGACAGATGAAAGCACACTTGAGAGTGCAAGTACTACGTTCTTGGTGCTCCTTCATACCTGAGGCTGCACAGTTTCAGGAGCAAGAGGGTCAAAGTTCAAGGTGCACTGCGACAATGAAGTGGTGCGTGCCCAGTTGTATACACACTGCACGCAACGGTAAGTACTTGGTGTACCAGCAAAACTGTATCATTATCCGTCACCTTACATGCTATCATTACCTTTTGACCTGACATGTTTATAACCCTTTGAGTATAAGTTACGATCCGACACGGGGCGAGCGGGTGACGTTGGTTAATTGACGAGAACTGTCAACACAGAATAAACACTCAGTTCTCGGCACGCTTATCAGTTCACCGTAGGTCCTGTGGTTTTCTCAAGGCCGTCCCCTCTTCCCGCCCTAAACCTCCCTTTTGTCCAATTATAAAAGTATTCTATAAACTATGACTTCCTGTGCACTCACCCAGAACCTAGATCGACTCTGTTGTTCTATCTTTTTCTATTAAATAATACAAAAGACAATCTCCCGCTGATCAATCCTTTATTTGTTCACCTCTCTTTAGGGGGGAATGGTCATTTCACACTTTGTAAGGGTGTCTCTCGTGTGTACTAAATTAAAGGCAGATATGTGCACATACAGATGGCTAACAAAGGGAAAAGAAAGGTCAGGCATTAAGGTGTCGAGCCGCCACCGTCTGCGGTGCTCAATGCAGAGATTCTTCGGTTTTCTGGGACCAGCTGGAGGGATGAAATGCGTTCCTCCTCAAAGGTATTCCTCAAAGTGGTGTTATGATGAAGGCGGTGTGTAGGTGGGCTGCTGCAGAGGCTAGAACCATTGCCTCCTGCATGGAAGCATCTGCATTCTTTGTTTCTACGGTTATTCACTGTGCCATTTCTTTCTCTTCTCCTTAATTCATTCAGACAATAAAAAAACTAAAAAAACAAGCACATAAAAAGGAGTAACATGCTGCGTGTGAGAGCGCCGACAGTTCACTGGGTTTGTGTGATTATTCTCGCTTTAATCTCTCATAGCAACACACGACATCCTCACTTGGCGACAGTTTAGAGCAACAGCTGCTCACCCTTACTAATTTCCCCCCCCCGTGTGGTCGACATTTGCATCCATAGTTACACATGATTAGTCTCCTGGTACGACGCAGGCAGTTAGCCTTCCAACAAAAGGTCCTGTATTGTTAGTCACAGGAGGAGAGATCCATTCAAACTGTTTTTTTTTTTAAACGGCCTATGAACTCGTTCCACTGTGCTCGACACACGCGTCATGTTCCCGACACAAGGGACAGAAATACCTGCCGCCCTCGTGCCCTCTCAGGTCTTTACATATTGCACCAGGAAAGTAATTTATACAGTGATTCTTGATTGACACGTGGAAAAACAAACACCATCAGCCGCTATTGATCATCGACCAGATGTCTTCCGGTCTGCATGTTACCGGGTCTGAAAAAGAGCGCACGCTGTCAAATGTAACGTCACTTTATCAAACTCTACTACGTCCAATAAACACTGCGGGGAGAAAACATTTTAATCAGTGAGAGTACGGACGGAATGCTTTGTGATGAACGACATCATTATTTCTTGTTCTGACCCAAAAATGCCTAATCAGCGCCATACTTTGTGACTGTAGTACAATTCAAATGCTGCAAGGAGGAGGAAAAAAGGAAAAAGAACACACTCCCCTCCCTCTTTTTAAACTTGATGAAGCTTTTCAATTGAACAGCTTTGGTTCTGGCACCAGATTACCAACAACTACACATTAAACAGTCACCAGATCTTTCTGCATTAAGTCTTCTACGTGTGATTCTTTGAGCCTCCTGCGCTTTTCAACGTCTTCTGTCCAGCGGCAGCAACTTCTTTCTCTTTCCGCCTTGTGATTCTGTTGAGTTATTTGTTGTTTGTACTGTTTCTCTGGGGCACTCCGGTGTGAAAAGCTCATTATCTCGCCCGGTGAAGGCCTGCAGGTAATTCACCTTGTTGCATGGTGCCCCCATGTGACGCCATCAGGTACAACAGCGTGGAACGTTTCATATCCCTGCAAGTTTTATAAGTAGAATTTAGTTTACGCGCATCAGATTCGCAATGCATCGCCACCCTGCCCTCTGTGTGATGTGCAGAATCCTTTGAAAATATCAGACGGATTGGCCCGCTTTGTTGTTTTCCCTCCGCGGGGGCCTCTTTAAGGACAAAGTACAGTGAGAGAGAGAGAGAGTTGCCTCCGGTAGTGTTGCAAATCAATACACTCACAGTCACATTGTTGACAGCTGATTGAGGGTTTATTTATGACAGTGTATTGAATAGCCGTTACATTATGGTCCCATAAAAAAAAAAAAAAAAAAAAAATAATTATGCTTTAACGCGTTCAGTTTTCCTTACAGCCGTCAGGACGATGCATGTGGAGCCCCTGTCAAGGGCCTGAAGATGTAAAGAGCGGCTTGGCTGCTGTAATAGGATCAGCACCCCTCTCACACTCCCACTCACATCCGCCTTCATTACCACTAGCTTTGAGGAGGATTATTGTGCCCGGAGGTGATGCTTATTCACTGTAGGCGCAGATGTATGTTGGCGTTTCCGTGATGCATACAACATACGTGCATTTAATTCACCAGCAGGAGTTTAAACCTGTTTTTTTGGAAGTTTGAAAAAAGCTTCTCTTTCTGTACAGGGTCCGTAACAGAATCAGATGCAACTTTCAGTAATAATCAAAAAGCTTGAGAGCGTGAAATATGTTTGTATTGCCAACAGTATTCGATGTAACAAATAAAGACAGCTGTGTGATTTGAAAGTAATATATATATATTTTTTATAAAAAGATATTGCTGATATCGCCTGAAAATCCATTTTGCAGCATTCCCCTCTCGTCTTTCACCAATAATTTTATTATGGCCTCCCTCTCCAAATGCCTCCCTCCATGCCTCACTCATTGTGAATCCTCTTAGAGCTGGATTATGGGACTAAGATGTCACCGCTGATAGGGAGAGAGGGACGGAGATGGAGAGAGAGAGAGAGAGAGAGAGAGAGAGAGTGGATGAGCCTGAGGCCAGCAGTGTAAGGTAGAGAGAGAGAGCGGCACAGGAAGGGAAGAAGAGAGGGAGAAGAAGACGATGGAGAGAACCCCTCGGCCTGAGATGGGCCGGGTATGGGGTAGAAGGTGGTCTGTAGCCGGGGTGAGTACACACAGACACACACCTTCTGCTCTGTTTGCTACATTTTGATCAGGATGTGTGTGTGAAGTTGGAAAACCTGAAGGCTGATATCTCCCTCCTAATTCAGTTTGGCTTCATGAGCAGGTGGCACGTGCCAAGCTTATGTGTGTGTGAGTGTGTGTGTGACTGTGTTTGATTCAGCTACCTGAGGACAATAATGTAACAGACCGAGGGGATCACCTTCCGCCTAATTCATCTAATTCTGAAAAGTATACATCCTATTAGTTGCACTGAGACGAAGGTGTGTGTGTGTGACGTAGGCGTAGGGCTGCAACTATCAATCGATGAGCTGCCAACGAGAGATTGATCACCAAATTCTCTGATTCCAGCTCCTTAAAGCAACATTATGTCACTTTTTCACCTCAAAGCCATGTTGATGGGACAGTGTCTTGTAGCAGTGTGAATGGTGTCTCTGTCTCTAAAGGGCCACTCCGCGCTGCCATCGGATCACAGCGTTGCAGACGTGTTTACTTCAACATGCAAGTTTTCAACACACAGCATTGGAATGACGCAATGAGTTTTGTTTGTAGTGAGCACCTTGAATAGTTGTTTCGGAAAAGGAGGTCCAAATTGATCTGATTCCAGCATCTAAAATGTGAATATTTTCCGGTTTCTTTACACCTCTGTCACAGTGGACTGAATGTCTTTGGGTTGTGGAGAAAACAAGATGTTTGAGGATGTCATCTGGGGCTTTTGGAAGGACCATTTTTACACAAAGTACACTCCTAATTGATTAATCTTGAAAACAATCAACAGTTTGATTAACAATGAAAATGATCGTTAGCCTATACAGAGATGCAGACGTGAGTCATTGTTTTGATGACTTGCAACTTGATTTGAGAGGAGATAAGTGACTCGAGACTTGACTTTGACTTTGAAATTAAAGATTTGTGAGTGGATTGGACCTGAGACATGATGACTAAAATGACTTGTCCATGTTTGTTTGATGTTTGCAGTCAATTTTTAAAGTGGTTTTTAGTCTTGCTGTTGTATGCCACTGTTTAACAAGTTATGGGGAGGGAATATTTTGTTTGAACGAGTAAATAAGCCTTAACAATGTTATTTATTTCTTATCTGATTACATTTATTTCACTCTATATAAATAATTGAGCAGGTTGGACAAAATGGACAATAATTTCTTTTTTAGAGACGGAGTAATATCTTCACTGCAGGTAAGACGGGTTTATCTTGGGTGGGAATAAAAGGCGACTTGACTTGGCTTAACTAAGGAATTGACTTGACTAGACCTGTGACCTTTGGCCTGACCTGCCTAAGAGAGAATGACTCAGGACTTGCTTTGGACTCGACATGTCTGATGTAAGAGACAGAAAGAACATGACTCTGTGTGCTCGAAGGTGTCTTAATGGTTTGCTTAATCAGATAACATGAGCATGATACATTATTTTTGTCTTGTAGGAAGAGCCAGCAGAGCCTCGCATGGTGCAGCACACCCTCCAGTGTTCCAATCACAAGGCGGGGACAGAGTAACCGGGCAGCAGCCATGTCTCTTCTGCCCTTAACCAACCCTCCCGGCTGGAGTGTGTGCTCTGCGCTCTGTATCCTCATCATGTTGCTTCCAGAGGCCAAAGCAGTCAACCTGGACACTACGAATCAGCACAATGGCGGAGGATCCCAGTGTGGAGAGTACAGTAACCAGGTAGTTTACTGTAAATGGCCAGAAAATGATGCCACAGGAGAGCTGCTTCGACCTTTTACTCCAGAGATGTGTCAGCTCTGGGACAGAGCCTCTCAGCTCTGCTGTGATCACAATAATGTTCCGTCTCCCTCCACAGTTACAGTTGTGTAAAAGTTACTCTGTTAATGTAACGCTTGGTTAGGAATCCATCATTTAACCCGTAGGACAGCAGCGGTGGAAGAAGTACTCTGGAGTCAACCACAATTAAGATATACTTCATGACATATAAAATTCCAGTGAAAGTACTGATATATATTAATATACTGATACATTATCGTTTATTCTATTATTAGATAGTAAATACTAATTTATCAAGTAGAATAATGCTGTTGCAGCTAGTTTATCCACTTTAGATACTTCAATAGTTTAGTCGAGGGGTTCCCAACGTAGGCGTCAGTCCCCTTCACACAAGATAACTATGAGGGGTCTACATATAATGAATGCACTTAGAAAGAAGAAAAACTTTATTCAAGAAAAACAAGATGCCCTGTTTTGATTTGATCAGCTGTCAGGAGCAAATATCTCTGGAAAGAGTCAACAGACACACCAGCATCTCTGTGAGGCTGCAGACACAGTGGTGCTTTGAGCTAAATGATAGTGACAATGCAAATATGCTCAGGGTTTGGTCAGATGACTGCGAGGTTCAGGAGGCTCAGTGTCTGCCACCAGAGTGCGAATGTGTGGAAGCTGACTTGTTGGACAGCAAGATGAGTGTACCTGTACTGCACACACTACAGTACAGGTGTAGTGCTCCTCATCTACAACATGTGGGATGATGTTTCTTTTGTGTATGTTTTTGTTGCCACGTGGACGACTTCACTCTTGTAATACAGGAGGAGCACTTACTAAAAATGTTCATCTCCCATTTGAATGAAAATAGAGCACTGGTTACCATGTAGAAAGAAAAATATGAATTTCTAGAGTTTTAAAACTGCCATATGTCGAAAGGTGCATTAAAATGTAAAGAAGAAATCCTTGACAACGTAACTATAATCTAATCGCACATTTCTTTTCTTTTTTTCAAATGTTACTTGGGCTGAACAAACGGTGGCGTTACAGGAAAAGTCAAAGAGGCAGTCAGATTCATCCTGTGGGAAATATTCATGTCTGCACAAATTGCCATTGCCAGCAGAATGATAATTTGGAAGGATATAAGTATTGTTTACAAAAACTGGAATGATTAATTAGTACCTGTGCTATTCAGTAATTACTGATTATATCAGATTCAGGACTAACTCAGGGTCAAAATGAAGTGTTGTTTTTGATGTAAAGGATAACATCAGCATGTGGCGGTTTGTTGCTGCAGTTATTTTTTAAATCTTTGAAGAACAATCTATTGGAGGCCCTAGTTATTTAATCCGACTTATGCCTATTGATGGAAAGATGTATTCCTATTACCAGACAGACCTGCAAGTCATGGGTCGCTCAAGAAGCCCTATTTTCATAAAATTCTCCTCCATCTCACAGATGATGGAGGACGGCATGTGCCGGCTGGTGGCCACGCTGCCACAGCTGGACGAGCAGAGGTGCCCCGACATGTTCCGCTGCACGGAGGAGGTCTCCTACTGGCTGCACGAGAACGAGGAGAGGAAGCAGCAGATCGCGGCGCTGAAGGAGACCATCTCCACGCTGCAGGAGGAGCTGAGGAACCACCGGCACCGCATCAAAGTCCTCGAGCTGCAGGTGAGACCTCATGGTGACTGAGCAGACCCCGGCAACAATCCTGTCAACCACTTTGAGCGTTTGCCTCGGTCCAGGGGGAGATCACTGGGATATTATAACAATGTGACGTCATCGTCTTCCTCCAGACATGTGACAGAACTCAGTAGATGAATTGTGCTCTTGTTTGCTCCTCTGTGGCGTCAAATCTAACTTTTCAAAGCAAGACATCAAAAGAAAAACCTACTTTTTTCCCCTTGTATTTCCTCTGCTCAGCATCATTCAGTCGAACCAGCATGAATATTTGATCAAACAAGTCTTGAACGTGGTTTGATTTAACATCCACAGGAGTCACCTTTGCTAAAAAAAAAAAAAAAAAAACATGTGAATGCCCTGACTGGCTGGCTGTAAAAGATTGGGATTTGCATTTTTTTTTTTCAAACACTCTGATAAAAAACACTGTTTTGACACAGGAAACACATCAGCGTTAATTGCACACTCAGTGCTGCACTGTAACGTGGTTGCTTGGTCATCAAGCCTGCTTCACCCCCCCCCCCCCTCCAGCATGTCCTTGACCTTAGCCACTAACAGGATTAGCCTCCTACTCCTCCACGTGCCGCTTCATGCGTCTCAAGCGGTGAGCCAATACAAACTACTCTCAGCTGGATGTGTCGCTGGCCAAAGGTGGCGGTGGGAGGAGTTCAGGTGTTGTGTTTGTTGACATGAGGACAGGAGGCAGGGGTTATGGGAGTTAGTGTTATCCTCCATGTCCAGGCTAGGAATAGACCACATCGTGAAGTCTGGATTTATGTTTTAGTACTTTTTGTGCGGAGAGCGCAGGGAGACGTCGCATGTTGGAGTTTTAGTGTGGGTGCAGATGGATGAATAAACTCAGCTGGCAGTTAAAGGCCCAGAGTCTGTGGAGCTACAGATAACAGAAAAGAAGTGCAGCCAAGGGTTCAGCAAGGTTGTTCACCGTCAGTCTTTACGTATGCAACAGATCAGCAGCCGTGATGAAGTATTCAGATGTTTCACTTGAGTGAAAGACACTCATGCATTCAAAACCTTACTTTTACTTGAGTGAGAGTACAAAAGCATCAAATCAGCACCAACATTTACAGAAAGTCTTTGTTGTGCAGAATGGCCCATTTCATTCATGTCATTTCATTTATTGTATCATACACATCTCACTATTGGATAATAACTAATGATTCCTAATGTTAATGTAGCAGCTGACACACTTGGAGCATGTTCTACTAATTTCAAATACTGCTGGGAAGTTTCACATATGATAATCTATTATATTTCAAGAATTGATTTACATTTTGTATTGATAATCTGAATCTGTAGTAAGTACCTAAAGCTATCAAATAACTGTGTTGGAGTAAAAAGTTGAGTATTTGCGTCCAAGTGTGAAGAAGCATTAAATGTAAATATTCAAGTTAAGTACAAGAAGCTTAAAATTGTACTTTAAGCTACTAGGAACCTTTATGTTTGGTTGATTCTGGCCCCTGTGGACAAATAATGATGATGATGATGATGATGATGATGATGATGATGAAACAATGCAAACTTTGTCACCAGACTACAGGGTGGCTTCTTTCCTTGGGCCTTGATCGTCAAAAAATGTTTTATCCTATACAGATAAGTCCTAAACTGACCCGTTGACAGTCATTAAAAATAAATACGATGCACAAATAGCCATTCTGGACTGTTAAATAACCACTTAAGAGTTCCTTGTTGAACGTTAAAGTGTATGTAGTTGGATTCCACCAGTGAATATGAGCATAACAAAGTGTGACGGGCAGGGAAAGGGAGTGAAATGCTGCAATGCACCACTGTGCAAAACATAAAGCAGCTCAGAGAACTGAAGGAAAGCAGAATTGATCTCTCTGCGCATGTTTCTGTCCTTGAAAAGCCAAAATGTGAGACTTTCACACAAAACACAAGAAATAATTCAACCCGTTCTCATACTTTATGTTTACCCCTTGTTCAACTTCCGTTCGATATTGCAGTATCTTAAAATCTGCCACTGTTCTTCTTATTAATGATGAATGATAATATTATTTCACCGAAACTGTTGATGATTGATGTGTATTTAAATGTATGTCGTCAGAGTGAAGAGAGGATGCACTTGAACACCTCCTTGGAGCAGCGTTTCCATGAGATGGAGGTTCACTATGCTGAGGCCACCACCCTCCTGCACCTGCAGGGCACGCTGATCCTGGACCTCCAGGTACACCCATCATGAGGAGTACTATTTCACTTTATGAGTATAGGGCACGCGTGTGTGGATGAAGATATATAATCCTCTGTGTGCACTGGGTGGTCTCTGATTGTTTTGCATCTCTGTCCAGAGCCAACTCCACAATCTGACACTCTTGCTGGATAAAGTGAAAAGAAACCCCGGCTGCTTGATCAACATCGTCCGGCCCAACTCACTGATGAACGCTCAGGAGGCTCTGCACCCGGGTACTCCCCTTCAGAAACATGCAGTACATGTAATCTAACAGCAGAGGGCACCAGACTCCTATTGGTGACTCCAACTCAGCTGACTCCTCTCTCATGTTTTCAGAGATCCAGCATGTGAGGAACTGTCCCATTGACTGTGCCTCCATCTACTACAATGGAGTGAGGAGATCAGGTCTCTACACTGTGGTGCCATCGCTGGCCGGCTTGCCTGTGGAGGTCTACTGCGATATGGACACGGATGGTGAGTCAGGGGAGAAGTTGTGTTGGCTTGGATGGAGGAGCACCTACTCCAGGTGTGCTGCAGCATCTGTATCCCAGATAAGAAACAAGATGCTTTCCCCTCCCTTACCTTTTCCCTTCAGGTGGTGGCTGGACGGTGATCCAGCGGCGTGTTGACGGCTCTGTGAGCTTCGACCGCAGCTGGAGGGAGTACAAGGATGGATTCGGCGACCTGCACTCGGAGTTCTGGCTGGGCAACGAACACATACATGAGCTGAGCACCCAGGGAGACTACAGCCTCCGCATCCACCTGGAGGACTGGAGCAACAAGCACAAACACGCCCTCTACCAGAGCTTCAGGTCGCTGTCATGCACCAGTTGGCAAAAAAAACACATGCACAACCAGCTGTATCTCTTGTATAATTCCCTGCTGTTCTTCCTCCTGCAGTGTGGAAGATGAGGAGCATCAGTACCGCCTCCATGTGTCAGGCTTCAGCGGGACGGCGCAGGACTCTTTCAGCTGGTACCACAACAAGCAGGGCTTCAGCACCCCTGACAGTGGCAACATCTGCGCAGAGATCTCCCACGGCGGCTGGTGGTACAACCAGTGCTTCTACGCCAACCTCAATGGCGTCTACTACAGGGTAAGTGCACACAGACAACTCACACAGACAACTCTTCAGTTGGGGTTAGGGTTAGGGTTAGCCTAACCTTAACCCTAACCCTTCTTTCTGAAATCATGAGTGTTCACCACTTTCTGATCCTGCAGGGAGGCCACTACACCCCTAAAGGCCGGGGGCCGCTGGGTCCTGATGGCATCGTTTGGTACTCCTGGAAAGACTCTGACTATTACTCCCTGCGCAAAGTCAGCATGATGATCCGGCCACGCAGCTTCAGAACCCGTCTGTCACCCTGAACACACCGGTGATGATGACATCCAGTGGTGTCTGACAGAGCTCATCAGGAAGGAAGCAAATGACTGTTTCTGTTGAGAGTGAACCTACACACCGACCTGGAAGTTGGAGAGAACTTAGGGAACTCAATGTTCTTGAAACCGTGGACTCATGTATATTCTCCAAAAACACTTTATACTGTAGAGTTCCTTTTTGGGACATTTTTCATTCAGTCCGTTGGAAGAGAGTTCTTCCTCATTTTCTACGTCTATTTTGTATCTTTTAGTTTGATACTTTGGCACACACTGTTAGCAACCCAGCCAAAATTCTATCTATTCTGTAACATTTTATTGAAATTAAAAGTGTTTTAATTAGAAATGGGATGATACAAGATATCAAGGGTCGTGATATGAAACCTTCAGGATAAGGTGATCATGATGAATTTCCTCCCATTTGTGACTTCCAATAAGCTGTCTAGCCCATAGTACAGTCCTTTATTGATGTCCTGATTTATTTTGTTAAATTGGATGTGTGGAAATTTGAGAAAAAACAATAATAATATAACCGCCCAGCATTTATGCAGAGGGAACCTTATGATTTATGATTTACACTGTAATCAAGGTCCACTGAAGAAGATGTGTCCCCATCTGTGATGCAATAAAATTATTTGTTTCTGAGCAAAATGTAAGGTAAAGTGATTCCAGTCTGTTCGACAGCTTCACAGAAACGATCATCTTCTCACCCCGGTGCTGATCAAAAGTAAGGTGAGGTTTCCACAAATCTTTTCTGGAGCTTCACATCAAAACTAGATCTCAGTATTCTCTTATACAGCTTAAGTTTATGGGGACTTGTTTTAAAAATGTAAAAAACAACAACAACAATGATCAGCTATTTTTCTCTCAAACTGTCTACTTCAGCACATGATCATTAAAAACATAAAGTATATAGTGAATCCACATATTTTGGATAACTCTGACATGAAGTTTTCAGTTAATTTAAGTCAGAACATTTAAAAAAAATCCCACTTAATTGTATCAGACATAATAATCCTAAACTCTACAGTCTCATTCTATGGTCAAGTGGAGAACATGTGCCATATGATGACTGTGTATTCACACATACTGTACGGATCACCCACTAAACACAATGTTAAGGAACTGTGACATGAAGGACACTATGGTGATTCATATGAGGACACTTTAGGATCTGTAAAAAACGAATATTTCTGACTGACAGGTGGAAATCAGAGATAACGCTTATCACTCTTATCAGACATCACACACATACTGCTGTTTATCTGAGGCATCAGTAAGTGTTACTTACATTCAAATTACCTTCACACATGGGTTTCCACTGACCTTTAGCCTATTGGCAAGTTCGTGTCAACATAGCAGGCCTGCGTCGAGCAGAAGACCATTTAAAAAAAAAAGTAAATAAAGGTGCAGGTTTGTAATCCTTTCACTTTAAACTCTTATCCAGCCTGCTAATAAAACAATCAAAGTGTTTCTGAGGCTTAGTGTGGAAGCATTTTATTGCAAAAGATTTGTATTTAATTATAAAATGAGCCCTACTTGGCTCCAGTGACGGCTGAAAAACCACACTGGAACACCATACATTCAAAATTAACTAACAAACACGAGAATGAAAGCACTGTCTGGTGTTTCAGATCTCCTCGCCTGGCTGCTTCATGTGGCCCAAACATCCAGCTGCACCTGATGGGGGCCAGAGATGAATGTGGGGTAAAAGGGCTCTTTCACCTCCTCCACAAACACACTCTTTGACCTCTTCGCACAGACTGCCGACTCATTCTCATTCCTGTGCATCTCTATGCAAGAATCTGCTAAAGCGAATAAGGGCTTTACTGTGAGCGCATCGCGTGTTGTGCGCCATGCAGGGAACAAGACAAGGTTTCATTCAAACACACACAGAGAAACAGAACAACCCCACTGAGTACAAATCATTGTTTAATAAATCAAACAGAATTTCTGCTTCTCTTTGAGTTACACTGTATTGCAAATACTTCTATACATAAAATAGTATCTCAATGACAAGAAGCACCTGATAGGTCTGATAGAATATATATTTATATATGTATATTTTTTTCATGTATCAAGTGATAAGAAAACAAAGAGTGAAAAAAAGATTAGAGGCTGATTGGAAACTGGGCGTGAAAAAGCAAAACTGCGTACGTGACAATCTGTGACTCCATCACAAACCCTTCTCATTAGTACAGACCTTCATATAAAAACACCGCAGGGAAAAATATTCTTCAGTAGAACTGGGAGAAAGTGTTTGTGTTTGGCACCGCCTGCAGGGAGGTATTCCTTCAGCAACGCTTTAAAAAAAACAATCCACCACAACTTCACTATTCATTATCCCGCTTATTTTTTTCTCCCTGCAAATGTAAACTGCCGTGTCATGGTACGCAGGCGGGGAGGGGGGGTGACTTAGGCAACCATTTCTTTTTTATCCCTCGAAGGGGCAAAGGCACGTGAGCGAGACAGGAAGGAGGTGGAGCTTCCTGTTAGCTTTTGAGGAAGTGCAGGATGAAAAGGGGGCGAGGGACTGCCAGCAGTGGACATACAGAGGACACACACTCTGCCTTTGCCAACTCTCACCGAGATTCGAGATCGGATTCATAAAGAAATGCCCCACTAAAGACGTCTTAATTGATCATTTAAATAGACCAAATGTAAAGCTCTGGTTAGAAATCAATCCCCGGCTATTGACAGAGAGGATGGCTTTGGTTTTCAGTGTGCAGACAGCAGGTTTGCAACACGTGTAAACCCCTTTTCAAAACTATTTATAACATGGAAAAATGAATCAAATGTTGCTTTAAAAATCAGCATTTCTAGTTTTTTGACTTACGCAATTTAGCAATTCATGCGCACAATCTGTGAGTCTGTGACGTTAACTTCCTGTGTCACAAGCTGCGGACCTTGGACAGAGGAAAGGGTGTGTGTAAATAGTGCGTTTTGTTCTGCCATCACGGCTGGCCCTAAAAAGACAAACAAACACACACACACGGGTGTCAAAGCCTTTTCAACAGCTGCACATTAACAGACTTTTGAAAGTCACAACGTGAACTGGAGCTGTTGGCATGAGCAGTGGAGGGAGAGATGAGGTGAGAGCACGACAGAGATAGAGAAGTGAAATTTAAATTAAAAGGGAGGGAAAAGACTGCAGTGTAAGCGAGAATATTTTGGATGTCGAGCTGGTTTTTCTCGTCTTGAAGTAGTGCGAGACCGAAGGCCGTTGCTTCTTTCACATCGTAGTGAACTGACTGTGTGCTTGCCTCAGCTTCTCAGCAATCTGTCAGTGACAAAGAGGAAAAGCAGAGGGTGGTCATGTGATGGTTGAGATAATGAGGCAACAAAAAAGTACAGACTCCAATTTACTGTGAGAGATGGCCGATAAAAATGTCTTTACCGTCTCGTAAAACTTGACTTGCTCCTCCAGGTACAACTGCATGACCCTGTTGTAGTCATAGATACGATTGCTATGGAAGTGGTTCATCTCAGCTGAGGGAGACAGAGGGGGGAGGGAACCGTGTGAGACAGACATCACGCTACAATAAACTCCACCGCCGACATGCTTCTGAGTGTGTGCGTTACCTTGTAATGCGTAAGACATGATGCTGACTCGTTTAGCCATGGTGACTTTGTCCTGAGGGGTGATTTTACTGGTTGCGACCAGCTTGTCGCCCTCCTTCACTTTGTCTATGGCTGCCTGCAACAACACAAGAGTCCTCAGTTACACTGTATGAAGACACAAGACCGTTTGACTCATCTGCTAAAATACAGTGTTTTAGCTTCTGTCTCTTTAAGACTTCAGCATAACACTTAAGCATTTACTTATCTTTTTGCATTCTATTTATTTTTTGGTTTTATTTGTTTTGTGGGGTTCTATTCTATTTATTTCAGTGTGTGAATATTAAGAATTAAAGGTTCACTGCTCTTTCAACAGGTGCACTTATGTCATCATTATTATGGCATAAATTAGTTGGAAAATGAGAATACTGTTTATCACAACTCTTTCTGGGACAGTACATCACCGGAAGAACATACTTTACTGTGTATGTGGTTACTGTGACAGGCCTAATATGGTAACTGTCAGATCAAAAGCAATCAGCTGTGCAAACAGGAAGTTACTGTAGCACCATTAGCTGTAAGATAAGATCCAAATATCACAGTTCAAGGGGCCAAACATATTAATTGTCACAGCCTTTTAAAAACGAATATATGCATGCACAGAGAAATATGTGTTTTAGAGTTGGGGGGTGTTAAAGAAGTCTGGTGTGATTGTTTAAATGTGTTACACATTAGCAATCTAATGTTACCTTGCGTTACATCTGGAAGTAACTTAATGTAAATGATGGTAGCAACTCATTTCTGAGTAAGAACTAGTTTGTATGGTGCAACTTTTCTCCAATTACTAATGCCACGTATGTCAATCGTGCGCACTCCCAAAAAAACTGCCCTTCTGAGTATTCAAACGAGACATCCCATCAAATGTGTTTTCTAGTAAACCAGTGCGTAACTATTTCCCGTTGTACCTTATGGACCCCAATGGTGTCCGGGAAGCACCCCAGAAGACCCTTATATTCATTGTTGGTCTCCATGAGGAAGTGGAGGTCTTTCCTGGGCTGTATAGGGAGCAAACGCAAGAGACAAGAAAGATTAATTTAACCTAAAAATGGAACAAAGTTACAGTTAATCCAAAACAGGAAACGGCACAGTGATCTGAAAGTGATACGAAAACACAAGGAAACATTACGTCACAGGAGTAACTTCTCAAAGTTTAATTTTAACACAACAGCTGAACTGGAACAGAGAAATGGAAGATTCGAGTTTATAAAAGTGTTGTTAACCTGCACTACATCTGGCTGTATATACACAACACAATACCTATTTTTCCCTTAAACCTCTAATTCATGAGGGGCGATCTGTCTAGAGACTCCCTCCACAGGTTAATATCACACTGCTCATTGCTAAACTAAAGGCAGCAATTCTACAGGATCACTGAGAGACGTTGTCTGGAGCAGCTCAAGCTTACCAGGCGAATCTTCCCTCTGGAAGCTGCCGGGGCATCAAAGTTTGATTTTTATTATTAAACACATGACCCACACTGATGGGGCTACACAGAATGATCAGTCAAATAGTAGGTCAAAATAAGACGCAGGAAACACGAGAGAGGTTTTCCTGTGGCTTCTTTCTTTACAGATACAGACGTCATGGTCAGGACGCCCGGGGTTCAAAGGGGTCATTAAAACACCACACGTAGGATGTAAACACTGGCTGCAAGCAGGAAATGATCACAGACAACTGTGAGATGTGATTATTGAGAGAGTGAACACACAATGTGGTTGATGAACCACACTCAGCTCAAGTCACAGCTCATGAAAAAAAGAAACAGAAGTGCAGTGCAGCAAACACCTCTGCCTGAAGACAGTGATATTAAAGTGTTACAACAGTCGTGTACCTACCTGCTCTGCCACCAGCTGAGCTATCTCCTCATACGTCTTGCCTGCTGCTGTCATGGCATCAGTCAGAGTTGACTCGCCTGCAGCAGGAAATGGATTCAATCATGTCATCACTGTTCCAGTACTAGTATCAAGTTGTTTCGAAACAGATTTCCAAATCATAAACTTCAGCGTAGTGAAATGCTTCCAAATCCATTATGATGACTCCAAGCTTTGATTACAGTAATCTTCTGAAGTTATTGAAAATAACATTTGATGTCACATTTGTATCCGTAGCCGCACCTTGGTATCCACTGCTGGTGAAGACGGAGGAGAGGTTTTGGAAGGCTTTGCCGATTCTCTGGTACTCTTTCGGCAAAGCTGTGAAGGGAGAGACAAGAGACGCACTGTGTGAATGACTTTTTTTCTTATGTTGACAAAACATGCAACATAAAGAAGCGTTATTTGATATAAACAGTCATTACACCCCGAAGTGAAGGTGTGGCCTGTGTGTGGTAAAACGTGTGTACGTACGGCCAGTGCATCTCTTCCAGTGCTCGTGGCCGACAGTGAGGATCTCCTTTACGCCGTCGTCCATGGATTTGGTAAACCTGCTGAACTGCTCACACTTCTGTTCCCTGTCATAAAACAAAACCACAGGCGGGTGAATGTACAGTCAAGCAGCCCCACTGATGCTTTCTGAGACATGTTTTTCTGTCTGTACTAATTCTGTCCAGCACCTGGTGTTTATCAATTGGATCTGTGTCCTTTGTAAATGTTTGCATAAAGTTAGATTAAACTCACACTTCGACAGGATCCAGGTCCGGCCCTTCAGGCTCTATCGTGGAGAAGATCATCACTCCAACCGTCTCGTCCTTCTCCGCTTTTCTCTTCCCTGTCTTCCAGTCCTGTGTCAATGTATCACTTTAATTAAGCGATTATGAAGTAATTACAAATCATCAGAACTATATGCAGCTTCTGTTATTTTACACATAGACCCAACTTTTGGGGAAATCGGGGGTTGTACAATCTTAAAAAGCAAAGGTCATTCTTTGATCAATCTGAAGGGAGAAGAAGTGGAGGAAGAACAGCGCACCTTCTCATCCTTGTAGGTGAGGAAAGTCTGGAATACTTCGCTGCAAGAAACAATTGGGTGCCTGCACATCCTGGTCATCCAGCCCTGCAACCGCTCCATACGCATTTTAATAAATTCTTCCTCAAATCGCCCTGGAAGAGACAAAAAGATATAAAGAGAGGACTTCATTTTCATCTCGCCATCAGCATATGTTTAACTGTTTGTCACAAAGTCAGACGCTTACCTGTCACCTGCTTGTCTGGTAAAGAGGGGATGGGGATGGCTGAGCCGAACTTGTCCAGCAGCCTCTCATACAGCCAGTCAAAGTGCTTGTATCTGTGATTGACCGGTCGGTTTGTGGTCTGCAAACGGATAACGTGAAGTTATAGACACTGTGAATCATATTAATAAGCAAAAATTATATGGAATACAGAATACTGACAGTGCTCCCGGACACTTACGCTGGGGACGATTTGGTACTCAATGTAGCTCTTGAGGCCGTACATCTTCGAGCCTTTCTTGGGATCGGCCACCACGCAGTCTAGCTGACTTTCTGGGTAAGACCACACCGGTCCAACTTCTCCCATCTGAGCAGAAAAACAATACGTTTAGAAACCTGCTACTCAGCATTGTATGATACAATCAAACGTAAGTTCATAATTCCAAAAAAAAGGAACTCTCTTCAAGCTGTACTCAAAAATACTATGGTAAGTTTCACATCTGCTCCTACAATAATTTGACAAGCAATTAACACTGCGTCTACCAGGAAATGTGCTGATGACGCATTTCTGCTTTCTTGTGTCATATTTTATTTAGTTCAGTCAGGTAGGTAAAATCACTGCACCAGGACAACTGACATTACAATCTGCATGCGTATTTAGAGATGACCTACATAGATTGGTAGCTTCTCTTTTCCTTTAGCGAGCTGCTTGCATAGGAGGTAGAGCTCTGGACCAGACTTGGAGAACCCAGGAAACCTGCTCAAAGAAAAGAAGGAGAAGAAAAGATTATGAAGTGATGGTCCTGATCGCTCTCTTTAACTATTCCACAGTCAGAGGACTTTGCGATTTCTTACTTGTTGAGGGATATTTTCATTGAAGTTGCATGAGCCCCTCCTCTCTGCATTGCTCCACTTTCTCCGGATTCTGACTCGGCATAACCTCCAGTCGACTTCATGTCATCCCACTCATCGTCCCACTCATCGTCCTCTGCTCCTGAGGGCGGATACATGTACACAGTGTTGTGTTCTTAAATCACAGGCACAGAAAGAATAAGGTCTGTTCTTCAACAGCTGAATGTGCAACGTGTAAATATACAAGAAGCAAACTGTAGGACTTGTGTGAGAATTCAGCTGCTGGGGGATATTAAAAAGGATTTTTATCAACCCTGTATATTAAACTAATTCTTAATTCTTTTGATAATTGATGTATTCTAGGAAGAGAAAATTACACGCTGCAGCCAGAGTTCGACTAATATTATCTCAACTAGATAATAACGGAAGAATATTTCAATATGACTGCAAAATGTCTGTTTCTTAATTTACGGTTTCTTATTTCATAAGAAGGAAAATACTGTGCTCAGGCTTACTCTGCAGCTCTAAACATCAAACTAAAAGAGATGTCTCTAGTTGCACTAGCTTGATAGAAAAACAGCCCTAACCAGAAACATTTAAATTCTGCATTTTGATGACATGCACCAGCAACAAACATATACACAGCATGCAACCCCTTGCTGAAAATAATGTTAATATCAACTCGTGAAGTTAAAGTGTGTTCAACATTGATGTGCTGCCAAAGCTCGAGTTTCCTATGAAAAACAGAACATGCATCGTTGTGTATAAACAATTTGTTGCATCTGTGAGTAAAGTTAAGTCAGTTTAATAATGAACTGTTAAAAAGTGGTTCTGATTAAAAAAAGAAAAAACTGAATTCTCATTCCTAAATGCTACCTGAAATAATGAATGTTTTGTATGTCTTGATTTTCCCCAACAGCTGTGCAATCTCAAAATGAGGTCTGAAAGCCAACTGATACAGTCCATAGGCTGTGAGGCAATATCACTGAGAGTGTGATTAAGACACCGGTGCCAGGCAGATCTCTGAATTCGGGCTCAAGCAATTACACACACAGAGACAGACAAACACACACAGACACACCGGCAAGTTAGGAAATCATGCATCAATCTGCATTTGAACTGGCCTACTAAACAAAAATGTACCAACCACATACAGTATTTGGTCAAAAGTGAAATAAGACATTCAGATTTTTGGACATTTTAGATTTCAGAGAAAACAGCAGGTTAAGTTTGCAAAGCTAGCTGGTGAGACAGCCACAGCTGTTCTTCGTTAGAGTTCAATTATACTTCTCTCTTTTCCTGTAACTGAACTAAATAGATTTTGATGATACAACATTCAGTTTGTTTTTCCATGTGAAATGATGTAGAAGCTAAATACAACCATGATGGAGAAACAAAAAAGTTACTTTGTGTAAAAGGTAGAGTTTAAAAGAATCTCTCTAAAAGGGGCCTTAAATCTCAAATGTATCTATTTTGTAGTAAAGACAAAACATTTGGAACCCAATTTTCTCAGCTTCATCCTGTCTTTAGTCACTGCTCTCTGATTTCTCAAGAGCAGACATGCCGTGAGAGAGAACTCAATTTCAATATGAAACTCATCATAAAACACTTAAGACCACAACCAAAGTCTCACAGATCGCCGTTTTCACATCGAGAATGCATGTAAACTACAATCAATCGTTTTAGTGTTAATACCGAGCTCCAAACTCAATGCCTCACACACATGCTTTGAAGAATGCAAATCATTTCCTGAAACTTAAATGCTGGTACGTCTCTTCATAAGCACTTATTGTCAGTCCACACACAAAAAAATCAAGCGATGCACAGGATACCTGTGTAATCGATAAGGTAGGGATACGGGTAGATGTCTTTGGCAAGAGAGAAAGAAAGGAAAAGTCTGTTAACTCCTCTCCTTGTCATTTATTCCCCCAGTTCTCTCTCTACAATAACAACTGGAGAATTTCAAAAACAGGTCAAGTAATAATTTGCCCGTCTGAGTCATGCGTGAGGCGAACTTTTCCACAGTCTGGGAAAAAAAAAAAAAAACAAGAGTCATGACTTGATTGTCCGGTCCACATGCTGGAGCATCTGTGTGGAGGGAGTGGCCAGACAGACTGAGAAGAGCCACATCTGGGACTCAAAAGTCCCTCATTAGACATTAAGCACATTTTTAAATGCTTATAAACTAAAGTCATCATCGTTCTTACGACCCAGACACGGCTCATAGTTGCCTATAATCTTACTCTTCTCACTGGATTGTGGTGCAAAAGCTCAACTGTTAAACTGAAAACACAGACTGTGGGATGCAGCAAATTGTATCACAAGAACCCAAAACAAGCATCCAAACAGAAAATTGTTCTGAAACCAGTGTGGGCCGTTATGAATGCACAACGCCATTTACATCCACATGATCCAACTGTGTCAATCATTTCATGTATTATGCTGGCTCATTCTTTGCTTTCCAGCCTAGCCCCGTCCACAGCAGCCACATACTCTATCAAGTCCTCACAATTATAGTTAAGTTATTAAATTATAGTTTAGTATGAAAAGTAAACCACCTGCAAACAGTTCAGCTCAACATAATGACACCGGTAGCTAAAAACAGTGTCTGACCATCCCGTGCTCGCAATCACATTAAGACATCACGATGTAGAGTCTCTGTGATCTCTGCATATAGTAACATCAGAAATCTGAGAATCAAATAGACTTAAATAATCCTATCAAATATTAAACAGCAAATAAATATAACAACTTGAAAGCAGAAGCACTTAATGAGTACACACATGCAGCATTGTCTTCATTTCCTGGTGTGAATTGCTCTGAGGTTTTGAATCGCGGCTGAGAACAATCACAAGAATGCAACTTTTTTTTTTTATGCATAGCACCAGATCAAAGGCAGCGATCAAACAATCAAAGCTTTTCCTTACCTGGACCCTGGTAAGCCTGCGGATGGCCCTGGGATGCAGCGCTCCAGGGGTCAGCAGCAGTCTTCCCAGTCTGGGTGCCCTCTGGGTTGGACGCCCAGTTGTTGTTGGAGCCCCCCGAGGGGTCCGCGTTCCACACCGACCACGGATCATTACCGTTACTCGCCTGGAAGAGACAAGAGAAAGAAAATGTGAGGGATGAAAGAGGAAGAGAAAGGGCGGCGAGGGAGAGGAGAGTCTGTTTAATGAGACGCTGACAGGAGTCTTAAAACAACATGCTTCTTCAAACACATGATGCGGTCCTGGCCTTGAACAGGGAATCCGTTAAGTTAAGACGAGCCAACTCGACTGTGACACTGTAGTTTGTAAATGTTGCTTTACACATGCAGTAACCACTAATGTCCAAATAATAAAACATCATATTTAAAGAAAAGCACATGCTTACAAACAAACATTATCATCCTAAAGCTCAGACAGACCATTTTATTTACAGCACTTAAAACTGCATGCCATGCTTGCAAAGCAGACATACTGTTTAGACAACCATGCAATACAGTGGATGTGTGTCTTTTGTAGGCTGCTGTTAGCTTAGTGCTAACTTGAACTAATGAATGGTCACACACCACATAATGCACATAGACATACAGAAAAGTACAGTAAATGAACTGGTGGCATCACAAAGACTTGCTGCAATGACAGACTGAGACAAGGGATGCATGATATCATTTGTGATTTAAGCCGATACCGTTTATTTCCCATTTTATTATTCTAAAAAGAAGTTCACAACCTGCTGTTTACTCACACCTGAGGGTAAGGTAGGGTAAGAGTCAATGAGAAACATTAATAATTAATCATCTGATTATCTAAATCTGAATCTGTCTTCCCCTGAAACTGTTAATCAAGTAATCATCCACACCATGTAGACATGTTTGGCTCTCTAGTCTACACTGCTTGGTGCTACCGAGGGCAACAGTTTGATGTCATGAGCATGACAACAGCCTGCTGTGCTGCTTCGTCTTCTTCTTTTTCTTCTTCCTCCTCTTCTTCCATCATCTCTATTCAGTGACTATAATTTCATTATCTGATTTATATATACCAATATAAGTTTCCCATTATCAGGCTGATAAATATCATGCATCCCTAATTGACACAATGAACACAGCAGTGCAGTGATGTGAAACATAATTTTCCAGCCCTTTCATTGCAAATATACAAGTAATATCTTATACAGCAGTAACTGAAATAAAAAAAATAAAAAAAAATCTGAAGATTATAAATGAAGTTATGATTATCTCCTGGAGTCAATGTTTCGTTTTTGTTCTGATGATTTGTCAGTGTGATTAGTCGTTTACATTCAAGATACTAGGATCTTTAAGTTTTTAAAGTTTCACATTGGTGCTGATTCAGAATCGTGATAAAGGGTGTGGGAGTCGATTGGCGTGTGTGTTTGTGTGTGACAGTGTGAGGTGAACAGAGAGGGTGAGATCATGCTGTCTGCAGGCAGTAAGAGTGGGACGGGGATTTTGCCATAGCAGACCAATCAAAATAGGAGCGGGCTTGGGGCGGAGCATGGGTTGAGGGTGGAGGGCCTGGTTTCATGCCACCCGGCCTCATCCACCCTCAAGTGGCAGTTACCTCATCAGGGGACGAAAGGTAGGGGGTAACTGGGGTGTCGGGGGTGTCCGGCTGGGGACTTAAGCCCCCAGCATCCACCTTGAGGGGAAAAGAAGGTGACATCATCACAAAGCGCCAGCAGTGAGGGTTTACACAGCAGGGGATGGGTTAAATCAAAGCTGGATGTAGCTGTGCTTGTGTGTGTGTGTGTGTGTGTGTGTGTGTGTGTGTGTGTGTGTGTGTGTGTGTGTGTGTGTGTGTGTGTGAGTATGTGAAAAGAGATACAGGGAGCTGACTGACTAATTTCCTGTCTCGACTCAAACACTTAGTGTGCCCAAATTTCTACTGATCCAGCAGTACACTCATATTCACAGAACTTCCTGCTTGCCAACGACAAAAGATTTTACTGCCCTATTTCCTCTTGGTTCTTACTTACTCGAGCTAAAACCTCCGACAGTTATAAATGACATGACCGCTGTGAATATCTCCCACAGCAGCTGCTCTCACTTCTGCATCTGTAGGATATGCACACCCTGAGTGAACGTCACTAAAACTCTGTGATCACTCACTTCTGCTTTTTGGCTCTTTGTTTGAAAAAATCACTCCAACACAAGCACATTTTGAGGGGGGGAATGGGAACACGGCAGGCGCTCTGTGCAGGGCACTATTGCAGGTATTCATACTTACTTCCCCAGGAATGGTCTGGGCAGCTGAATTTAGAGAAGTTATGGCTGTATATTATATGAATACTCTGACTAAAGGTCAATAAATAGGCAATAGTAAGGCATTTGATTTGATACCTGTATGAACTAAAGGTCCCATATTATGCTTATTTTCATACTTATTATCTATTATTTTGGATGCCTACTACAAAATGTTAATTTTATTTATTTATTTTTTATTATACTGTCCTTTGCTGCAGCACCTCTATTCACCCTCCGTCTGAATGCTCCATTTAAGTGCCCATCTCTTTCAGGCCCCTTCCCAAAAGGCCCAGTGAGCTCCGATTGGTCAGCTCTCACAGGACTGAGCAGGCACCACCCACTTTCTTTCCGCCTCCGCCCTTGCCATTGTTTTTGTAACTAGGCTGGGCTGTGGCCGAGGGCGATGACCTCACAACCTCATGTCCTGAAGGCTCGTTTGATCACACAGTTTCTGAATACGGGCTTTGTGCATTTCTCTGTGGATTAACTGTTTTGCTACCTTCACAGCATTTACATAGCAGCTAAGTCTGCTTGATAATCTAAAGAAATATCAAAATCTCACTTTTTATAATATGGGACCATTACAGAGTAAATTCAGTATATTCTTTAACCTGGACCCTATTTTCCCCCATCTGAGCAAGAGCGCTGCAGCTGCAGTCAGGAAACTGGCTACAATGTAATCCTTCAGGACGATTGTGCAGCTGACCTTCATTAGGTGAGTGCATTACCTGGCTTTGTGCAGGTGCTGATTGGGGAGCATAGGCATCAAAGATGGACAGGTCCGCAGTTGCAACATTTCCTACACTTGGAGTAGGTGCTGGGCCTCCAGCTGCTGGGAACGATGGAAATTGCTGACCAAACTAAAATAAAAAGATAAAAGACAGAGAGAGAGGGAGAACAGTTCCGTTAGGAGAACACCTCCAGATATTCCAGTGTGATTTAATGACATTTAAAGATGTTGTAATGTGATCGTGTTTCCTTGGTATTCCCTGGCTTTTCAAAGTGGGTTTGTAACTTTCCCTGTGTGATGGCACACACATTTTCACATTTAAATCTGCCAGTATGAAGATGCCACACTTATTTCTGCTGGCTTGCCTTTGCAGATCTTATTTTTTACCAGTGGGTGGCACTGAAATAGAAAGTAGCTGCATGAAAATCAGGCCGTGTCCTGGTGTTTTTCATGAGAAATTACATAAGCTATGAGTGCAATTGTCATCAGTGGAGTCTTGATGATTTGCAAACAGAATCAAAACAGTCTGGGGGCAGCTGGGAAGGTAACTTGAGGTCAGACAAACACACACATCCACACAAGCTTGTTTGCTAAGTAAGGCAGATGGAGAAAATCAACCTTCCTGTTGCACACAGCCACTACGTTGTTGGATGCTGTTTAGAGTGAGGCTAAACTATTGAACAGACTTCATAGACTTTACTTTTAATCCAGCTCTCTGTGTTTCTTTCTAAATGTCTTCAGAGTGAATCATATCCTCACGATGAAGTCAGAGCTGCTGGATTTGCTGGATCAAACTGAACACACATGCATACAAACACCCTAATCAGCAAAACCCTGAAGGAGGCACATCCTGTTGTGATTCTAGTTTGAGGCAAGAGACATTCAGAGCACCACAGTCTGCAGTCACTGCAGAAACATACCCTTGTAAATAATGACAATAAGAAAAGATAGAGCCACTGAGAGGGTGAAATGTTAAATATTTGGTCTCACTTTGATATAGACAGTACACGCTGTGCATCGTGACCTCAAAGCATGATAGCAGATGGTTTCGCGGCTTAATTTTCTGGGGTTAAACTTCAAATACTTGGTGGGATATGAGATGTAATCACCAACATAAACTCAGTGACTGTCGATCTTACCTCGATGTAGTCTTCTGGAACCAGTCCAACCTCCCCTCTGGAGTTCTGTGCTTCAATCCAGCCGCCTCCAATATTCTGAAACAGAGCGAGACCCAGAACAACATGTAAGCATAAATCACCTGACTTCAGACAGTAGTTGTCTGCGTCACATGGACAAGAAAGACACATTATAAGGACGTCTGAGAATGTGTTTAAGTGCATTGCAATTACCTGATTACTCTAAAATGTACATTTACACAGAGCTGGTCGATATTCAGATTTCTCAATTTGTTTCTGCAATATTTTTGACTGATGTTGCTGCCTAAATTTGGGGGGGATTTTCATTTAAGAGACATTTTGGTGGTAAGCTGTTGTGATGTCCCATATCCTCCCATATGGTGTGTGTTCATTTTTTACCCACTTCTGTCCCCTTGAAGGACAATAAAAGTCTGAACAGCACTGAAAATTTATAGTAGCTTGTGTTATTGTAACCGTGTTTGTTTTCATTTTTCACCACAATTAGAGAAAACAGCTTTCTCAATTACATGTCAGTTAAGGACTCAGGTCAGAGCGAAAGGCTGACAACAACCAGGTTACCCAAGTATCTGTAAACACACTGAAAGCTCCCAGGACAAATTCCTCCACAGTCAGTTTGTTTAGTGAGGAATAAAGATTCTGTTTCACTTATACAGTGGGTCCCGATTGGCTTAACGTCGACTTTGAGTAGAAAACTATGTAGGTCAGCACACAGTGAGTGACCTTTGAACTGTTGGTGACCAGCTATAATGACATCATGTTTACTCCCTCTCCTCTTTCCTTTTCGTCCTTCCTTCCTCCTTACATGTTTGTGACACTCGTGGTTCATAGACAACCTGAGATCACACACGGACTTCAATAGTCACATGGGCATTTCCATTTGAGGCAAAGCTAATATAGTTAAGTAACACTACAATTTTAGGCAGAAAATTCAATTCCTAAAAAAAGAAAAGTTAAAAATGCATTTCTTTTTTCCTCTTCCACAATGTCAGTCTGGTTTCTACCAGACTAATTATTGACCAGATTATGCATACAATCCAAATATGTACTTTAAATGACACACACAAAACTTAAACCAAATGAGGCAGTAAGTAGTGGTATCCTGCGTCTACCACCTGCACTCTGCAGAGGGGAGATAGGGATCAGAGCAACGATAAGATGACAAATTGATCAACATTTTGCCAACTATTTTATGAACAGATTTACAATCTTTTTTTTTTTTTTTCAAGTGACAAAGTCAAACATTTGCTGGTTCCAGCTTCCTTAAAAATTAGGATTTGCTCATCATTTATGTTGGTAAATGTACATTTTTGTGTTAATAAACAATCTAAAAATGGCACAACAATATTCCTCAAATGAAGTTCTAGTAGGGGTAAAAGGAAGGCAGAGGAGGAGTTCTGGTACAAATTTACCTGATTGGTGATGGTGACCGTCTCGCCTTCTTTCACTGTCAACTCGTTGTTTCCAGGCTCAGCAATGAAGTCATATAACACTTGTGCCTGTACACGATCAGGGGAAAAAAACACTTGTTATGAAGCCCGCACATGAACATATAGTTCCACATGTATGCTCAAGTGAATGCAGCAACTCATCCAATAGCGCTGTCAATATTTGTAATGTTGTGGGATGAAATCAAGGTGCAGGGAAACAGGCCAGACTAGTTCCCCTGGGTGTGATTTGCTGACTTGTCTAGGCACCAGTGTCAACCAACAACAAAGCCCAAAACCTACACGTCACCTGGGTCAGTTTAATACAGGAGCCTGTGGTTATTCTGACCCACATCTACTAATCGGCCTTCCCCCTTGGCCCCAGAGGCGCGCGCACACACACACACACACACACAAATATATGCATGAATGAGAGGTAACAAAGTGAAAACAATTCTAAAGATGATGTCATCTTTCACACACAGGTCACTTCATGCCTGATTTTCATACATTTGACTGTCTAATGTCACATGGATTGCCACTTGTTATCCAAAATAAGAGTCAAAGAGCTCGACTATCCACCCAACTTGCTCATTAACCTATGGAGGTGGAATGCAGGACTATTTGCACTTCCCTGAACAGAGATCTATTTTAGTGTTTGCCTGCCACCTCCCAGGAGTCATGGAAGCCTGCTGATGTTTCTAAACAGGAACTCATGAATGTTTCAGGACACAGCCTCCGCTCTGCCGGCTCGGTTATTATTTTTCATGGAGTGAAAACACTTTGCTTCCGTTTCAGTGTCTGCTTAGGCCAATGATGGTCCAGCCCTTTCCAATAGCATGGTCTGATATGCTGAGATGTTTTTTACATTTAAAATCCCCCTCCATCACAAAGTCTTTTACTCACAGAGAGGTGAAGTCAGACCCCTTCAGTTTGACCACCGTGGGACATTATTTCAAGGCGAAGGTGATGGTCATGTACACTGAGTGAGACGAATTAGTCGACTGTGCAGTTTCACACAAAACTAAAAGGTAATTCATTATCTTTTAAATGGGCAACCATCTTATGTGTCATCCATGGTCTCTTGCCACTGACTCAACGAGGCACACCGGAAGGGGCGGGACTTTGCCTCACTATTGTTGCTTTACACTGATGTTTTTACCTTTGACAGCTTGACACGATTTTGTGACATTGCAACTAGTTTGGAAGACATCTTTGCCCCCATACGCAAAACTGTAACCCGTAAACTTAAAACCTCCACTACATGTACACAACTCATTAAGTAAACAATATTTTTGAGGGGCACCGGAGCACCTTTCTCTACATTATAATCTTTATTAAAAAATTATTGATCAAATCTGGGCAACATAAAGCTCAGACAACAAAAAGCCTGATCTAGCCATGTTTTGTAAATTAGCATTTTGCAAGTGCAGCACCATTTTTACTGTTACGTACATCTCAAATAAATGAACTAAACGCAGCTGTGCATCGGTGCTGATATATCTGTGATGGGCCAATATCGGTTAATAATATCGACCATCGGATACATCAGTCAGGCCCTAAAAAATTGGTATTACAAGCACTGTCAAGACTAAAACACGAAGGTGGTAGTTGAAAACTCACTTTTTTCCTTTCATTATAATAGTAATACTCATAGTCTGCCTGTAACTCACATTATTGTACTGCTAATACTAAAACTAACTGTATAAATGAAGAGTACACACTGTAAATCAACCTCACTCACACATAAACTGTACTGAATGCACACGCGCCAAAGACTACATTTCCCAGCATTCCTCGGAGGCGGAGATGACCCGCACTGGAAAGGTAGTAAAATGTCACAAGACACTTTCTTAATGAGACACATTTTCCATGTACAGCAGCAAAGTAAACACTCGTGTCACATTCACGGTAATATAAACGTGTCGCTAGCCTCCAGCAGAAGCGTCTGAAGAAGAGTTTGTAAAATGTCCCTGACTCTTTAATGTGTCGCTTATCGAGTGAAGTGTTCACTGTGAAAACAAAATGCGAGACACTGTAACAAGTCCTCAAGCAGCATAATTCATGAAAACAGCAGCTGTCAGGTGAGAACTCGAGGAAGTTTAACAGACATGCTTGACGTTAACACAGCCTAGGAAGTGTTGTGCGACTTACCTTTACCGCCATTGTCGAAGCATTGATCAATCATTACAAAAACAGGCCCTGCGGTTTTCAGTTTTTCGAAATCCTCAGCTGGACATTTCCCCCGCTGCTTTACCAACTATAAAAAAAAACAAAAAAAAACGGAGTGAAGACAAACACGGTAACTTCCTCCCGGTGTAGAGCCGCACACTTTAACACATGAGTAAAAAAAACAGTTTGTCCACTTTAAAAACTAAAAAGCAGGCAGGAAGAGAGAGGCGCTGGAGAACAGAGTGGCTTCAGTGCGACTGCTGCAAGTTTTGAACCGCGCAGAGCTGCTGACAGCGCGGAGGGAGGGAGTGACCTGCACCGCGGAAAGAAACCGGAAAGGTAGCCTCCGTCCGATATGGGCCCCTCCAAGACGAGTAGCTCAAATCAAACAACGTGAAGGTAGAGATAGACCCTTTAAAACTAAAATGTAACACACGCAATGGGCAAAAATAAATAAATAAAAGATATTGAGAAACCTTTAAAAAAATCACTTGATAATTAATATTCTTAAAGTAATAATAGCCGCAATCAAAAGGTTGTCTATAAGAATAATAATTGAAAAAAAAATCTAATCAATCATCTATTTTATTTTTTATTATTTTACTGGTTATGAGGGTGTTTTCCAGCTACACTGAGAGGATCCTAGTACATTATAGTATTTTAAATTCTGAGGCCAAACAATGGTGAAACTTCCGGTGTGTGGGTTATTATTCCAGTCTCCTGGCAGCTACAGTCGTGTGTTTGCTGACAGCGTTGTTAACAGCTGGCTCCACTGCTAAAGGGAGTGACCCAGGGCCTGTTTATCAGGCTGAAGTCGGCCCCTGCTGGGCCCAGTGTGCTACTACAGTACAACAAAGATACTTCATGTCTCTGACGTCTCTGTGGGTCAGGGACAGATGCATCCATGTAAAGACTGCTGTCCAGGTTTATCCATCAAACCAAAACACAAGGACAAAACATATGACGTGTCAGTCTAATGATAATGTCTCTTTATTCTGTCCAGCTCACATATTTGACAACAAAGTGACAACAGGCCTGATTTTTAAAGAATATTTAGGCATGCTCTATGTTTATTTGCTCGCATCATAGATATTAAAAGGTAGCTGCAGTTTAAAGTTGAATTTCTTAAGGATAGATCTACATATTATACACATTAAAGTGTGTCCACAGGTCTTGCGGAGTAATACTGTATGAAAAAAGTAGTATAAAGTATTCTGTGGCTCCAGGGGAAGCGGCATGTAATCTAGAACAAGTTGCATTGTGGGTAATGTAGTCATTGGACTCATTACTTACAGTTTTAAAAAATGATGTTGACAGAAGAACCAGAGATATCACCTTTTTATTCTATGCTTTTCAAAACCTGGCGCCTACATTACCCACAATGCAACCCTTTTGAGTGGCATCAATGGAGGCAGTTTGTCAGATTTCACGCAGCTTCACCTGAAGCCACAAAAGGCTGCATATTATGTTTTCCACTTGTGCAGTTGTACTCTCAAAGACCTTGTAAACAGTTTTAGTGTGTGTGTGTTGAAGAGTCACACATCATTTTACACATTTTATTTATAAAATGTTAAAAGAAATTGTGAAAAGGTCTTGTCACAACTTCCCAGAGCACAAAGACTCTTCATTTACTGTCATAAATGACAAAGAAAGAAAGAAAGAAAAAAAGCAGAATATCCTTACATTACAAAGAGGAAGAAAGAGTGAGCTGTATTCATTTCATCGTGGTCAGAGTCAGTATTGAACACCTTGACCCCAGCCGTAATAAGAGTCACACCTTTCATTCCTGCTCGCTCCTCGTCACCTCCTCATATATCAAACGCCTGCGGTGGTCTCACAAGAAACCGGTGGAACAGGTTGGAATCATTCGGGGAGTGAGTGAGAAGAGACACAGTTTGCTGTTAGTAGTCCACTCAACTGACCACAGGCAGTCGAGAGGGACAGGAGGGAAGTTGTGAATGTGTATTTTATGTGTAAAGGCTGAGGGTTTCCGCTGCTCTGACAGCAAAGACAGTGATCTTGCAGAAAATGAGCTCTGAAGAAACCTTTGTATGAAAGTGGGATTTAATACAAATATCAGAAAGCGATTGAGGCTTAAGAGATGTACAACACTTGTTGCTCGAAACAGGCCGATGCAACATGACTGAGCACTTTTTGCCTGTATCAGCTGAGTCCATCTAGCAACGCAGGTGTGCCAGTGGAGGGTGGGAGGGTCTTTGGCAAACCTGCAGGCAGTAAGCTCAGTCTGGAGATCTCTAACCTCGCGGAGACATCATGCGCTCTCTGCTTCTTTTCCTCTACCTGTGCCTGGTCAGGAGTGAAGGAGTGGGGGCATCGGACCCCAGCTTGCCCTTCATGGAATACCTGGACGAGAACCATTTGGTCTGCCTGAAGTGGGGTTTCGACGACGTGCAAGGGACCATTACATTCAAATTTGTGGTTAACACAACAGGCTGGGTTGGCTTTGGCTTCAGTCCGAACGGAGGCATGCAGGGGGCGGATATCGTCATGGGGGGACTCGGATCCAGTGGAAGCTACTTCAAGGTAAGAAATTAACAACGGCATGTGAAGCTTGTGTTATGTTTCCTCCATGACAAATATCTTGTGCTCATTCTGTTCATGGTCACCAGCAAACATAACACATTCTTATTCTTTTTGGGTCTTTTTTGGCCCTTTAGGATTATTATGCCACAGGGAACGCCATGCCTGTGGAGGACACGGAGCAGAGCTACACTCTCCTCTCCCTGAACGAAAGTGACGGTCAAACCAGCATGAGCTTTCAGAGGGCCATCGTGTCATGTGATCAGCAAGACTTCCAAATCACTGTGAGACATTTAAACATTATCTCCAAACTCACCATTACAGCAGTTTTTAAAATATCGACGAATATCTATGATTAGTAAAAAAAAAGTAAATGTGTCATTATTTCACAAACTTATAATCATTAACTTATTGTGTAATTGAAATAAGATTGTTGAAATTCCTCAACACGATGGTAAGAATACATTTTGCCAATGTACGTTTCTGTAAATCATAGATATGTTAAAAGTTTACATTCCTTTAGGCCCAGTAAACAATTTTATGCAGTAATAACGTTCTACTTGTGGTCTGGTTAGGTTTAGACACAAAAAACACAAGGCGAGGGTTTGTAAAAGATCATGGTTTGGCATAAAATGATCAACAAAAACACAATAAAAGATGTCCCATCTTCCCGACAAAAATATCCAGTTTACTCATTCGAAAAATAGTCGGAAATTGTGTTGATGTCTCCTTAGCAATATCAAGTGATTTCAAACGATCAAATGTTGAAACACAGTCTAGAACTGTGGTCATTGGCTTGGTGTGAAGGTCTCAAACATGTAAGGTGAAGGCGATATGATAAGTATCGCAGTAATGTTGCTGCTAATGAGCGCCTGCAGCGATATGCAAAATATGGACTTCATTTTAAGGGAAAAAAAGTTAAAAGAAAAGAAGCAGCAGGCATTACCACTGATACAAAAGTATCCTTTGTATTCAGGGATTTTGTCCTTTAATTGGTTTTATAAACCAAGGAGTAATTTGATTTCATACTGTCAAGTTTCATGGCTAAATCTCATTAAATGACTTATGAAATGGAGATTTCGTCACTATAAACCTTCAGAAACAGTCATAAAAATGAATCACTACGTAAGAATGGTGCGTTACTTAATTGAGGAGGCTGCTGTTTCCATGGTAACAGTAGACCAACATCCCTCAACAAGTCGTTTCTTCTCACTTAAACTTTGTTTGTTGTTTTACACCATGGAGCTTTAATTGGCTTTTCACTATTTCTCCACTGTTGTGATTCATTATTTGTAATGTTATAGTCCTTTGTACTATTGACCTCAGTATTTGGTCTCATTCTCTATGTGGAGCTCAAGTTTCCTGCTTTTGTCAATCTAAACTTTGTAATAGGAAGTCTTTTGTCAGGTTCACCTGAATGTTCCTTTACCTTTGCGTTCAACTGGATGTTGTTCTCAGATATGAAGACAATGGTAACAACAGAAACAAGGCTGGCTAGATTTTGCTTTCCATTCAACACCTGAAATGTTATACATTTCTGGTAATTAAACCCAGGTGCATATGTGATATTCGGGTTTATAAACAGTAACCTGCAAAGTTAGTGTAATTATCTATTTCAAGGTCAATAAAGATGGGATTTTTTAGTTTTAGGAACACAAGAGCACCTCATCCCTTTTCCACAAATAAACGCCTTTTCATGTTTGGACCTTATGTTGACAAAATATATTTAAAAATATATATTATATATATATTTGTTGCCATCTCTTTTATAGGCTCAACCCATTAAGCTGATCTATGCCTACGGAACAACAGATGTGATCAGTTACCACGGGGCCCGAAGAGGCACCAAGGAAGTCAACCTGCTGAACTACATGGCCAGGACGACCTTACCCAACACCAACTTTCTCAGTGTCACAGTGGAAAATGTAAGAGATATTCAGAACAGTTTTGATGAATGAATCGTGGAAAATGTGATTATTCTTTTACTTTGTAGCTCGCTTATCTAATTCAATGGATTATCTCACAGGACAGCAAAACAATCCTGACATGTGTGCAGTAGTTGACGGACAGAAATTGTATTTTGCTTGCTTTTTTTTTTTTCTCTACAGATCACTGTCCCTACTACTCATACCTACTACCACTGCAAGGTCATGAATTTTCCATGGCTAACTACAAAACAACATATAATTGTGGTAATTGTCCCACCATCATCACTTTTCCAAATTAAAAATTCAACATTCCTTACATAAAATGTTTGATTGGCACAACGTACTGTCAGATTTGACGTTAATTGGTCTGACAAAAGCAGTTTCAATGAAAAGCACTGATTCTGTACAGGTAAGGGTCATTTATTGGGCATAATCTAATACAAAACTAGTCCCACAGCTACAAACCGAACATTAAGAAGAACAAGCATATTTCTTTTTTACAGTCATTCACTGTTCTTTACTTTATTACTTGACTTCAGGTTGAACCGGTCATAGAAAATGTTGACATTGTTCACCACATGCTGCTGTACCGCTGCCCCTCCTTTGTGACGCAACCGTACAACAGCCAGTGCTACCAGGGTAACATGGGGGACGCCTGCTTCGGGGTGGTGGCAACATGGGGAGTCGGAGGAGGGGTGAGGGAGACTCAAGTGTCCACCTCTGAATTCTTTGATTCATTTCAGTGTCTGTGTATATTCCATGTCAGTTTTGTGCTTGTGTAAGCTGATGCCACAGTTTATCCCCTGAAACCTCAGGTGATGGATCTTCCAGAAAATGTGGGTATACCTGTCGGAGGTGATGACAGTGATACGTTCTATAGGTTGGAAATCCACTACAATAATCCAAACAATGTATCAGGTAAATACTGTAGATCATAAATGGTTGAAGGAGACATATTATGCTCATTTTCAGGATCATAATTTCCTTTTGGGGTAATGCTAAAACAGGTTTACATGCTTGGATGCTCAAAAAAACTCATCAGTTGTCTTATACTGTATGTATTCCCCCTCTGTCTGAAACGCTCTGACTTTATGTGTGAGATTGGTGTAATGTCACTTAAAAAATGCCACCAGTGCTTCTTAATACAATGAAAACTTTTGCCTTGGGTGCTCTCTGGATGATAACACACACACATACCCTCATACTGACACATACTGTAATGTATTCTGTCCATTTTATGAATCATTTATAAACGGTTGTTTCTGTCTGTTTAGGCAGGACAGACAGTTCTGGACTGAGACTGTACTATACAGCCCAACTCCGGCAGTATGATGTCGGCATCTTGATGACAGGTGTGGTGCCGGGGATGAATATTAATTATAAAATCCCTCCAAAGGCCAATCAGTTCCGATCATACGGCGTGTGCAATACCTCTTTGTTTTCTGAGGTCTGTTGCAGAGGTTATTACCGACAAGTTTAGAGATAACACATTTTTATTGCTTATGATCACGTCCCTGAGATTCTTTACTTTCCACCCGTAGTTTCTGAATCCTATGCCTGACCTTAAAGTGTTTTCTGTGCTCATGCACACTCACTTGGCTGGCAGGAAAGTCAGAGTTGGCCACTACACTAGGTAAGAAGGAAAGATTGGGGATTTGCTTTATGTCAGTCGATATCTGAGATAATTATTAAAATAATATACATTTGCATGGTCAAACTGTTCTTTTAAAAAATGGTCATGTAAATGAAAAATGTGTTGCTCTTATACTTCTCGCTCTCTGCAGCAACGGAACGCAGATCGACTTCTTGGGCTTGGATGAAAACTATCACTTTGACTTACAACAAATGACCAATATGGGAGTCATTAAGACCATTAAGCAGGTAAGTCCCTGTTTCCATCATACTCATATACCGTGCCCAAAAAATGATAAAATATTGAAAGTTCTCTGTAGTGTCACATAACATGTCTCCCATTGCAGGGTGATGAGATCTTAGTGGAGTGCACCTACAGCACTGCCAGTCGCACCGGAGTCACTAAGGTGGGTAATTACTGTATTTATCTAAAGTCATTACACATCTGCACCAGAGAAAAAAGTAAAGTAAAAAAACACACAAGTAACATTAGGTCTATTGACACACTATGTAGTGTGACGTGTGTATGGGGAATGGAGTAAGAAAAGGAACTGCAGAACTTGGTTTCCAGTGCCAACTCAAAAGTTTACATCTATCGTTATCTCAGTGGTTTTTCATCCATAACTTAGTTAAAATACTTTGCATTTCACAGTTCGCTTTGTATGCATTGTGAATAGTTTACTGTTCGATTTTGCTGTTTTTTTTCAGCATTTTGGATCATAGATAACCGCAACTTTAGCTAGCCACGCGCTAACATCAGGTCACAGTGGCTCTTTACACTCAGTGCTTCTGCCAGAAATGAAAGTGACTGACGTACACCGTCTTATGAGAGCGAACAGGAAAGCTTGGACGTCTTTACTGGATAAGGGATTTGAATTTCTTGGCAGTTCTGCTATATCTATAATTACAAAGGCTTTTTTTTTAATTTTTGCAGCCAGCAAGGCTAGCTGACAGGCTAGTTAAAAACACCTAGGTGAATATCTAAATGGTCAAAAATGCTAAGACCACTATATGAACAGTAAACTATTAACAATAGATTGAAAGCGCACTGCGAATAGTAAAGTGTGGCACTCTGTGGCACTTTGTAGGGCTCAAAACGCCCTAAATGACACATTTGAAAAAACTCAACATCTATGGCGCTTTCCTGAAATCAAGACCTGGCTGCTTAAAATAATCCACAGACCTTGTTTTGAGCACTCTTATGTCGGAAATATCTTCTAATATAACTAGAAGGAAGCAGCTGTCTAACCACTGTCGTGTTAAACGAGCTAATGTAGCTAACTAAGACAGCTAATGTCACAACTCATCAGAGGAGAGTGCCATCTATGTTTAGAGGCATCCCCTAGTTATGTATCTGAATATTAATAACATATTGATCAATCAAACGATAACTATAAAGCTAATGGAGGTGGACACATGAACAACCGTAGCATTCAGTGCAATCAAATAAAAACTGTGCTTCAGAAAAATCTAATGTTGTTTCCTGTACAAAATAATACAGTATAACTTTAATACTGAACTCCTTTAGAGCAACTGGTCAATAGAGTATTTTCAAAAATGGGTCTTAACTGTCTGCCATGTTTTACGTATTCCTCCTTCAGATGGGGTTAGGAACTACTGATGAGATGTGCCTGGTCTTCCTTTACTACTACCCTGCGATCAATGTCACCACATGCCAGAGCCACCCGAATACAAGGCATCCATCGATGAACACGAGCGACCAGTAAGACCAGATGCACTCCTTCACAGAATGTCATTGTTATTTATTAATAAATATATCACACAGGTGTGTCTCAATATGCCCTTTTGAAGTTGATAATCTTACCTAATTTTCTGATAGGATCTTTGGGGGAACCACAACTCCAGACCAGGATGAGATCGCTGCTCATGAGCGTTTGTTAAAGACCGTACCTCAGTTTCAGGTTATCGCTGATGACGGTGTAAGTATCACAGTCTGAGTCAGAAATTCATATTTTTGTTGAGAGATTCTAGTTTTTTAAAAAAACATGTCTGTCAGACTTTCCATCATCATTTATAAATGACAACATCTAAAAAAAGGAGCAACAACTTCTATACCAGTTTCAACTTTAACTTGAACGAATAACATCAGTCCATCAGCATCTAGAGATCCATCTATGAGCTGCCAGTTTTAAGCCTTCAATTTGGAATCTCAGATCGACGTTTGTGACTGAAAAAGTTGCATTTTCATTTTTGTTACACTGGTCGTTGTCCATAAGTTGTTTTTTGTGTCTGTCCTTTCAATGCTTCCTCTTGTTCCCATTTCCTCTTTAATGTGTTTTTTCTTCCCTATTTATGTAACATTTTCATGATACATACAGTTTTACAACTTTACTTTCGTGCTGTCAGCATGTGTCCACTGAACGTAATTGTGTCCCATGTAGAGTATCAAGGGTTTTATGTGTTTATCTAATGATCACAAAGTCAAAGTTTTCCTTTGTCATACAGTATGGGGCATTTAAGTTTAAGTCACTGACCACGAAGCAGACTTTTTAAAAAAAAGAAATGTGCTTGTCTTCTGCGGTATCACAACAAAGAGAATTTCTATATTGTGTCATCTTTTTTGCAATGATACCTCTACACATAACCCAATACTCATTTTGGTTTGCACTAACTGGGCAAATTCCATACCATATTTATTATTTATCAATAACAATACACTGCCCACACTGTTTATAAACACACTGTTTATATGTGTACATATTATGTATATACAACTCTATTTGTGTTCCCTACCTTTTTTTCATATTGTTTATTTTTTTTACCATTATTATTGTTCATTGTTAAATTGAACTGTCCAGAATTCTGATTCTGATTGTTTTTTGTTTTCAAAGCTCACCTTCAAATCTTACCCAGGTGGCATGATCAGGGAGATGATGAAGACGCCGACTGTCACTTGCAACACTCCCAACGCATCAAGCAGACTCGTCACCTCCTGGATTGTGAACCCAGCAGGAGTAATACTTTTGCTACTCTGGATTGCAATGATGTAACGTGGTTGTATGAGCAACATATCCATATCAGTGCAATTTTGATACAGGGAGACGCAGTGTAAAATCTCTATTGTATCCAACTAGGTATATTCAACTTTCCAGGACAAGGTGGAGACCAATTCCTAGTTTTCCCTATCCATAGCATTTTTTTTTTCCAATCACATAGTGGGTGTCATATTACTCAGTAACTATTATAATCATTATCATATTTAGACTAGTTGTTAGATTAGGGTCATTGGCCACGTGTGCCTGGAGACTAGTCAAATAGTCAATTTAGTTTTATTTTACCATGTATGACAGAAATGTGTGCCTATAGCACCATACCTTAACCTTAAAGTAGCTACATGGAATTCAGCCATCAGTAATTTTATCATTCACCTGTGCAATAGGCCTATATATACACATATGTTTCTTTTTCCATCTATGCACATGTATAAGAATTTATGCCACAAAAACATTTGCACTATTCTCTGTTTGTGTATGTAGTGTGTTTATTATGTGTGCTGTGAGCTTAATTGCATATTTTTATATATGTGTGTGATTTATAAAAAAATTCTAATCATTTAATAATCATTCAATAAAAATATATTTATTCAACCCAAATAACATAAATACGTGTATTATTACAATATAAAAGAGTAGATGGAAGTGGTAGTGACCTGTAGTTTCACTGGCTGTCCTCCAGGGGGAGCTCTGACGTATTAGCCTGCCTGTCACTGTGCTGTCAGAGAATGAATGTGTACGGCTAGCCGGCTGGTAGCTTTGGAAATGTTGTCAATATCAGAATGATATCGCAGCGGGACAGAGGAGAACTTGCTCGGTTTTATACTGTCACGGATCCTAAAAAGCACCAGAAAGGGTACACTGTGTACAAAGTCACCGCAAGGGTAAGTAAACGTAGGGTGACAACAAGGATGACGCTAGCTGTTGTTAGCCGTAGCTAGCTTTGTAGCTCGAGCTGTGCTAATCAAGCTAATGTGATGCAAACGCACGTAACGTTACTTAAACCTCTTGAGGGTTGGCTGGCAGTGGCAACAGCTTTTGTAAACACAAAATATGGAGCTAACAGCCACATTCAGACTTGCTCATAATTTAAGATATTGGTTTCTCTTTACCTCCAAAGGATTTTTCTAGATGCTAACTTACATTAGCAGAATTAGCCAGAGTGATTGAACCCGACATAAAAGCTGTGTTAACCTGGCGATAACCGCTTGATGGCTAGCTAACTAGCTCGCTTAGTAAGTGTTAAGATAGGATCAAATGTTAGAGCTTTGAGCGAAATGAAATCTGTCCTCTCTCTAACATTAGCTAGAGATGTGGTTCATATTGTTATTGTATGTTTAGGCAGGGTTCGAGAAATACCTTTAGATATGTAACGCTAAATAACGTTGCAGAAGATTCTGATGAACAAATTGAGAAATGTTAAAGCCTGTGATAACTTAACAATATTCATGTCAATGGCTGAAACATCCTGTAACAATCTAACAGAGTCAGATGCTGACATACTCTGAAAATGTCTGAAGTGACGAAAAGTCAAACAGACAAAATTCAGTTGTAGTTTTGGACAATCAGACTTACAGACGTTATTAGACCTCTGTCTCCTTTCACAATATGCATCAACTCACAGATGAGGTGTTGGAATGGAGAAATAAGTCTTTTGATGATGAAATTAATAGACATATCCGATCATTTATCCATGATTCTGTCAGATGTCCAGTTACCAGCAGCCTGCTGTGATTTTACAAATATCATTAAGTTAGTAAGTGCATGCTGAGTGTCTTATTCTCTGTCTTTCATCCACCCTGCTTGTTAGGAGTGTTGGTGATGTCTCTACTCAAGACTTCCGTCATCCCACTATATAATGCACTCATTGTCACACTCAGAGCCGTGTCCTTCCTCATACTTGTGTCAGCCTCACAAGAAAGTCTGTGCAGCAAAACCACTATTAAAGTCATTCACGTGGTCCTGAGTTCTCTTCTTCTTCTTCTTCTTCTTCTTCTTTGTCTTCCTCCACACAGATAATCTCCAGGAAAAACCCAGAGGATGTCCAAGAGGTAAGACATGCGACCATTATTTCTATGTTGTGACTTTTTGAATGTGCATCGCATTGGCAGACAGTTGATTTTCTTGATAGACAAGAGTCTGATGGAATGTTTTGTAAGGAGTGTTCCCTACAGGGTAGTGTATTGATAATATTAATACGTCAATACATATCTGAATTCTGAATATTTGAAACAGCGACAATATACATATTCTGTACCAACTGCACTTTCTCCCTCTCTGTCCGAAAGTGAGTCTACTCATGCACTATGCTTTTAGTATAAGCTATCTGTGTGTTGCTCTACATTCCTTATCCACCTCTGTACACACAAGATTTTAGAATTTAGCCAAAAGCAGGTTAATTATTGCCCTCTTATTGCATGTATTTGTTTATTTAGCATCTCTTTTTGTTCAGTGTTTACTTTCTTCAAAATACTGACTGGCTATTTGTCCACGGATTGAATATGAAGGAATGCTTCTCACATCTGCACTCAAACCAACTGTTTTGTCCTCTAAAAGGTGTCACAACACATTAAGCTATTCCCCTTAAAAAAGGGATAAAAACAGACATGCATGCACTCCTACATCTGACAGACACTGAGGAATGCAGTCTAGCCTGGAAGCAGCACTCTAATGCAGCAGGCATGATGTCAATTACCGCATGTGTAGGAGAAGTGAAGGAGTTTTGTCTGGAAACACATACCGCTATTATCGAGCAGCGCTCTTGTTCGGGAGTGGTGCTCAGTCCACTTTTTCCCACAGCAGCAGGCTGGACATGCATCTCAACATTAGGGAATTTATGTTTTGTTTACTGAGTAAAGAACTGCATCATCCAGGTTTGTGCATGACTTGCATGAGTTTTATTTCACAAGATAGTGGTATGATGAGTCATTAAACTTGTTATATGAGTTGGATTGTTTCATGTATTGGCAGGGGAGCAACAGCTGACATTGATTCATTGTGGTTTCAGAGTATGGAAGGCTTTAGATAAAGTTTTTAAATATTTGAACAAAATTTAATATGATCCATTTGGTGAAGCTTCACATGATTTTAACACAAACTTATTGATGCCCTAACTCCTCTTCCTCCCTATTTTCATCTATCTGTCCTCTCTCTCTTTCCTTTTGTAGATAACAGTATGGAAGAGATACAGTGATTTCCGGAAGCTTCATCAAAATCTCTGGCAGCTGCACAAGAATGTATGTAGCCAGTCGGAGCTGTTTCCTCCCTTTGCTAGAGCCAAAGTCTTTGGTAAGGAACTGACCCCCACATTTTCCCTGTGTCAAAACATATGCCCCTTATAAAGGTAAAAATGCACAAAATGCTTGTCTTTTGTATATTATGCTTGAACTTCTCCTGTTACTGAACATTTGAAGAAAAACTGTTAAAGTGACTGTGTGGGACAAGACTATAAATCCTGAACCTTTGAACCACTGGAGAAGGACGGGTGACTCTGCCCCCTAGAGGGAGCTCAGTGTTATAATTTGACATGATCCCATCGAAGACAATCTCACTCTGTGTGTGTGCATCTTTCTATCCATGTATGCACATGCAGGTCGTTTTGATGACTCAGTAATTGAGGAAAGAAGACAGTGCTCTGAGGATCTGCTACAGTTCTCGGCTAATATCCCTGCTCTCTATAGCAGTCAGCATATCCAGGATTTCTTCAAGGTATCCAAACACATACATGCATAAACACAAACATGCCCCCTGTGAGACCGTGGACTGCAGTGTTTTTAATTCTTTTCAAGGGAGGTGAAGTCCACGACGGCTCGGAGCTCATCGGACCAGCTGAGCCCTTTTCTGACTTCCTTGCAGACAGTTTATCTGACTGCAGCTCTGACGGTAGCGTTACACACTCTCTCTGTTAATTTGCAATGACTGTTAATTCACACTTGCTTATAGATGTGTGCACATGTTTTCCAGTTCAGAGAGACATCAGCGGGGCAGATGATTTGACGATCACGTCTGAGTATGGAGGTAAAGTTTGTTCATGCATTAAAATAACCCCCACCCACATTAGAGCTCATACATTCTGTAAAATCATAGATGTCTGCATTGACCCCAGCATTGTTGTGTTTCCCAGGCCCGTCCAGTGACAGCGACCTGACCTCCCTGGCTGTAGATACAGACTCTTTGGCTGGGCTGGATGATGGCATGGCCTCAGGCCGCACCTCCCCGAACCAGCCACAGGGGGGAGCCACTAACATTAGCAGCAGCTGCAGCCCTCGCTTGCCTTCCCTGCACGACCGCCGCACGCCATCTCCCGCCTCAGTCCCGTCCACTTCAGCCCCTAACCCAGAGGTCAGCTGGCCAGGCCGGACCCCGCTCTTCTCTGGCAGTCTGAGGAAAACTAGTGGAGGCAACCCAAAGGAAGTGAAGTCAGACTACCTAGACAGAGCCAGTGAGCTCATCTGTTTGGCTGTACAGAAGGAGAAAGAGCAGGACTTCCAGGCAGCTTTCTCCTGCTATCGCAGTGGAGTGGACCTGCTACTGCAAGGAGTGCAAGGTCAGTTTAGGAGAGACATAAGTAACCTTTCTGTTAGGGTAGAAACGTTTTCCACTTTAGAGCCACTACTAAATAACAAAATTCCTTGAAGAGTTGCTTTCAAATCTTTTCTTGTGAAGGCTTTGCTCTAGTTACCCAAAGTTAGAGAAAAGTGGGAAAGTTATGCAAGTGCAGATGCATTCCTGCCAAATTCATATAGAATTCTATTTTTATTTCTTCATACTATATTTTAATGCTTCTCACCACATGTGCATCACTGACACGACAATTTAAAAAGGTCTCAAAACTCTTTAAAGCCATGGAATGGCCTATGGTTTTTAATTTGCGTGATCTTAAGTACCACAGACATTATTTCATTTATCTGACTTTTAATTTATTTTCTGTCAAAGTGACTCAGGCTCTTTTTGTCGAGAGTTTTACCTCTACATGAGACCACAAACATACTAACTATCTGCAATGTTTAACTAACAAAAATAATAATGTCTAATGTCTAATACCTGTTGACACCCTTTTCAAAAGTTCGCAGATTCTCTAGCTCTGGTTGTTTTACAGGCACCAAAAACACCAACAGACACATACGTTTATTTTTATATCATGTAAAATTAATCCCACCACAAAATATTTCCATATTCACATACAAACCGTCAGTGTGAAACAGTGGTGGAGAAATGCTTCATGAAAGTACGTGGTTAGGAGGAGAAGTAAGGTTTTTACTGCTGATGGGCAGACGGTGGATACTCATCTTAGATACTCTTAAGCTGAGTGCCGGCAGGTGGGTGGTAACTGGGGGTGAAGGCAGTGGATGGATGATTGGATCTTGTCATATAATGACATTCTCAAGTGTTGTTGAGAGTCTGTTCCAATGACCCTTACCTTCCACCCCTTTGAAGGACTCTAACCAAAAGACATCACTTTTACTTTGTGGTTTGTTAGTTTGCCACAGTAATGACATGCTGTTTTGTGAGTAAATAAAATGCCAGTACAGAAGCTTTCAATACAGTGCAGCACTACAATAACTGCTTCATAAAGACAAATTATTGATCTCTCTCAACCCTTTTTTCAGGTGAGCCCAGTCCCACGCGGCGGGAGTCAGTGAAGAAGAAGACCGCAGAGTATCTGATGCGTGCAGAACAGATATCCAGTCTGCATCTGAGAAGCAATATGGGTCAGGGGTCAACACAGACAGTGGTGAGTGGGAGGGAAATGCCACAGGCCCGTGTGATGACTTTGTTGGATTATGCAAATGTGCTTCATATGCATGCATCCGCCAGGGTCCTCAAACCACTTGAGGCGGTGTATGAGAGTGCTTTTGGTGTTTATATCACAGATGAAAACATCACAGGAAGTCTGTAATGAAAAATATTTAACTTGGCTTTTGTAACACACATTGACAGTCCACTGTCAGCGATAAACCCACTGAAAACGATGAACTGAATCTGCAGCTCCCCTCAGCTGTCCTGAGCTTTGTAGTGAGTTACTGCTCATTGTTTAGCTGTCAAGCTTCACAGTCTTGTATTGTCATTTTTGGGCACAGCAAGCAGCTGTTTTTAAAAAATCTCTAAAAGCTCACTGTACACTTATCTGCTCAGCATCAAACAGCCGACAGACACAGTTAGGGTCCACGTACCAAACAGACATCAGAGAACGAGTGCTGACGGAAGCTGACTTATATCGACTTCATCGGCAAAACGCTGCTCTTGAACACACCGCAAAGACTGCAGCTGACAGCCAACAAGAAATAATTCTCCATACCAACAGATTGCGGTAGTCTGTATTTGTCATTCAACAAAAGGAAACAGAAGATTGTGAATTAACAGACCAATGTTATGATAAAACAGGGTTTTGGGCACCACTCCTGCTCATGTAACCGCTTCTAATTGACAGGGTTCGTACGGGTGCTTGAAATCCTTGAAAGTACTTGAATTTCAATGTTGTGTTTTCAAGGTCTGGAAAGTGCTTGGATTTTAGTTTAAGTGCTTGACATTATAACTCTGTGCCTTTCACAAAATTGGGATCAGACTGGATAATTAATTTCTGAAGTTTTTGCTATTATGAAACATAATTTTAGATGTTCACAGCATAATACAGTGTACATAATTGTGATAAAAAGTGAAGAAAAAATAATGAGTTTATATATTCCTGTAGATACGTATTTTGCCCCAGCAATAAGGTGCTGGAAAATCTTAAAAATGACCCTTAAAAGTGCTTGAAAAGTGCTTGAATTTGACCTTGAAAAATGTGTACGAACCCTGAATTGAAAATATGTCTGATAAGAAAGTAGCAAATGGCAATGGTAGAAGGACAGAGGCAAAAAATTAAGAGAAACTGCTGTATGGATGAAATAACTGATGGTTCAGCGACCGCTTAGTCAATTTCCCTTTCTTTTTCAGTTTCTCTACTTGTGTGCTGCTTCCCATAGCCTAGCATAGGGCGACTAGTTCCAGAAGTGCTTGACACACCGCAACAAGTAGGACCACAGACGTTCACTAAGATTAGCTGGTTGACGTAGTGGAGCATTTAGCAGCTTCCCCTGAAAATGTTGTAGATGCTTAAAAGAGAGTGAACATTAGGGGCTTATAATGCAAGATGTTTGCCATATCAACTCACAAGTTGTTAATATGATTATTTGTGTTGAAAACTTGTGTCTGCTGCACCTAAAGGGCCAAAAAAAACAATGATCGCGGGTTAAAGGCCACAACACAAATGAATGCTTAATTTATTATATTGTTTTATTTATCTTTTTCTGAGTTAGACTCTGACACTGATTGTTTGAGTCACATGTTTCAAGTGGCCACAATACTTTATGAATGTGATGATATTTTCATGATAAAATGATCTTTCTGTCCAAGGCTTTGGGGGCACAGTGCTGCGCAACCACCAGCAGGGGAGGTCAGCAGAGTCCATCCGAGGAGCTGAGAGCTTACAGGGTGTTGGGGGTCATAGATAAGGTCAGTTTACTATCACAAGTCTTGCAACCTGTAGCCACATTTTGTGTTCACTTTAATGTTGTGTCATTTGAAATCACAATGGCTAATTTGTCTTCAAGAGAGTGAGGAAAGACACAGACAGTAATCGATCAGATTTAAAAACAAACGTTTCACTTTATTTGACTTGATGTCAGAACTTTCTCCTTGAATATCATAGCATATACAGAAGAGGAGGAAATAAATAAATAATAATGGTCCTAACAAAGTAATTACACTTATATTGGACAGCTAGTCATTGATTTAATAATTGCCCAGCTCAGATAAATGCAGGTGGTATCCATCTTCAAAGTTCTCCTTGTGTCCTTTCCTTCTTTGACCATCTCTTTCATCTAAAGCAATAAAAGATAATAGATTTACTGGATGGTACGGTAAGGACTGTGTGTGTGTGTGTGTATGCTTAGCGTCAGTTATGACTACCACAAGGTCAGTTTAGGTTGCTGGTCCTCTCAACCAGCTGCCGGGGAAGCGACTTCACCACTCAGCCATGAAATGACTTGGCAAGCAGCTCAGAGAGCGGCACACAACATTGAATCAATGATGCTCGTCCTCTGCACACACAAAACCCCAAGGAAAATGTTGACACAACACTAACATGTGTTACTCTACAGAGGTGCACGCAAAATCCTCAATATGTTAGAAACAAATCAGACACACGGAAAAAATGGAAATAACTGGAAAGTGCGCCATGCAGAAATGGCTCGGCTTTCCTCTCCTCTTCCTCCTCCTCCTTCCTCCTTTCACTTTTAATGGGGACAGAGGGGACAGATGGAGAGAGCTCCTCACCCTACTGCCCCCCTCGCTGCCCCTCTTCTCCACCTCCCCCCTTCCCTGATGTTTGTGTCTTAATTATATTAGCGCCCTGGCTAGCACCGCCACTCTGTTTACTCACAGCTCCATTCATATCCATTTAGCCTGCACCTGTTTGGTCCCCACCAGGGTCACATGGAGAGAACGCACCCACAAAACATACGCGCGCACTCGGCGACGCACAAACACAAACCTGCTCACACACATATGCTCAAGCTCTCCCCAGAGACAGCGAGGGAGCAGAAGAGCAATGGAGATGTCAGAGGATAGGAGGGAGGAAATAGAGATGTTAGGAAGAGACGGAGGGAGAGAGTAGAGGAGGGTGAAACAAAAGAGGAACTTACAGATGAATAGGGATTCAGACATTTCACTGTTCACAATTACTGTGTCTGCTCTGAGGTATTGGACAGCTCCGTAGTGAAATATTTTTAAGAAACACATGTGGTCCAAAATGTTCAAATTTAGCACCGCAGATCTCTATAGAGACCTTTGTGCATCTGAAATGTGAACGTAAATATGAATGATCAGCCGTGTGGTTAGCCAATTGCTCATATATCCCTTTGTGTGTATCGGGGCTTCAATCATCAGAATCTAAAGATAGTGGATTTATAATAATTTGAAGAAAAAAAAGAATGATGATCTCTAGTACGTTTGATCATACTAGTACGTTTGATCATACATCATACATCATACTAGAGAAAATGGACCCAATGACAATTTACTTAAAGATGACATTATCAAAAAGGCTTTTTATTAATTATCTTCTGGCAATTAAACCATCATTTGCAAACTAATCAATTCAGGTGTAATGTATCTTTTTACACCTTTCCTTTTTTTGTGTGTGGGTTTCTTCCCCTTTTTTTGCTCTTTCAGTCCTGTAGATTTCTTTTAGTTATTATGTTGGATGCATGATATATATGGAGCTGATGAATTCGAGCCAGTAATACTAAAAATGTATTATTAATTGATTTCATTGACTTAACAAGCACAGCATGTACAGACAAAGGTACTTACAGAGGTACACGTGATTTTTTTTATTCTCATTCTAAACATGTCTAATACTGATGCTTTGAAAATGTAGGTCAGGTCGACTGCCATCACAAAGCGTCAGTATTTGACCAGTTGCGAATGAGACTCAAAAATCAACTTTTTTACAAATTGGACCTTTTTAAAGTTGGTTTGCAATCTGTCTATAAACACAGAGAGGGTTTGCAATTCAAGTTCCACTAGGGTTCAGAGAAGAGGAAAAAAGCCTACCAGTTTTAACTCTACAAATCTAATCATCCATCTTTCCTCACTACATCTAACTTACTCTCAGGTGTCCATAAACAACAGGTTATCAATAAAATAAAATAATGTGAAATGTATTGTTATGTTATCTGTATTTGCTATGTGTGAAGCAAGTGATAATCAATTATCTGTATCTTCTGAAAGAAATCCATATTGTGCAGCTCTAATTGTTATGTGGCTGGGACTTCGGTTCGGTCCGCACAGCAGGAGTCGGCGTGTTAATGCCAATTTTTCCCGTATAATTTAGGGACCTACATTTATCTTGCCGTGACCCTCATGTGTGCCCTGACCCCGTCGTTGGAAAAACACTGCTCTGGAGGACACGAGCACTACATCATCTTAGACTGTGTATGTCTGTTCATACCTGGCAATTAATGGCACTCTTCCATCACAGGTTCTTTTGGTCATGGACAAGAGAACACAAGAGACGTTCATCCTGAAAGTAAGTGTAATGCGTGTGTGTGTGTGTGTCTGTGTGTCGTCCTGACTGTAAGTGTGAGTGTGAAGTGTGCCAGAAGCCCCTGTGTGTGACCGGTGTAATTGATTCTAATGGGCCTGTCCCTGTCAGCTCCTCTGCTCTCAGGTGTGAGACGTGTGCCAGATGCCAACGCACAGCGCAGGCACAGATGACTACACACACACGTGCGCACACACAAACATGCATATCTACACACACAGAGAGACACACACACACACACACACACACACACACACACACACACACTCTTGTGGCCAATGTGAACTTTACGTGTAGCGCTGATAGATTTGTGTGGCTCTGTTAAAGTCACGCGCTGTATGTGGCTTGATGAATCCAGTGACTTTGGGTTGCCATGGGGCATAGCTGGCACCTCTTTAATGGGAGGTTTCTCCTTCGCCACGCTCCCTCACTTTTTTTTTTTTTTTTTTACTTATTCCACACACAAATTAAAACATTCACCTTCCTTCACCTCATCTCCTGCCCTCCTAATTTGGGTTAATATTCCTTTTCCCCTTTTTCTCCTAAAATACTCACTCTTTCTTCCTTTCATACTCCACCTCTAATTTCTCACCTCCTTCTCCTCCTGTCTTGTCACAGGGTCTGAGGAAGAGTAGTGACTGCGGGCGGACTAAGAGGACCGTCATGCCTCACTCTTTGCCCCACATGGTGCAGCTGAGGAAGTTCATCCTCTCCGAAGACGCGGTTTTCCTTTTGCTGCAGTATGCCGAAGGTAAGACATCTCATGTCCCTCCGTCCCCCTCTTTTGTCTTCTTTACCTCCAACTGTCTTTTCCCCTCCTTTCGCCCGATCCCTCCTCCTCTCTTCTCTCTGCCCTTGTTCCAGACAGATGTTTGATAGAGATGGGTGTGTGTCACAGGTCATTATTCTGAATACCAGGTGGCGCCATGCTTCATTAGCTATGCCAACACCTGGGCCTCCTTACATCCCACTCACTCTAGGATGTGTGTGTCGCTCGTGTGTGTGGGTGAGTGCGTACAATGAAACGCAGCCATATTTTTTAATGCCCTGTAACCTATTCAATCTGGCGCACTCTATAACCACCCTGCGCTAATATTAGTGGACAGTATTGAATATCATATGGGGCTGTTCAACATGATCTAATAAAGCCAAGCACAGTTTCACTCCAGTTACATCCCAGCTCTGTGATTGAGAAAGCCCAGGGTTGCTCCTTATGCTTCTTTAGTGCGCTGATGGGTTGAATGAGGATAGACAGGCAGACGGAGGGAGGCAGTGACCTGAGTGACATTGGACAAAACAACATGTGGATGGTTTTACTTTCTAAGCCATCGAGCTGCCCCGCTATCATTATCATCACTGAGAACTCCCTATCCATTCTCATCACACACAACAGATGCTGGCTTCCAATTGCTCACACTACAGCTGTGTGTGTATCTCTATATCTGCGTGTGTGTGTAAGACAGAGAGAAGTCAAAATGCTAACATTACACTGGGAACCTAAAACACACACACACACACACACACACACACACACACACACACACACACACACACACACACACACACACACACACACACCCCAGCAGCCTCATTTCGCCTAATTGGCTTCAGTCATAACTGTTTTTGTTTGCCTTGGTTAATCATTCCTAAGTGGAAACTAATGACCCTTTTATCCAAATAGTCCAGTGACTAAGGAGGCCCAGAAACCAAAGTCAGGAACTAAACAAAACATCTCTAATGCTTTTTTGCAAAATCTGAAGAACTTCTAGTATTAGGTCAATTTGAGCGATTGCAGAAAATAATTGGGTTTCGATGCAATTTTAGGGATTCGTCGATTTATCTGCCAAACATTAGAATGTTGATTGTTATCAAACTAATGACAGTTAAGATAACATTCCCCAGTAGTAGGTGCAGATGTCTATCTGATCAGTTTTTGCGGTGGCACGTTCACAAGCTGCTGACTTGTGACATCCCTGCCATCAGTTTATAAGGCTACTGAAAATTCTTATTATTAGGTTCGTAGCTGTATAGCATGCTAAAAATGCTTTTGAAGTATTAACTTTATTGAAAAGAACAATACATTAAAAGTGTTGTCATACATTTGTACAGGGCTGTAAACTAACTTTTTGGCTCACCTGCCAAGGGGACCGGTAAATGAAAGAATCTACCGGCCAAGTAAATTTTTTACCGGCCAAATAATAAATTGCCTCTTTTTGTTGCATATACATCTGTTTCAGTACTTTTCATGGAGATAACAGTATTATATACCAATACATGCTTAGAAAAGAGGCCAAAGTATTATTTAGAAATACATTTTAATATTATTAATTAAATTTCATAACATTGCAAATTGATAACTTGAACAGTGCAAAACTTTGACAAAGGAAACACTCATTAATTAACTGTCAGGCTCTGTAATAGACTTGTCAGTGGCGACTGTACCATAATAACATTTACACTGGATTTGATAGACCCATGGTTTTACACGTTTTGTGACGTGACAACTGTTCTCATATTAAGCCACTTGATTATCATACTGAAACCTAATTGAAGGAAGTCGTTTAGAAATTATGCACAACATAAGTACAACTTCCCTCAGCTCATGAGTTAGAGGTGTCGTCATTGCTGCGCTCGAATCACAGTCACTGCGCCAAACTTATAAAGAGCAGTGACGCGCACGCTACGTTGCTTCTGAGGGGAACTATTTTCTACAGCGGTGACGTCGGGGGAGCTACTTCAGTGCGACACAAAACAAATAGCCGGGTTAGCACTAACGTTTGTTACCGTCATAATTTATCACTTTACAGCTACTACAATGTTTTGCTATATCATGCATAATTTATTGCAAGAGCACGACCATCGGGACAAACATTTACCCGCCCCGTGGCATGTATCCCTCCAAAATTAAGTCGCCAGGGGAATATTTTAGTCACATTTGGCGAGTGGCGACCGCTAGTTTACAGCCCTGCATTTGTAAGATCAACTTGTGCCCTCTCAAATCCTTTAAAAACAGTCAGGTCATTTTCTTATAAAGTATAAAGAAGATTTCTCTCCCTGGCGCCAGGGCTTGTTTACTCAAGTAGTGTACTGTACTTAACAAAAACATTATCAACTAAAAGAAAAAAAACATCAGTATCGGCATCAGATATTCCCTAAACGTTTCATGGACAGAAGTGTAAGATATCCACCTCTAAAAAATCAGTAGTTTCTGGTTATTTGTTTGCTTGATGCTCAAAGCCCACAGGGTTGAATGGGAAACTAGACATTCAACTAATGGTGTTTGGCCAGTCACCAACTTTCACTACTCTGAAGCAGGAGCTTTTTTAAGACAACAGAAACTACGGCCTAGGTACTACATTTCGATCAAGGTTCCCCATATTGAAACAGGTCAGTTTTAAAAAACATTCCTGGTAATGTTCCAGCAGTGGAAGTGTGCTTTGATTATCCAATTGCACAGCTTTCTCTCTAACTCCTCAGTGGTCCTCTCAATACATAGGTTTACTGCTGTTTTGACTGTGTCCCTAATGCTCTGTTTCCTTCATTTTTAGGTGGGAAGCTGTGGTCTCACATAGCAAAATACCTTCGTAATTCCAGCCCAGAGGAGAGCTTTGACATCCCTTTCATCCAGAAGAGCCATACAGCGGCTGTACACACTCCACAACACACTGTACCACACCTGGATGTAGGTTCAGCCAGTTCTGGTTCTGGGCCGGCCACTTTTTCCGATTCTGTCTCAGGGCTGAAGAAAAAAGGGGAGAACCTCATCACGTCTCCTCAGAAAGTTGCTCTTCCCCCCAGACTTACTGAGCAAATTAGGGCCCAGCCGGACTCAGGAGCCACTTCAGAAGAAGAGTGCACCAACAGTTATTTGACTCTTTGCAATGAGTATGAACAGGAGAAGGTAGAACCAGATGCACTAGAGGAAGAGGAAGAGAGGAGTGAAACGGAAATGCTGTCACTGGAAGTGCCCATTGGGACGACCACCACTTCCTCACGTAGCCGCTCGCTGCTTAGCAACGACAGCCTCTCTTCGCCCATCAGCTCTCAGGAACTTGGCTTTTTCACAGAGTCGTCCGACAAAAGCGGCCACACTCTTGACAATGAGCAATACCGGGGTGAAGGACAGGACCACAGTGAAGTCTTCAGTCCTTTGCCATCCCCTGCTGTGCCTCTGTCTTTGGACCAGTCCAAGCACACGCCAATGGAGTTCTTCCGTATTGACAGCAAAGACAGTGCAAGCGAGGTGGCCTGTATCGACTTAGGAGAGCGGCGTCCCTCTCTAAAGCCTGTCCCTGTCTTTTCTGCATCTGACCTGGGCTCAGACGTCACCGAAGATCTTCCTGAGGAGGTCAAGGGTCACAGCTCGGAGTTTTGGGGCTTAGACTGTAGTGATAAAGGCTCCAATGAATCAGTGCCAGTCATCTCATTTAAAGATGCAGTAATTGAGGATGAGGGTCACCCACCAGACCTTTTGGTCAACCTGCCTGTAATGGGTGGGACTGTGGAATTTTTACAGGAGGAACTGGAGACTTCAGGAGTATGTCTGGGCCTCGAGGCCACAGCCTCTCCACAGAAGTTTATCCAGCCTGATGTCTTACAGCTTCACAGCCAGCCTGAGGATGAGGAGGACCTGGTACTGGAGCAGGAGCTGTCATCTTTGTGTACAGCTTCTGCAACTTGTGACACCAGTGTTGCATCTTCCTCTCCCTTCAACTCACTGTGGGATGACTGCAGCTTGGCGTTTGGGCAAGAGGCCTCTGACAAAATGGTGGTTCAGCTCACATGCCAAAATAATGACCTTCCCCTTGACCTTCCAGTTACTGACTCGCTTAATGAGAAACTAGAGGCCAGTGCAAAAGTAAATACAGACTTGGTTCCAGACCAAAGTGGCAACCGGACAGGATCTGTCCGAGCCACAAACGGGACTGAGGCCTGTGCAGTGGTAGATACTTTATTAGGACTTGATGGTGAATCATCAAGACTTATTAGTAATACAGGTGGCAGCGAATTTGATAAAGAAGTATCGCGGCTGTTCGCAGAGCTGGACGAGCTGTCGTTGGCTGCATCCCAAGCTCGTATCCCAGAGGAGTTTGTACGATGCTGGGCCTCGGAGATGGTGACAGCCCTGGATTCTCTGCACCAAGAGGGCATCATCTGTCGAGACCTGAACCCCAGCAACATCCTGCTCGACCACCAAGGTAAGACCACCATGATTCCCACGGTGTTTTCTCATGACAAATGGCTGGCGACAAGAATTCGTGTGAGGAACAGTTTTGTTCTGTACAACCCCAAAAATAACTCTTAACGTTTAAAGATTGTACAAGATTATTACATACAGAAATGACCCAACTTTAAATGTCACTTTATGGTTGAGATAATGTCGATAATGGATATACCAAAGTTATAAGTGCTCAACACTTGCTTGCCTGTCAAGTTGACTCTTTGAGACTTTGGAGGCAGGGACAGTGGCTGATGTCGCCTTTCTTGTCCTGGTCTGTCATTAGTCTCATGATCATGATCATAGTATTGGTAAAAAATTGCCCCAAGTTTGATAGCTTGTGTCGTGTGGGTTAGCACATCTTCAGATTGTCTTCTGAATACTTTAATCTCAACTTCCATAAAACATCAATTAGAAATGCATGCACTAAACAGAGGCTGCAGCCTTGAGCAATAATTTCAGGACTATTAGTTGGTCTGTTGAGAGGTTTGCCATAGGCATTTCAGATGTAAGTAGTTCAATAAAGACCTAATAAAAATTCTATAGACCCTTGGCAACATCTGCTCATATTTCACTTCCAGCAAATATAAGATGACATCCTACTGAAGCTGTGGTACTTTATGGATGTAAAATATTTTGCTCTCCAGCAGAAAATGAAAAGCTTGACATATAAAGTTAAGAAATCTGCTTATTGCTTTCTTAGAGCAGATCGTATTTATGGAACTGTCTCTGTCCGTCAACCATGATGTGATGTATTTACTGAAACGAAGGCTTTTCCAGAGGAGAAAGTGTTGTTTTACCAGGAGGTCACAGATTCCCCCTCAACTTCTTCTTTTGTCGTCCTACAATCATCTCTCTCCACCTCGTTATCAACAAGCGTCTAATTAGCTGAGTGGCTGTTTTCGTCTCCCCGGCGGTAATTATTGTTCTAAAGGGCCCATCAACGGCGTAGTGTGGTGCATCAGTCTGGCTAGCCCAGGCTAATGGCCACGGCTACCTAATGACACCATTAGTTCTAATGATAGCGTTAACGGGTAGCCGCTAAACAGGAGTAATCGCAGGGGCTGTGTGCTTGAAAAGCTCGCGAAGGGATGTGGAGAGGCAGAAAGGAGCGGAGGAAGGAAGTGCTCCAAAGGTGAGTAAACAGTTTGAAAAGTCAGAGTGACACTTGACTGTGTGTGGTCGGCGAGAGACGGAGCACAAGGCAAATGTTCCGAACTGTAAACTTAACACTTTCTCTTCTCTTCCTGTCTCCTTAGGTCATGTTCAACTTACCTACTTTTGTAGCTGGAGCGACGTGGAGGAGTCCTGTAACAAAGAGGCCATCGCCAATATGTACTGTGCACCAGGTGAGACACGCATACACACGCCACACACACTTTATGTTCTCTGGTTTGTATTAAGCACTCATTCTTAATTAATTGGGAACCTCATTTTGTGTGTTTGCGTGTCAGTCGGGAGGTTTATGTGGGGTTAATTCTATGCAGGCATGCACGGCCATAAGTAGGCCACTTTCCCATGGTCACAAAACCCTCATTCATAGCCAGGCATGAATAATCCAAGTGTACACAAACCGCTCTTGACAGTAGAAGCAGATGAACACTGATTTCCTCTAATCTTGGAGATGGACAGAGATCCATATGCAAAGGTGCTTTTTCCATTCTGTTCGTCTAATCTTTTGCGGTTAACAGAACCACATCTAAAGGACACAAACCCTCATCATGGCAACCGTATTCCAAATTATAATAACGCTCGGAATAAAATTTTGAAGATGAATTAGAAATATCTGTTCATTTTTTTCCTCCTCTTGCCGTCATTGTGTTGAAACGGTGGATCAAGTTGTAGCTCTCTCCTTGTCCTGTAGAGTGTGCCGTTGTGCAACAGTGAGCCAGTGGTGCGGTAACCCCATATGTTGCCCCCAGCAGGCTTGTGGCAGCTCTGGCATGCTGTTTACAAGCTGCCTAAAACAAACTGCTGCTAGACTACAGCACCGTGTCCCTACTTAGCACTTCTGTGTGTGCGTGTGTGTATGTGTGCACATGCATTTCACATCTATAGGCGGATACTTTCCAGTATGTTGCCTCTTCAAGCACACGGCTTCTTGTCTGGCTTATGTATGATGCGTTTAATTATGTGATTCTTAATATGCAGGATTGATAAGTGTTGGTTAAAACACTCTGAGACGTACACAGAGGCCCTCACACGCGTTCGCTCTCCCACGCACTCATATTATCACTCATATTCATCCTCTCTCGAGCCAGGAAGGTCACTTCAGATTTAAATCCTCCTTGTGACTAGAACATACAGTATGCCACTGTTGTAATAAATCTGAAAGCAACAAATGCTCTATCTAATATCCAAAGTGTGCATTTTTATTCCCTTAGCAACAGCTTGTTTAAAAGCCTACTAATGGAAATAGAAGCTCGTAGAGGCATATAGTGGCCAGCAGTAGATGACCTAAAGACACAGGAGTAAAGCTCAGCTCAAGGAGCTTTATGCATAATGTAGCGTAAAATGTAAGTGCTGAACCGAGACATGTTTGCCACTTAAGTCACTGTTTAGTTAATGCAGTAATTTTCTTGCTAATAGAAGCAGTGAGAGATGTTTTACACTATTCTAAGAGCATGTATGGTTGGTTTGAAAGGTAAAATTAATCCGCTAAAAAAACTTGTCTATTTATTAATACATTTGTTATTCAAATTCAAGATATAATATGTAACATTTCTGCATTAACCACTAGAACTTTTTAATATATTTTACATTATCGTAAACATTTCTAACAACAATCAAACACAAAAAAAGTCTTGATTTTGTTCAAGATAATGTTGCATTTCATTTGGTCGACTACTATCAACGATAAAGTTCCACATCACATATTTGATTATTTTTGAGAACTGCTGTCCTCAAATGTCATATTGCTTCCAAGCATCAGGCAAAAAACTGAAAGATATTCACTTTAAAATGACATGAAACTGAACAAGTTAAACAAATACTCAGATTTGAGAAGCTTTAAGCAGCTTTTGGTTTCTTTCCTTCACAAGTGATTGTCATTGAATACATCTACATGTTAAAGGTGCAATATATAGTTTTGAAAAATACATTTAAACTTAGAAAGGCAAGACTGACAATATTAAGAAGGTAACATTACAAACTAAGAAATATTTATTTGTTAAACACTATTTTCATAACTGAATAGGAAAAGTGGCTATAGGGAAAGTTTCTGTAAATACTAACAAAGTTAAACAGAAACATGATTGACCATTTGTTTCTTCGGTTTTTTTCAGTCATGAAAAGCAATCAGTACAAATCTTCCCAAAAACTACACTGTGCACCCATTAATTAAATACATTTTAAGCACTGTATAATGTAGAATGTTTGTTTTAAAGACTAATTCAAGTATCATAAAGTATACAGGAGGAGGAACTTGACTCTATGTATTAGTTGTAAGTCATTTACAGCAGCTCCTGACACAATAAAAATCATTACAGTGGTGCTCATTGAATCACATTTAGGTGGCGTTTATATTCAGCTCACACAAATAATGCGAAGATGAGAAGATGCTCATTAAAAAGTGTTAAATGTTGGGGATGAAAGCCCGGAGCTGAACTGACCTCAGCCCAGGTGAGAAAGGTCTCGTTAGTTAAACGACTGTTGATCCCATGCGGATCAATGGCTGTAATACATACTAGCAGCCAGCAGGGGGTGTGTTATGCTTTTGTTGAGTGATGGTACCACTTCTACATCCTTTGACTGACTGCTAATCGACCACTGGCACTTTTTCTCTTTTTCTAATGTGTCTCTTAAGTCCACCCTCATTTGTTATAGTTGTAAATTCAGGCATACACTTACTACAAAGTGATGACTGTCACCTATTCTGCATTCTTATGTTTACCCGCAAACCATCCATATGGTCAACGCATGTATCTGCAGATGCATGTGCTTTTGAAACGCACACACACTCTAACGCAGAGGTTAGTGAGTGTGTGTCTCCCCTGCCCTTGTTATGTATTGCTGTTTATCCAGACAGGGTCAGCTCCAGCGATGGCTTCATTCCTGATGACAGATTTATGACTGTTTGCCAGAAAGCTAGCAGGGGGCCTGCTGTGACCGTGTGTGTGTGTGTGTGTGTGTGTGTGTGTGTGTGTGTGTGTGTAAGAAGGAGAGAAACATGTTTTTAAAACGCACACACTCACACCCAAATAACACGGGAGTGGACTTGGAAAATACTGTGGCAGGGTTTCAATCTATTTATTCTGCACTTCTGCTTATTTACATTCTCACTGTGTCGTCATTATTCATAAACATCGGCCGGCTGACGTTTTGTTCTCTATTAAGGAAAAAAAAGCAAGCCGAGTGTGTGTGACTCCACCTAGTTTGAGCAGAAATGGGAATTGTTGATTGTTCTGCTGAGAGGGAAGCAATGCCAAAACCGATTGTCTTCAGTGTCTAAGAAAAGGGAAATTCAATATTCTTCCCCTCTGAGGTAACAAGCCGGTTACGGAGGACTTCATCAGAAAACACGCTGTTTGCTTTCGCTGCTTTGTTTTTTTTTCTTCAACCTGCTGGTTCACGGTGTGATCTCATGGAAGATAAAATGTAGTTCCCTTTTTTAACAGAGCTGTCATCTCATTGTTTTGAAAAGCTTTTCAAGTAAGCACCCTAAAAGTACTTCTGCTTCGTTTATTTGAATATGTTTTATCTTCCCTCATGAAGATCCATCATAGTCTTGTTTTAGGTTTGTTTTTTGAATAGCAAGACACACACACACACACACGCACACACACACACGCGCGCGCGCACAAGTCTTGGAACATCACACTCGGATCCCTCCTTACTTCCTACCTGCGTACACTTCACTTCCTCTTTCAACAATGACTGTCGGTTAAGTTTTTAGGGAAGTCGGTCTAAGAGGAGAACAGAGAAAGTTCCTTATGGCCCCTGGGGGAGAGGAGATGGAGTGTGATTAAGATACAAAGCAGGAGGGAACTGCAGTTGCTGAGGGGAAAGGGAAGAAGAAGAGGCCAGGAGGTGAACACGCTGTATTGTTGCATCTGAACTTCTCGGTATCCTTTTGTTTTCTTTGCCCTCGCGTGATTTACTCTAAAGTTTTTTTTTCAAGCGCTGTTCAAGAAATAAAATTGAGGGTATGGTTAAACATGTACACATCTCACAGTGTAACAGTGCAGTTTGAATGACCCATGGCCTGTGGATGCAGTTAATTCTCCCTTCCCATCCTCTCTCCTCTCGATCTCCCTTTCTCCCTGCCTCGCTCTGACAGAGCGGTAAGTGTAGCCAGCTCCACTGTACTCTCCCTGCAGCTCCTTAGACATTAATCCATTGTGATGACATCGACCTTGCTCTGAGACGTGTGCGCGCGTGTTTATGTGTGTGTGTGTGTGTGTCCAGTATTTTCCCTCCAGCTCATAACTGCGCAGGTATCACTAGTCCGTTCAATGACGATCTTCTCTCCTTGGCTGTCAAAACAGTAGTCCTGGGGAGCCCTGAAGACCGGTTGCTCAGTTGGCTGTGCAAGTGTGTGTTTGTGCGTGTGTATACGAACCACGCAGTGCGTATCATAGCCCTCTCTAACCTTAGCTGCAAGAGAGCTGCGCGAGCCCCCTGGAGTTCCCGGCAGCCTCCAGGAGACGAGGGGGTCTTTGTCTCTTGTGCTCCCCCAGCTGAGGAGCCTGGTCTCTGGGCACACACAGCCGTGACCCCGGGACCCGGCCCTCTGGAGAGAGCAGAGCAGAGGGAAGCTGAGTGGCACAAGAGGCCATCTGGTACCCAGTGAAGCTAGCACACACACTCTCCTCTATCGCACATACACTTTTGACTTTAGCAAAAAGAGCATCACTCAGTTTCTGTGTCTTACTTAAACACAGTCCTGACAGGCTGGTTGTGGACCTTAATGTCGCAGAACGTGGTTCTAGATTGAAAGTGGATGAGCTACCAATGAAATATTCACCTTGAGAGGGTTTTTGGCAGTCTTTACACATGTGTTTTAAAGATTGACTCAATGTAAGATTGACCACAAAACCAAAGAAGAGCCTTTTAGAAAAGGAAGAGAGATGGTAAATGTCTGTGAAATAAAAACCTTCATGTCAGACTGTCACCAGTGGCTGTGTTAGGACTGCAACAGTTTGTCACTCTAATAATCAGTGAACGTTTTTATAAACATTCACTTTTTATGTGGTAATCGTATTTTAAGCTGCTTTTCTTTATATTATTGTAAACTGAAAATCATAAAATCAAACGGTGTAAATTATGAAAATAATCAGCAGATGAATCAATAAAAATAATCTTCTGTTGTGTTGTTTTGTGTTCAGTAGCAAAAACAGAAAATGTCCAGGTAAAGAAAACTGAACAAAAATGTTACACTCTCTGTTCTCAGTTGCTCCTGCTTTACATTTCTTGGTGTGTATGTGCGAGTGCGTGTGTCTCGCGAGCGTGTGTTTGTGTTCGAGGTCAGGTCATGCAGATGGTGTGAAGTTGCAGCAGACGGTTTCCTCAATTTAACTGCTTTTTTATTATGCAAATCGCCCTTTTATGAGACACACACTTGTTTGTGTGCGTCTGTGTGCGACTGTGTCCGTGTGTTTTTGTGCTCATTTTTGGAATTGATTGTGTCAATTCAATGAAACATTAAATAATCCAAGATGTCAGGCTGAAACTGTGTTTAATGTTGAGGGCGCAAAAGCAGGATACCTTAAATGGTGCAATCATGGAAGAGGTCTTTTGCGTTTAGCCTCAAAGCTTATTTTCTTATTTTCCATCCAACACTAGTTGATTATTTGTCCTCAACACATACGCTGTTTCTCTTCTCACTAATTTATTGATTAATTCAGTGTTTTCTCCCTTGTTTCAGAGGTGGGTGGTATCAGCGAGGAGACGGCAGCTTGCGATTGGTGGAGCTTGGGCGCCATCCTGTTTGAGCTCCTGACAGGCACGGTGAGTCAAAAAGTAAAAAAAAAAATTTTATCTTTGTTGCTAAGGTGTTGTGGGATGTCTGTAGGTGTCTTGGCTTTCAACTCTCTCACACTCTTTATGGTCGTGCCAGGTTGTGTGCGATTGTGCGTGCGTCTCCCTATGTGTTTGAGTTTGTTTGTGTTGTGTGTGTGTGTGTGTGTGTGTGAGGTGCGTCTTGGCTGCCGTCTCTTACTCTGGTTCTCGGGGAGTGCCAGGGGTGTCGGTGTGACTTTCTCCCCCAGCCTGAGCTCCATCTGCTGGGCCAGGGGGTCAGCTCTCCCCGGGCTCTCTTTGCTGGCTCCTGGAGTAGCGCTGGGCTCTTTGAGCACGCCGATCCGAGGTCGGCGTGGAAGGTGAAGACCGGGGCAGCTCTCGAGGTGCTGGAACTCGGCTGGTCCAGGATCAGGGCTGTGCGAGGGACAGTCTTTTAAGACAAGCTTGGGAGGAAGGGAAGAGGCTTTTTTGTTTGGAAGACAACAGATATGCTGTGCGTGTACACATGCTAATTATAACTTGCCGCTCTCTTGAAGGACAAACACTCGCACGCACACGACATCCAGTGCAGGTGCAGAGCGTCCCGTCAATTTTTTATTGTCTGTCAAATTTGAATAAATGCTAACTGATTGCCAGTGGGCATATTTTCATATCAGCTATCAGTGGTTCCCGTCAGTGGCCCAAGCATTGAGCAGGGGTGTTAGGTTAGTGCTATTATGCTCAACAATACACACCCACTTACCTGGAAAAAACAAGTCAGTCACACAGATGTCTCCTTTGATGATTATGTCTGGGTACAGGCCTGGCAAGGATACACACACGCAGGCACACACAGTGTCTCTTGATCCTTGCAGGATAAGATCTTGCCTGGAGCAGTCTTGACTGCGGCTAGGAACCCAGCCAGAACTCCTGCAGCACGTATCAGGAGAGACAGAGAGAGGCAACCGACCTAACTGATGGAGAAATCACACAGGGTCTCTCAACACAACACACAGGCAGTTGACTTTTCTCTTACCGCGCACATCCTGTCGTAGCATCTTCAATTTGTCCGTCTAGATTCACTGAAAGATGTGCTGCTGCAACATGCGGTGATTACCGTCATTATTGTCAATTATTCTAACAATGGGGCTATGTTCTGCGGTTGGAAAAGCACTTGCAGGTCTTGTGCTCCCGTTCTCTCACTTGTGAGATTTTTTTATTTATTTTGCAACAATTTCTTGTAATTGACAGTTTGAACTGGTCATAATTTACTCTAAAAACAAACTGCTGCTTCACCGTTCGCCCTTCCAGTAACGTCAGTTGGTATAATCGATGTATAATGTATAAACATGTCATTCTTTCTCTGACTCACACAGCAGTTCCAAGAAGAGCAAACAGTAGTTGAATCACTACCTTGTTGTAGTTGGGGCGATCAGTGTTGTTTCAGGTGCTCGGGCTCTTTGGTGTCCTCCTATTTGTCCAGTCCCGGTGCTCTCATGTCGACCTTTGCTCTGCGGGTGTCAGTGTGTCTGTCTGTCAGGGTTTCTTTTGTTTACGTTGATAGTTATCTATTCTTTCCACCCCTCCTTCCCTCTGTACAGTCACTGCTGCGGTGCCATCCAGCAGGAATTGGTCGCCACACTGCGCTCAACATCCCAGAGTCTGTTTCAGAGGAGGCCAGATCTCTGCTGGAGCAGGTGAGAGGGAGTCCAGTGTGTTGATATTTTAACAGTCATTTCATGAACAGGAATTAATTGAGCGGCCTAATCAAAAACAATTTGTGGATAATTTTGTATAACAATCTATTCTTAACAAATGTTGCATCAAGAAAATTGAACACAACTAATTCACTGCTTTTTAAAATGAGGATTGGTGCGTGATGATACTGTTAAAGCAAAAATCTGTTGAATTTTGATGTTTTAAAGTTACCAGCATCTTTCACTGGATTTTAAACGTAGATCTTATAAAAATACGTATATGTAATATTTAGAACCCAATTGTTGACAGGTCTTTAGAAGTGGAAAAATATGTGCAATGCATAATTTCCTACAAAAGCAATAGCGGTCTGTTTGAAATGAACACACCAGAAGAACTGGGTTGGCATGACTTGCTACAATGACTTAAAAGATACATCCAAAAAGCACTGTCTAACAGTGTGCAAGTAAAAATCATCCCAGTGCTAAAAACGCCATCTTCATGTTACAAATAATATGTAGCACTTCTGCATAAAATGTCTAAAAAACAACTAGACCTTTGTTATAGTAGAAAATGTAACTGCACATTACAGCAACTTGGACTGCAGCAACTGTAGTTGGTCCACTTGTTAGCATTGCATTTCCACTGCTTACTTGCTGTACTAATAATGGGAATTGTAATCTGTACTTTCCCCAGTAAACACACTGACATCTTCAATTCTTGAAGTCCCTCCTGACTGGCTGGCTGTGCTCTTCTTAGGTTATAGCCTACTACAGGGTGTACTGTACATGTAAGGCTACTTGTGTGTGTCACTGTGTAAAATCAGCCCTGACTTCTGGGAAATTTAGAGAAGGAAGGAAGGAAGTCGACAAACAAGATGTTATGTGTTGCTGCAAAGTGTCATTTTAGAGTTCCAGTGGCTCTCGACTGTAAATGTATGTCTGTACTTCAGCTCACTAGATAAAAAAGCTGCTAATGGTTGCTTGTTGGATTAAAAATGTGTCTTGGTCTCTGTCTTATCCTCCTGTGCAGCTACTCCAGTACAACCCAATGGAGAGACTTGGGGCAGGTGTCGGAGGTGTGGATGATATCAAATCACACCCTTTTTTTGCCAGGGTGGACTGGCCAAAATAGACGCTGTGCATTGTGGGACTGCGGAAAAACCAGAGTTGCATGTTGGGAGACTGGCTGTCCTGAAACGAACTCCTTTTCAAACCGATCACACAAACACAGTAAATACAATTAATGCATTTCTGCATACATATTCCCATTCTGCGTCCGGCCATTCAGTCCCCATGTACTTCGTTTTTGTATGGAATTTGCCAAGAAGCAGTATTACCTTCCTCATAAATCGCTCATGTCTTTATCTCACAGAGGGTTTACTGTGTAACGTTTTTGGTGCAGGGAACACTTAACAACAACGTGTGGTGCAATAATTTCTACAGTGAGTGATGATCCACTACAACATTGTTGCTGTTACACTCCTCGTACAGTAGCTGTAAGCCAAAATGACACGACTGAGAGGTGACATTTTTTTGTGTTTTTTACTGCATCCACTGAGTACTGCATGTTTCCCATTCACACTGACATAGACTCAAGTCACCTTTCATAAGACCCATGTGTAATACACACAATTTGTATCCACCTATTACACTTCTGTCATTCCTCATGGAGCCCATTGAGATTAGCTGTGAGTGGGACAGGTTGAGCTTTTTATTTGATGTGGGGTTTGCAGCGCCATGAGATCTCATTTCCTACAACTTTCTCCCCCCCAACCCCTTTTACTGCCAACCAGCCCATGTGCGGTAACAGAGATGGACACTATGCAAGGTTAATGAACAAAATATTTTGAGGTAGAGAGTTTGTTATTAAGTGAAGAATTTAGGCATGTTATGATTAAATTATTTAATAAAAGTATACCTGTAAAAGGGTGTGGACAGTGAGTGCGTTTCATGCGCTCATTCATTCAAGGGAGAAAGAAAGAATAACGAAGGTGAGGCTTGAACCACACATTTAAAACCAGCCCTTTAAACAGATCCTTTTTTTAATTTTTTTTTATGAATATCAGAGGAAACTCTCTGCACTGAACAACACTGCATATTCTGCATGTGAGAATATAATTTATGTGATATATTTAATGCGATGAAAAAAACCCTATCGAACAATAAATAATGAAACGTCATGTAAATATACTTTTTTGAAGGATGTTGTGCTGAGTGAGAGGTACACCCAGGTCTGGAAGCTTTGATCATGTCCCAACATGTCAATCACTTACTGCCTCATCAATCAAATCCTTTTTTTTTTTTTTTTTTTAATCTCATTGTGTTTGTTTTTGCTAACACGCCACACAGATCCTAATGCTGATTTTCAATAATATCAATAACGACTGACTCATGTGGTAATCGTTCTCATGGGTACATTACAGGCCATATATCGCTTCCTGAGCATATATCAAACACATCATTAACAATACATGTAGATAATCGACACTTGTAGATTTGATGCTGCACTCTGTTGCATTTCACTACGGATTAATACACGTTTAACTGACAGATTCTGTAAATCACCAGGTCCATATTCCACATATTAACCCCTTTTTTTGGACATTAACATCACAGTGAGATCCGATTTCCTGTTTTCTATTGAATGCTCACTTTCTGTCTGTGCTGTACGTCTCTACTGGTCTGTCAGTGCACTCTGGATAACAATAAAAAAATACCTGGATCAGTTCATGCAGTGACGCTTATTTTTGTAGCTTTACTGATGGTGTGTAAGGAGCTGAGAGTGTGTTTGCTTTGAGGCTACAGCCTGTCTTATCAGCAGGACTGATGATACTCCTAGAAAGCCACTGTCACTCCCACTGAGTGTCACTGTGACAGTAATATGAGCCAGCACACACACACACATAGCATGAGAAGTCCCAAGCACTCATTGATACACATGAGCCCCTTCGCAGAACAGTTATTCTATAACCAGTGTCCGGTCTTAAAAATGTCTCGGGTGATTTTAAAATAAATTTGAGAAATGGTACAAAAGCAGTTGTGCTCGTGTAAAGTTGAGTTTCAATAAAGCAAGCGTGGGGCAGAAGGGTTCATGCAGGTGCACAGACAGCTTGCATATTCAATGGTCATTTTTTCGCCCGGGGAGTACAATTATTATCTGGCTAAAATTTGTTAGTATCCTCTGCCGTGATGAAGTAAAAATCCTTATTATATAGCTGACTGAAATGTATCTGTTCAATTTTACACAACAACTGTGAATAGCCGTCTTCCTCTTGTGATCAGAAACATTTATCTGAAGCTCAGTTCTGAGACTGTTTCGTAATTTTGATGGAAAGAGTGCTGACGACCTGAACTCGCGTATGAGTACAGTTGCATTACTGAAATACTACCCAATTACAAGTGAAGCTAATGGGATATACTTGAAAGTACACAGTATTCCTCTCGGTTACTTTTAAACAGTTGACGTTTAATGCATCATCAGTTGTCAGGGTTATTGTCGTAACCTTACAAAATGCAGATTAAGATATCACCTCATAAAGTCCTCAGTACTCAATCATGATTTTGAAAGTAACTGAGTAGATATGGTGCAATGTAAAATGTTTGCACTGATAAAATTACAGACTTGAAAAAATACCCCTAAAAAATAACTTAATTACAATTATTTTGAGTAGTTTTAATAGTAACCCCCACCCCTTGTTTCTAATAAATAATCAATACAACAACTTCTGATCAACCTATATCAACATCCATTTCTGATTACAGTGTGTTATGTTAGTTTTGAGTAAGATACAGAGGGAGATCATTAAGTTGGTCGAACAGATTCAGATAAGGGTGAACTTTTGACAATGATCCCTTAAAAACTGATTTAATTCACATTTCATATCAGAATTTAATCACATTTTGAAGTAAATGTACACATGGGTTTGACTGAACTGAACTTGAACTCACCCATTGTCTCCATTACCTGAAATGACACATTGCTCACACACACACACACAGGTCGGGGGAGTTGTTAGCAGTGTCGGGGTGTATTCCCTTGTGTCAGCCTCACCGCCACAGGGTCAAAAGTCTGGGCTGATTAGTGCTTGTCATAAGACCTGTCTCTCATTACACACACACTCAGGGCGAGAGGTTCACTTCAGCTCAGAGAAGAAACCTGTCAATCTTGCTCAGCGGAGATGTGAGATGTGACTTCAATGTGTTTCACAAAGGCTCCAAGCACATTTAATGCTGCTGTACATGAAGAGGTTCCTCCGCTAATGATTCAGATTTGTCTGATATGGACTTAATACAAACGCAGAATCACATTTCTTTTACACTGCGGGAAGTTTTTGCTCTGACATTCTACCACGGTGCAGGTTTTTGGTTCTTTACTTGAGCATTTCCATTTCCTGAACTTTATACTTCTTGTCCACATAATTCAGATGGAAATACTGTACTTTTTTCCCCCACAAATATTATAACAGAAAGACCCAGTGCCGCTTACATTATTACGAATGTTTCCAGGCTTAAAACATTTCCTCGTCTGTGAACATTTCATGCCTGAATCACGTCAGAAAGATTTTCATCAGCACTGATTGAAGACGACAACTCCCACGATCCTGAGATACTTCACAATGTCATCAAACTACGTCTTTTGTATTCACAATTTGATTGAGGTCTTTGGAGTATAAATGACGGATTGCGTTTAACCATCTCTCAGACCCCAGATTTATTTTGTGGCTTAGGTTGGAACACACTTGACTAATTTGTAGTACAGCAGTAGTAGAAGACATACAAAGATTGGTACCACTCTCAAATTAGTGTGGTTAGCTTAGCATTCAGATGGGGTTGGTCCAACGGGAACCAAATCTGTTCAGCAGCACCTCTTAAGCTGACAAATGAACACAATAGGCTACATCACTTTTGTTAAATCTGTAAAATACTGAAAAATGATAATGTGTCGTTTTTACACTAGGTTATGTTCTAAACTATTTCTTGGCTTTGAGACTGGTTCCTATCTTAAAGGGACACTTTGCAGCTTTGGAGAAGAAATTCAAACTCTGAATTTTAATAATGATAATTTTCTATACCTGAATAAACTAGCTGTCCTCAGACAGACATTGTGTTGTCTTTTTTGGTTGAATAAATGTTGCATCATCGATGATGAATTCCACTTTTGATATATTAATAATGTAACAATGCATCGCTCACCTGGGAGAAATGAGTGAGGATTTTTCCCTTTGATACTTTTAGTGGATAGTAGTCTGACGCTTTTACGTCAGTGGGATTTTAAATGAAGCACTAAGTTTTAATTTATGTTTCGTTTATTCAAGTCCAGTATCTGAGTATTTCTTCCACCACTGTTTATTTGGCTCGACGCACACAAAGAACCAAGGTGCATGTGTGTTCTATATTTTGTGTATGTGTGCGTGTCTTTGTGTGTGTGCGTACAAAGCCACGGGGAAGGATCCGTCTGGTCGGAGGCAAGATTAAGAGGACGCGCCAAGGACTCCCATGATGCAATACAGGACTTTCGTTCCGAGGCCTAAAAGCGTCACCCGGGCCTGCAGGCTAAATTGACCCCTGAACCCCTTCTGCAACTTCCTGGACCACCCTCTCTCTTTCTCTGTAGTCTTTTTCCCACCTCACCCCCTCTCCCTCTGTCCCCCCCCCTCTTCAAATGTGCCTCCCCTCAGCCCCTCACACCCATCGCTTTCACACACAGACACCAGTGAGCGGGCAGCAGCCAAATGGCCTGCCCTCTGCTTCATATTGCTGTTGGTCAGGTTTTGTTTTTGTCTTTGACGGTTTGACTTTCGTTCACAAAGCCCAGGAGGACTCCTGTAGCCCAGGGACGGACACACACACTCACAAACTCACACTTGCGCCAAGCTGAAGAGTTCCGCTCCGAGACCCCGGGCATCTTCTCCAGCTTCTGTCAGAGCCATGATGTCATTACGAAGAGACACAATGCCTCTTCATTATCCCCCCCCCCCCCCCATAGACACACACATACACAACCTTACCACTACACAAACGCACATACACACACAAGCTACATGGTCAGGAGCACTAGAAGCAGCACATGGTAAGGTAGAGGTGAAAAGCACTGTGAAACAGGTAAAGGTACAAGAAAGATTTAAATGAATGATTTATGCCAGTTTTGTATCCAAACTAGCTGATCGCTGTTATTTACATACCATATACTATCAGATGTTGTGTGTTGTGAATTACGTACTGTACTGCATGTTCCTTAAATTTAAAAGGATCAATTTGTAAAATATGGTGAGAATTTTAGGTTAAAACAATTAAAAAAAAGATGTACGAACCACATGATTTGCATTTGGTCAACAATGTCTATGTATTGTATTTCACAAATGACTACTAAAGTCATTAGCATGCTAACAAGCTAGCCCCGGCAAGAGGCGATAGTCTGATAGCAAATTTTGCAAAAATAGATCAAAAATATTCCTACTAAGCATCCTTTAGTTGAACTTACACTGAAAAAGGTTCGTCACAGAGTATATAAAAGGTCAACACGACAATTTAATATACAGCGTATCGTGGCAAAAGTTGTCTGCCCCAGAAATCATAAAGGTCTTATTAAATCTCCTTATGCTCTGATTTTAATTAGCTGCTGTAATACGTCCTGTCGATGCCTCGGGCTGTCTCACGCCTTAATAATCTGATCAGATAGTGCAAGGCAGCTCTGTCTCCTTCACAAAATGAAGCTCTGTAGTCGTGATGAGGTAACTGTGAAAGATCACATGCGGTCACAGAAACCGTTTCAGTACATATCAGTAAACACAACCCCAAAATTAACCGCATAATGGCCTGAAGGGCTTAGTGATCTGAGAAACAGGTCACTGACCTACAGTGTGCTGGTGCACCTTCATTAGCCGTATGGCTGCATACTGTGATGATCTGCTTTTCTGCCTCAAGACAATACAACAGGGTCACTGAGAGAGGCCGCTGGAAACAAAGAGGTCATTTAACCCCACCCTAATAATGTTGTGGTTAACATATATGACCTTTGACCGCTGAATACGATTAATACTCTTTGACAAAAAAACATATAAAAATTGACCATCTTTGAGATATTTATTAATTTGAGATATACTTATTATGATTTAATCAATTGACAAACCTGCTGACAGATTTTGGCATCAGAACATCTATAGCATCAGTGAGTCCTCCTTTAAAAGAAGTACAAAAATGGTTTACACCTGCACACCTGTGGGAAATGGAAAATCTGCAAACCCATAAAAACAAAAATTTGAATAACATAACAAAAGTAAAGTAAGGAAAACTAATTAGTTTAATCAGCTTTATTATGGAGTATAGTTGTTGGATAACCTAACTGTAGGTTCAGCCGTGTTAATGCTTGTGTTATTCTCAGGGTTGGTCTTGAAATGCAGCAGATTGTGAGCGACAGTTGCCCCTGTAAACACACCAACCACTTTCTTTGTCGCAACTGCAATATCTCTGAGCTCTATAGGTAGTGCGAACGGACTACATGGTGGCCTGGAGAGCCCAGAGACACTCTTGCAGCGAAGAGCAACTCCAGAGGACAAGTGGCCATGAGAGGAACAACAGAAGAGAGAGAGAGAGGCCGTAGAGGTTGGTGTAGTTTAAAAGTACAGCTCATAAACTGCCATTTCAGAACATTAATAGAGCTACGGTGGCACTCAAAAGTTTGAGCCAAGCGTAAACAACGCAACTGATGAAGCCAACAAATCACAGGCAAAGTAGTTCGGGTCCTAATAGTTGTTGGTACTGTCAAGCTAACATGTTAGTACTGAACTTTCTCTTCAAGTCTTTTTCTTTTATCAACCTTTTTTTTAGTCAGAGCATTTCATTTATTGATTGCTGTCTAGATGTTAAGAGATTTTCAAGAGATGACAAAAAAGGCTTTTTAAATAACTGACCCACCCTAGCTCTACATTTGTGCATTCTGACACAGGTCACGAGAACAGTCTCAAGGGGAAAGAGAGACTAAGTATAGCCTAAATGCCTGCTAACCCTGAGAGATGTCTCACAACCCCTTCAAGTCAAATTACCCAAGGTGTCTTGCTGCATAAAGCGCCCTCTGTTTACCTTGATTTGAAGTGCCGGTTATTTTTCCCGCTCTGAGCGTTGGTCTACCTCACCTTCCCCGCCACATTGGATTTAAGGGTCTCTTTATATAACCCTGCATGCCTGCGCGTGAGTCATGATACGAGAGGCTCAGATGGTAAAGGAGTCCCAACCGGTGCCCAAAAGACGTGTCACTAGTAATACCTCCCCCCCAGACCTGAGGTGTCTCCTTTCGTTGCGCTCTGGGCCTCTGTGATCCGTGTGGAAGGGCGGCACGCCGGGGCCGAGGCATGCCGTTAGCAGCTCACTAACATAGCATTAGCTCCGCGGTCATCTCAGTGGGCCTGCGCTGTCTCAACTGTTTCCGCACGCTCGGCTACACACACCTTCTGTGGCTCCACACCGCTTGTTAGTCTGCGACCCCCTCTGTCATAAGACCACCCTCCCCTTCCTTTACTCCCCCTGCCCGCGTCTCCTCCGAGGCTTTAATTCTCCCTTTTTTTTCTCTCTTTCTCCCCTCTCACTCGCTCTATCTTCTCTGTCAAGGGTAAGAGAGGCCTCAGCGGGGGCTCCTGTTGGTGCAACACACACATGTATAAACATCTCATGGCCGCAGCTCAGGGCCAAAAAGGTGTTTGACAATCCCGTTAAGAAACGGGAGATAAGGAGACATGGCGAGGAGAGTGCCACCAGAGCACCTTCTCCTCTCCTTGTGTTCGGGGTTGTGGGACCGTTGCCCGTGGGCGACCTGGAGGGGAATGCGATGCTTGTTAAGGAGACGTTCCTGGGAATGCAGCTTGAATGCCGCGCTGGGAGCGAGAATCTACCCGCTAATCTGTCTGTTCCTCCGAGGCGCATGTCTTCCTGGCAATGAGATGTGTTCTGTTACCACACACACACACTCACACACACACACACACACACACACAGCAAAGTCACAGCCCCAGCCAGACGACATCTCGCTCACCCTCCGGGGAGAGAGCAAAGGAGGAGGTTCAGAGGCAGAGGGGAGGGGAGGCTGGGGAAAAAGGGGAAGCAGATGAGGGAGGTGGATGACAACTCACACATCCTGACAGAGGGGCATTAGATGGGAACGAGGGGAGGACGGAGGGGTGTCAGAGGGGTGGAGTGGAGAAAGGTGGGGGCAGATGAGATTAGGGAAAAAGGGAAGCAGGTGGGAGGGTAACTTTGATGTGGCAGGGGAGCTGAGGAAGACCAAGAGACGAGCGATGATGGGCGAGAAAGACGGGAAGATTTAGTTTTTCGGGCAGCAGCGAGCAAAGGCCACAGAGTTAACTGGACTTTACAGCCTCTAATAAGGTAGCGTGGGGGGGGAGCTGGGGAGAGCAACGTCTGAGGGTGAGGTGTGGAGGGGGGGTGAAATGGGGTGAAGGGTGGGGTTAGCAGGGCGTAGAACAGTGTTCTTGAGGGAGCGCGGAGGATCCTTGGAGTCCTGGCACCTTATGGCATGGCCTGCAGTCAAACAGATGCTGCAGGCCATGCCAGCCTTGAGCAGGGCACAGATGAGACCATTTAGAAGCAAAGGAGGGACGTGCCTTGTCTTACCGAGCAGAGCAGAAGTGTGTGTGTGTATGTGTGTGTGTGTGTGTGGACCTGTCTCTCAAAGAAAAGGAGCCGTGTGTTGTTTGCTGAAGTTATGCTAATGCACATCAGTTGTCTTCGGTTAAATGTACATTCAGCGGGGTCTAGATCAGGGTGCCCCGGCAACCAGCTGCTAACAGGAAGTGGCAATCTTCCCAGGTTCCAGTTCAGCAGGTATACATTTAATAACTGTGAGATTATGTTAAAACTGGCTCAAATTCTGTTTAATGGGCCCACATTCAACAACCAAAATACGTGGAGCACAGGTGAGGCCCGGCACGTCTCCTGCAGCGTACCCGCAGCAGAGCGCGTCCATTATGACCGTATGAGGTCACTGACGCACATGCTGCAATCTCGACTTTTTCATTTTAAAGCTATGCGGCCCACCAACATATACAAACTCCCCAGAACTTTGTCAAAAATGATTCACATCATACCTCATTGTATCAGAGAGAACAACCTTTTCCATTTCACATGGAAGCAAATCAAATAAGTCAATGCGTATCCATGATCTTTTTAATCCATTCCAGTTATCGCAGCCTACGCGTCCGAACCCCTGCATAAGAAGAACTGCATTATCACTTTGCAAAACAAAACATTCGAACAGTGAAGCCACACTGCAGCCTGCTGTGCCATGTGACACGCCATGTCTCGTTCGCCTCTGTCACATTCAGTCCCCGCTACTAGACTACTGTGATAACCTCTCAGGCACGGCTAGCAATTTTTATGATCCACACATGCAGCTAAGTTCAGGAATATTTCCATCTTGCACCTTCTGACACAAGGACTAAAAATGGACTAAAAACATGGACTAAAAATGAAAATAGATAAATAAAATATTTATTACTACTTAAATCATTACATGACATTGCATTATCAATCACCTTGACGAGGGCAACTTTGATTTAACACGTGTGCATTTTGTTTTCTATACAGCAGCCATGACTGTTTCTCTTTGTTTGAGTAGACTTTCTGTCTCTGAACATGATTTCAATGTTTGTCTGCGTATGATAAAAGCGGAATGGTTACTGCAAGGCAAAGTGTAATGGGCAAAATGTAAGAACATTTGAAAAAAGCAGAATTACAGTACATATTTTTTTCCCCCATACTTTCCCAAATAAGCACTGTAAACAGACTACTTGGTAACTATAAGGAATATTTCTCTCACTGGGTTTTGATCCATATAAGCAGTTGATCACTACAATTCTCAGGGTTAGTTTTCTCCTAACAAAACGAAATATTTTCCTGTTCACACTTCACTAAAAGAGGAAAAATAATGAATGTATTTATACAAATAAATGTGGGGACACGATGACCACGGCAGAGGGTTCTATTACATCGAACTCTCTTTCCATTCCTGTCTCTCTCTTCACAAATCACACCTGCACGTTAAAGTATGGTAGACAGGTGAGAGGTAGAAAAAAAAAATAAAAAATCTGCTGTATCTTTACTTGAGAACCTGTGCCTCTGTTTTGGAAAACTACTGACTCTAGTGGGTGGAAGCATGAAGTAAGTGGAAGAAGAGCAGCGCCAACTCTCTCCTCGCTGTCTATTCTCTCTCCTCCATCTCTATTTTTTCAAGTGTAAGTGATAATATCCTCCCTTTTTTCTACCTCTCACCGGCTTGAGTGATTTGCTAAGGCGGTGTGTTCATGTGTGTGTCCGTGTACATGTGTGCGTCTCACATTAGCCTTTTTCCATTAAAGCAATTTCGCCGCCCATTGTATTCCTGAAGAGGACCTGGGAAGTCACTAATGGTGCCTTGCGTCCACACTTGCGCGCTCGCACACACACCCGGGCCGCACATGCACACAGCAGAACATCTCTCAGCGCGTGCTATCATCACCTGTCGCCTGATTGCTGTAAAACACACACATTAGCATAGAATGAGACACATTATCACTCCTGATTATGGGACGCTAAGAGGTTTCACAGAAAAAAAAAGACCTCGCACCTTTTCTCCACAATGCCTGCTGCTAGTGAGATAAATGCATGTTGTCCAACATCTCTGACGCTACCGAAACAGCCTGAAGACTCTGCTGATGGATTTAATGGCCTCTTGTTGTCCGTGTTCATAACTGCTCAGATTTGTCGTGTCAATACTAATTTTTTAAATTCAGGCGCTGCCGTGATACGGCCGCCACCATCAAAACATGTACTTTGTATGTTTCCGGCTGCTGTGAAAGAAGAGTGAAAAGCGCCCGGCTGGTGGTGATTTCAATAGGTTATTACTTATTATAGTGGGAATATATCTAAGTGGGACACACACACACACACGTACACACAAATACATGCCGCATCCGCCATGACAGAGGTGACGGCGGGTGGTTAGCAGGTGGCCCTCTCTTCCCTGTCTTGATGAGTACAGGAAGTGTCAGCCGTGTACAGCGGAGGCAGAGGACACTTGTTTGAGTCAGAGGTCATCCCTCTCTTCTTTTAGCACTGTTTGCTTAAGTCTGGGGTCCCTGATGAGGTCCCGCCACTACCGAAAGGCCCCACAGGAGGAAGGAGGGAAGATGCTTTCATTGATGAGTTTTAACTATTTTCTTTTCGCTTTTCTGGGATTTTTTTCTTTCAGCAGCATCCTGGAAACGGAGGAAGAGCCATGTCTGGATCCACATATAGCCTGGCAGGGTCATGGGGTGGTGGGTGGGAGAGACTTCAGGCTAAGACGGGAATTCCCCTGCGTTCGGGTTCACAGTGTGTTGTGAAAACTGTAGACTTTGAGGGTCGACAACAGCTTTATTTTCTACTTCCTGGCGTGAAATCAGGAGTTACTTCAGGAATTGACAGCCCAGTTTGTTTCATCTTTTAGAAAATATATATTTCTTCACAAGAGCTGGATGAGAAGCTCAATATAAATGTCATAAAGCTACAACCAGCAACTATTTAATTTATCTTAGCGATAAAGACTAGCAACATAGGGAAAAAGCTAGATAGAATGTCTCTCACCAGTGGTTAAAAAATTCACCTACCATCACTAATTTTCAAGTAAAATCTATCTGCCAAGCTTTATGTTTAACAAAGGAACACTATAATGATAGTGAAGTAATAGTTGGGGTCTTTTTATGTGGGGTTGTATGAGGCACTTATCACTAGTCAGTGTATTAACTGCAGTAGATGACTGTCAGCTTTATCCCTGTGTGGAGAAGCAGCGCGCAGCACAGACAGGGAAGCAGAGCATTGCACTCGAAACACCTGAACTATCCCTTTAAAGCTGGCAAAAGCTTTACGTTTTTGGGCATTCCAGTCAACATCCGAGGTCAGAATTTTACTGCACTTATTCTTGAAAACTTGCAGAGAATATGTTACTTTTGCCTTTGAACCTAAAAGTCATAGCTGGGAGTGACGCCTAACCAGAGTTGACCACGTTCTGGTAAAGGAAATCAAAAAAACAAAATGGACGCCTCGAGTCAGGTCAGACATTGTTAGCAATACCAGTTCTTATGAGGTTAGCTATTATTAGCCTTTGTTAGCAATACCAGTTTCAGTGAGGTTAGCTATTGTTAGCCTTTGTTAGCAATACCAGTTTCAGTGAGGTTAGCTATTGTTAGCCTTTGTTAGCAATACCAGTTCTCGTCATGTTAGCGCATACAAACACCATACCAACATGTCCACAGATAGGAGCTGAACAGTACAGTGTGTACAACTGGTTTAATGAGACACAAAGAAGACAGAAGTGTTATTAAGCAGTATATATTCTCCAGAGTCCACTTACTGTTGGTGCACAGAGCAGCCATCTTGGATTTTGAGGTCAGGGTTAAGATTCTTATGACCTCTCCGAGAAAGAAATCCAACTTCGGGCGACGTTCAGTTCAAATTTCCCAGTTCAAATGGAACAACTGAAAGATTCTGAGTGCAAAAAAAAAAAAAGAATAATTCGATAATTATCAAAATGTAAAATCCAAAAACAGAAACCGCCAGGACAGAGAATGCGCTATTTTAAATCGATTTTTTAAAAAGCAACATAGAAAGTGAAAGAGTGTGAGTTCAGATTTTCTTGGCACTTAGTAGCTTCGTTTGCCCACCTGTCACCGCCGGGCATGCGCACACACACACACACACACACACACACACAGAGGTCTGTGATAATGACATAATTGTCCCGGAGCACACAGCCATGCAAATAGGGAAGATGGCTTGTGTTGCCATCCGTAGGTCTCTGCCATCTATTTCCATTATTCTAATGCACTGCTACTGATGACCTGCTCTCACACAATTAACAGTCAGCGAGCGAGAGAGTGAGAGAGGCTGAAGCAGAGAGACAGAGAGAGAGAGAGAGAGAGAATGTGTGGTATTTGAGAAAAGCATTTTTCTGCCCTCATCTTTCTACCCTGATCTCCTGGCCTGTTTTTTTTTTTCCTCCTTTTTTTAATGGCGTACCAGCTGTAACATATGGTAACTTTTCCTCTCTCGTTTTTTTTTGTTTGACTTTTGTCTCATCTCTTCATCCATCCCTGGAGGCAGAGTTGGAGCTAGTTAAACTTGGGCAAAAAAAGATTTAAAGGTTGAAATATTCCACACTTTTAGTCCATGTTATTCTCTCATCCATATTCTTTTCTGTGCCTCTTGCCCCCTTATTTTCTCTCTGTGTGAGTGTGTGTGTGTGTGTGTGTGTGTGTGTGTGTGTGTGATCTTGGGAGAATGGGCTGTTGATTCTGGTCTGTTCCTTGGCTCCCCGTCTCGTGGTCTTGGCCCAGGTCTGATCTCCGCGATTGGATCGGGGGGCTTTTGTGGTGGCTGATGGGACAGAATTAAGCCAAGTGGCACACACTGAGCACGCTCCATGGCGGGCAGATGGACGGAAAGTGAAAGAGCTGTGATTTCTCATTGTGTCCCGCCGTCTTTTGGGGTGTGTGTGATACCCCCAGAGCACATCCTCCATCCAAGAGCTCTATTCTTCAATCAGTGGCCACCGCTTCCTGGGTCCAGAGACACGCCTCTCCAAGATTTCATCTCTGTATCAGAGCACAACTGGGTTGTAAGCAGCTTAGAGAAGAATAATGCAGGGCAAGATATTGCCGCTCAGTCTTTGTTTAAGGCTCTGTAAAAAGTGAGCAATACAGTCTCTTTTTTTCATTATTTCAAGAGCGTAATTGAATTCTTCCTGACGTTTATAGGCGTTTTACTTTTTATTAATTAGATGTGTTTGCAGCCGCCCTTATCACCAAAATGACACTCAGCAGATCATTTTAAAATATGGTGTTGTTATTTAAATTAAGTCTCTGGATCAGTGCACTTGCAGTTGTGTCCAGCTGTTGACAATGAGCTCGTATGCTCAAGAGATTTGTGAGGTAAACAGATGCCCAAAATGTCTGTTTAAACATATTCCAAAACCGATTAAAAAGATATAAATGGGTTAAACGACTGAGGCGGTAAAAGTTCCCACAGATCATATTTAACCTCTTACCTTCGGAGCCACCCCCGGGCGCCCAGGCCCCCAAAGCTTAGCCTCAATGGGATTTACACCACGAGTGTGTGTAATAGTTATTTGACCCACTGCTTTTTTCCTGTGAGTGTGTTTGGGTGATTGTGACGATTACAGCAGATTACTTACACCCATGTAAAAACAGGAATTAGTTCCCAATAAGAACTGCTTACAGGGCCTAAAAACGTCAAAGATAATCATTAGCGCCAAGGGGAACATCGCTCATTGCATCACGCAAACACCCACTCTCACCACTGCACGTTAAAAAGGAGTAAATACGCCTACCCCACCTTCCTCCACCCCCTCCCAAAACTAGCAAACTGAGCCGGCGGTGGCGGTGCTTAACTGCTCCTCTGATCTGGACATTAGCGAGGGGGCTTTGGAGTTTTTTATTTTAAGGGGGGGATCATGCGAAGGCCATGATTTCTGACCAGGAAAGAGTGGACAAAATGCTTTCCACTGATCCTGTCCTCCGTCTAGAACTAAGTCAGACAGAACCTTTTGTCTCCTGATCTGAGAGCCGAGCGACAACAGATAGGAAGAAAGAGGGACCATAGGAGATAACAGGGGAAACATGGCGTCCCCAGTAAGGGCTGAGTGATCTACTTAGAAGGGCCATGGCAGGCCTGGCCAGCAGAAGCCAGATAGATGCCTGAGCAGGCTGGCTGAGGACCAGACACCCCTTTAAATCTGCTACTATGGCTAATCTCTAATCTGGAGATTTACTATATCTGTTCCCCCTCTCTCCCTCTGTTTCTCTTTCCCTCTCTGTTTCTACGTCTCTACATCTATAAATGGAGCAATCTGTGAGTATTTCAAAAATGCATTTATCCCCAAAATGTGTTATTAAAGACCGTCTAATTCCCCAGCACATCCCTCAGCTACTCCAGCCCCACCCCTCCAACCAAGCACACACACAACACACACACACAGGAACACACACTCAACATTTTTTGCAGATGGTCACATAATGCACAATCAGCCAAACAAGACGGCTGATTTTAGGCTGGAATGTTGGACCCCCCCTCTCCCTTGGAGGGCATCCTTGGTGGACATTGCTAGCTAGAAGCCATTAGATGTTAGCTGGATGCAGCGAGCCAGCACCAGTCACAACCAATCCCGAATCTTCCCTTAACTGGACCGAGCTGTGGCCCAAAAAGCTGGAGTGAGGAGGAGCTCGCCTGCCTGAAACAATGTGATGGGATTGCAGAAAAGACATGCTTGTTGCCATGCATATATCAGGCGGTTAGCTCACACATCTTGCAACAAATGAAACCCTAAAAAGCACTTCTCTGCAAACGTTTTGTGATATTTTGGGGCCTTTGAATGGATGCAGTCATGGGGTTGGTTGTAAAGATTATTTCTTTTAAATTAGCAGCTAGGCGAAAATGGTGCCAGAGGAACCCAATCTCCAGAATAAATGTTATGTTCTGCAGAACCACAGATAAGTTAAAACTGAATGTTTCTTGTGGTTACAACAAGAACTCTGTGCTTCTGCTCCAGTAATGTTTACTCACAAAAACTTCTTGGTTAGGGCCAGGAAAGCATCACGGTTTGGCTTAAATTACCTGTTTTGTATGCCATGGTGACAGATGAAGATGGCCCCACTTCCTAGGAAAAACTTTTGGTTTTTGTTGTCACAAAAATGGCTGGAAATTCCTGCAGGTGGCCTTAAAAATATCCAGTGGTTTGACTTGAACTGCGATCAGCCATTTGGCAACCTTTGGTGGACTTCAACGCCACCACTGCCCCCCACGTCCCGATGTGAATGGTGGCTGGGAAGCATATAATGTGAACGGGATATGTCACGATTGGTACGAATGTCTTGGATGCATCTGTGGTTTGCAGAAACGTTAGCTGCTAACATTATATATTGGTGACTGGGCTGCCCATAGACCACTGTTGAGGTGTCTCAGTATGTAAGTATAAAGTTTTCCAGGCATGTTTGTTGAGACAGAACCAGGTAAGTCAAAAATGATCTTTCCTAACCCTAACCAAGGGCTTTCTGTGCCTAAACCTAACCAGACAGTAAGCACGGTTGCTATATTAAATTGAAAAGAAAAAAAAAGTTGTAACCAATTTTAACAAGACGTTGGGGACATCTCCAGCTGTGTTTGTAGTGACCAGAACAGGTATCTGAAGCCAAAACATGATGTTTCGCTAACCCTAACCAAGTGGCTCCTGTGCATAAAGCTAACCAGAGCACTAGCACAGTGTTGTGACAAGAGAAACGATGAAAATGTTACCTAAAGAAATGTAAAGCTTAATATGTCTGTAGTTTGCTGAACACTGCCAACAGTCATCCTGGCGATTGGGTTTCTTTTGCTACCAACAAAAGCACCTTTCCCCCTCAAGCACTCAACACATGGCAGTCTTGAAACTTGCATGATGAAGACATGATGTGTCATAATAATTAGGATGTGGACAAAGGATCTGCTGTTTAACATGGAAATTTATGCAGTCCCCTGTGTTTTCTATGAAACAAAAATTCTGGCATTTTCCTCTCTTTTTCTTTTTGTCTTCCGAGTCCGGATTCGTTCAACTCATTGTCGCCGCGCCGCCGTGTGCGATAGGTGAATGTTCACTGACACTAATGTGGCGCAGGTCAAGAGAGGAAGGGTCCCACCTAATGTGCATCTTCTTCCCTGCTCTCCTCTTCACCGCCACCAAAAAACAATGCTTCCCTCCTCCCTCGTTCCTGCTTCCCCGTACTTAGGCCCTCGCAGCAATTATGCCCAATCACAGGGCCTCAATAGGAAGCAACCAGGGCTTGTTTGTGCCTCTGCGGTCATTAAGAGGGGGGCGAAGAAAGGAATTAATGACTTAATTGAGGAGGAGAAAAAAGGGGGAAATCACACAGACTCTGGGAGCGGAGGGGAGACTATGAATGGGGCGCCTGGAACGCTCCTGGAGCAGGGGATTGTGGGATTGCTGAAGTGTGTCAAGATTTTGGTCGTCCTCCAGAGCAGATGGCGGCTTGTCGTTCGCATACCATCTATTCTCCTCTTTGTCAACCCAGAACGGCTTCTTTTGTTCCTCCCCATTGCTTTGCTGCAAAAGTTCACGGGCGGAGGGGAAGAAAAAAAAAAGAAAGGAAGAAAAAAAACAACACAACAAAAACTGAAACATTGGTCCAGTTTGCTCCAGATTAACAGTCTCCGCGTCTCTCCCTCCCTCTCCATCCCCCCCTCTCTCTCTCTCTCTCTCTCTCTCTCTCTTTCCTAAAGTTTTGACCAAATCAGAAAGGATGCTGTGTCTAAAGTGTTGGTGTGCCAGCCTTGGCACATTGCTATTCATTCCTCTCTAATGTGGCAGGGTCCCCTCACTGCCAAGCCTCCGCTCCTGCTCCACAGACTCCTGATTACTGTGGATAAACACGCAGGAGGAGATCCCCCTCCTCTCCTCCATCCGCACCAACTGAGACTTGAGAGATACGCTACCTCCAGGAAATTCTGGCTCGGCTCGCTCGCGCAAATTTCTCTCCCCCGTCCAAGATTTCAAACCGATAAAGTAATCAGGAGGAAACTGAACAACAGCCTGCTGACTATTCAACACTTGCCACACCTCTGAAAAATTTTCCCTCTTTGATTGTTGCGCCGAAAATGTGTAACGAGGACGGCCGCGGCGGCACTAAGCCCCAGGGTCGACAGAGCTGATGATAACAAGCCGAGGTGCTTTTAACAGTTTCCCTTTTTTCTTTTTCATTTCATGTTGTCCTGATTCCTGGAAGCATTCCTTCTGTCAACAGCAACTGAAAAAACAACTGAGGCTTATTTAGGGAAATGGCTAGCACCTTTGCAGGGGCTGAATAATTAATGTATGCTAATGCTAACAATGTATTAGTTATTCAAATGTGATCCTTTTAGACAACAGCGCTGTTTACCCCCTATTACTCCCTCTGATCGTCCACTCCAAAAGGGTGGCACATAAAGAGAAGAAAGCAGAGGAAGAGGGTAGAGATGAGTGTATGTGACACTAGCAGACACCAGCCAGCACAACAAAGAAACACGGTGAGATTAGCATGACAGAGAATGCTAGCGCTTCACACATTAATACACAACATGAACTATAGCCATAACCCTCTGGGGCCCGATGCAATATTCATCTCCTCTACCTCCTCCTTCAATCTTCCTCTTTTCACATCTCTCATCATTCCTTTTTCTTTTTGCTACATGTTCTCCCCTCTCTCCAGTCTTTTCTGTTCTCTGCTTGTCTCCTCTCCTTCTCTTTCCCACCCCTCTGCTCTTTCTCAGTAGACGTCTGAAGGGCCCTTCAGCCCAGAGGAGATGGGGACTGGTCTTACCCGGGGCAGGGGGCCACTGTGTGGGGTGGAGGTGTGGGGAAGAGGAGAGGACTCTCTGTCTGGAGGATGGAAGGATGGTTATGTGTCTGAATGTTGGGAGAGGAGGGCCTCCCATTGATGGATTAAGGACCAGGTTGGCTGTACTTGAGAACTATGGTTCTCTATCGCAGGAGGTGAGACTGGAGAGCCAGGTCACGCATTAGCATGTGTTTTGTTTGCGGCTCGGCTGTCCCAGAGTCCGTTACTCTGTTGTATCACTAACAAGCAGGGTGTGGAAGAGGAGGGTAAGCGCGCCGTCTTGTTTGCTGAGCAGTATTTACACAGCGCGTTAGGCTTATGTAAAGTATGTAAATCTTTATAACACACATTTATACGACGCAGACAGGGGATTTGCTTGAATGTTGCTACCCCATACGTAGACTGTGTGATGACAATGCTTCATCTCTCACCCCAAGACCACGACAGCACAGTCACAATATGAGCCACAATAATCGTGGCGTGAAAACTTGTCACAGGTGTACTAACAGTTAGATAAAGCACTGCTGGGTTATTTGCTGCATCAATTTCTGTGAATCCCTCGTGTTTAGGTTGCAGTGCGGGAATGGCGGACCCATCCACGATGTAGAGAAGTGATTACAGTAGCTTTTGATGAACCATTGAATAACATAATGAGTGCCAATTACTTTTGAATATTTACTTAAGTGAAAGTGAAAAAGTATTAGCATAAAAACATAAACCTAAAGGGGAGCTATGTAGCTTTTATTTTGCATTCTTGAACCGTAGGACCTCGAGACCAGCAACTAGCTCCTTTTGATTTCACCCCACCAAAACTCAAAATAAACACGGATAAAGGTAGCAACCCGAGGTCCCAGACTACATTTCTGCTCCTATTGGAGACAATTCGGAGTAAACTGGCCCCAAACTTCTGAAGCCTGAGCCCGGCATTAGCTCTCGCTATTACTTGTTTCAAGAGCTGTGTCTCCGGTTGTTTCAAGGCCAGCAAAAAAGTTGCATAGTGCACCTTTTAGTACAAGTAAAGGTACTCATTAGGCAGAATAATGTATATCAGTCTATGATATATTATAATCGTTTATACATTTGGGTGTCATGGCTTTAATGTCTAAACTGACAAAGGTTGGGCTAATTGAACGACAATACGTATTCAGTCAAAAGGACGAAACGTTAGCAGTTAACTTTTTCTGCGAACCAGAGACACATTCAAGTTTGTACGTGTCTTCGGCTACGTATTGCACTGATATTTCCACAGAATGTTTCATATCAAGTTCACATGACATGTCAATCATATAGGGAGGTTGAGGAGATAATGTTGGATTTACAAAGTATGAACCTCTTGGATACATTTGACGGTAGTCCCAAAACATTGATTTTTGATGGTAAGCTGGTCCATCTGCAGCCTGGAGTTTGTGGAAATGATACAGGTATTTTAAGTTTTCTAAACTCTAACCAAGTGGTTTTGTGCCTAAACCTAACCAGGGCATAAGCACAGCATAACCTAAAGAAACATAAAGTTTAATTCATCCGTGGGTTCGCAGAATTGTATTTCGCCAACATTTAATCCGGACATCGGGTTGTGGAAATATTAACTGTGAATTATTGTTAATGACGGGAATAATAGCAAAAAAATACAAGTAAAAAAGGTAATTTTGACCTTTTACCTCTTCTTCTCGTCAAAATCAACCTCAATGTTTTGTTCTCCACGTTATCTGCAATCAAAATTCAACACGCCTGGGTGACTGAGGTTGTGCTGAGCGGTCACAATATCTTTTTCAAGGGTCTTTAAAACATATTTTTATGCCAGCTCCCGCCCGTGAGCTGCTTTCATTTGTGAGTCAGCGGAGCTAAGACCGCCTGAAGCAAGCTCCTCAAGGTGATTCAGTCTGGGAATGTCTTTGAACCTCCCCGAAGCTACTCCTGCCTGCACGGAAAGATCAATGCGTCTGCAAAAAAAACATAAAAAATGCGAGCGCAGTTGAGTTTATCCCCACCGCCTCCCCCATCCCCCCAACCACCCCCCCTTCTCCTCATCAAAGATGGGCTTGAATTAGGTGCAATTAAGGTATTTCCACAGCCACCATAAAACAAAAAACCACATGATAGGAGAGCCGTGGCTTCACCATTTACTATAATCGCCCACTAACTTCACACATTGTCACTCAGCGGCAACAAGGTCAAACATGTGAAGATGACCTGTTTTTAAAAAAACGTACATGCCAATCAGGAAACAAAGTCATTTAAACAGTGAAAGCTATGGGCCCCCCTCCTCCGTTTTCCCCTTTTGATAATGATATCAGTAATAGAGTCTTTTGTTTGATAATGAGAGCTGCTATTTCTGATAGGGAATAATGATACATGGCTATTACAGTTTCATCTATTGGGATTGAATAAATAACAAAGCTCCGCGCAATAACAAAACACACACATTCTGTATGTCTGTAATTGTGGGGTTGACGCTGAAGTGGCCGGCCACCTCAGTGAGGAAAGCAAAGGTCCTTGGAGTTATTGTTACAGGTGTAACAATGAAGTCGATTCGGAGTGTTAATCACACGCTTTCCGTCCAGCGATAAAGTCCTGGCTGGGTTCGCCCTTTGATGAGACTGTTTTGATGCTAATTGTACAGTGGAATAATAATTAAGTTAATGACATGGAGCTCTTAAGAGAAAACGTTTGTGCTGCTGAGGAAGACTGGCGCTCGTAATGATCGAGTCCGTGCTCGCCGGTTTTCCGAAAGTTGGAAGAGATCGAGATCACAGCTTACGTAAAGGTAAAAACTTTGTAGCACACGCGCTCTAAGTCTACTCTGAAATTCCCGTTTTTCGTCCAAATTCCCTCTCCATAGTTAAAGCGTGACAGTCAGTTGTCGTGTCACGCCGCCACCTGTGAGATCCAAACACCAAAAGACGAAAAAACTCTGCAACAAACTGACAACTTTCCGCCGGCTGCCAACTTCAATGACTCCAGCTGCAACTGCCAAAACACTGATTCAAATCTGACAAAACTGGATGATGACAAAAAGCACATTCTTAACTCAAAACACTGTGCCGATGCTTGAGATAGAATTTCTCTCCTTTGTGGGCTGGATGATAATAGGTGAAAACAAAGAAGCGGGGTGTAAAATGCTTCAGCTGAGCGTGATTACAGCTGTGGCCATCATTAGGCAGCCTCTTTAATGTAATTGATGGAGTGGATTCTCATAGCAGACCTCAATAGACTGGGCAGGGTCTCCTCGTTTATTTGGACTCATCTGCATTTGGTCTGTGCGCGTGCGCGCCGCGTGTTTATGTGTGTACGTGCGCATGCAGGCGCGAGGTAGAGCCAGAGTGTGCAATAATTACGACTTCACACTCTTCAGACACTTAGAGAAAAGAGCAAAACAAAGCGCAGTAATCAGTGTGTGTGTTTGTGTGTGTGTGCGTGCGTGCGTGCAGTTTGGTACACACTAAGTGCAACTGTGCAAATGCGGTCTCGGTGTCTATGTGTGTTTGCGCACGCACACTTGTGTGAATGTGTGTGCAGCTACTGTGCACAAGTGAGTCCCAAAAGTGTGTGTGTGTGTGTGTGTGTGTGTGTGTGTGTGTGTGTGTGTGTGTGTGAGAGAGAGAGAGAGACTGTTTGCATTTGCTCAAGGATCCTGACCCTTCAGAAATGACACGTTTTCTCTATCTACCCCATCCTTTCCCCACACATTAGGTGCTTACAAAAGACAGAGCACTAATGCATCATCTAATTGGCCTAGGCTCCTGCCTCTGCCTCTCCCTCCATCACTCTATTAGCTCAGTAATTACCCATATGCCTCAGCGAGGCGGGCGTCCAGATAATGGCCGCCTCAAGGGCCCTTGAGCGCGGCAGAGAGGGGCCGCAGTCTGTCGCCGCGGGAACACAGCAAGCTCTCCAAACTATCCCAGCACCGCACTGGGAAAAACACAATGGGGAAGGAGTTTGGCAACTTCATCCACCCCTTCCTCCACCACCACCACCACCACCATCCTCTCCCAAAAAAAGAAAAAAAAAAGTTGTGTGCTGAGGGAGTGGAGATGCAAATTGGGGCTGCTCAAATTAGATGTTGTCTATTTAGTTAATGTGTGATTGTGTGTGTGTGTGTTTGTGTGTGTGTGTGAATGACGGACAGAAATACTTTTGCATTTCTTCAAAGCAGAGGTAAGATGTTTTTACACCTGTGTGATCATGTCCCATTAAACTATGCAGGGGGTCATGTGTCTTATATGTAGTGAGGCGGACGGCCAGAGTAATGGTCGGTTGTGTAGCGTGCCTCAGCACAAAGAACAACATAAGACTCCAACATGCCACCTAACGTATGCACACTGTTCGCGGATCAAAACATGTTTATTGACCCGTTACACCCTCAGCACATGAGTGTTGTAGGTTTGTGTGAGTCACGAGCGAAATGAGACAGCGAGCTTTCATTTTGGGGATTCTGTCTTCAGGGAAACTTTTCACTGAGTATATCTGATACGGATAAATTCCTTTACAGACCACAGTAAGCCAGATAATGTCGTTTAGCAACCACCAGCTGCTGGTTAAATGCCGACAGGGCTACCAAAACCCCTGAGTGGAAGCCAGGGTGTCATTTCCTGTGTACAGGTAGTGTGATTTAAAGGAATATTGAGACTTTATGCAACTATTTAATGAGAACATCACGCACACCTCGAGTAAAAGATATAAATAGATGGCTGGACTATTTTTAATGTGTAGAGCGGATCTTTGTGGCACATATGCGCTGCTTCCAAGCCTGTTGCCGCCGGTTTCATTATGATGGAAGCGATGTGCTGCATGAACAGGTAACAGATCCCTGGCTTTTTAATGCATGTTAGACCCCAAAGCTCTGACACAGGATTTTATAACTATGAAAATTATCAAAGCAGCAGCGGTTATTTTATCTGCAATCTCCTAGGAATCTGTGGTTGAACAGTCTTCACAGCACTTTTGCGGTATGATGTCGCACTGCCGTGAAGCAAACATTGCAACAAACCTGCAATTTACATTTGACTGCTGCCACAATCTTTTTCAATGCTTGATGTTAGTTTGTTGACATGTGCTGATATAAAACGCACAGATGTGAAAACCTGCGTATTTAGAGTCACCGAACGTGAAGTCCAGATGTCTGCCCATTGGGTTAAAAACTCACATGCCACATTTGGAGCGATTGGCTCTCCAAACCAGCCTATATCATTTCTTTGTAGCACAGCTACACTATAGGAGGGTACCTTCATCTGAGCGGTCATTTGTAGGCGTTGTGTTCCAGCATCAGACCTACGTTTATCTACCTAGACCAATCTCTTCACCACAGCGTGAAGCACAGAGCAAGAAGGCACAATTGCAAAACTAAAGAGGGATGTTTGCGTGAATAGGGCAGACAGACTGTCGTAGACTCGCACAGTATTTTCCTGCAGAATGCATGTGCATGAGCTCTGTATCAAGACTCAAAAACCATCTACTCTGTCTTCCTCCCTCCCTCGCTCCCTCCTTCCTATCTAAATCTCTCCATTCACATCCTTTGAAAACGGAAATGATAATTCTCCAATCTTCCATCTTCAGCCTCTTAATTGAAATCACATAATCTGTCACAGAGTAGGAGCGGGCCGCCGTCATCCCATCCCCAAATGACACGTCCGAAAAAGAGTACAACAAAGAGCTTCTTAAATAATTCCCTCGCCCTCGGCATCATATAATATGGATTACAAAGCGCTCTCCCTCTTTCTCTCTTTCTCTTGCTCCCTCAATCTGGGATATGGTCTCATCCCTCCATCCTACCCAAGGCAGATTTTGTGACACTCAAGCTTGAGCATTATCTGTTTTTAAAATCAGATAAATATATAAATAAAGCATCCAGCGGTAATGCTAATATATGCCCTAAGAGGGTCTAAGGCTTCAGATCTGTGGACTTAATCTGGGTTTTGGGAAGGTACCTTCCCTTGGCCGTTCAGAGATTTGCGAGATCACTGTCAGTCCTGGGCCGGCTGAATTATCTTTGCGTATTGTGTTAATCTGTTGGCATGCAGATTGTGGTGGACTAAGGTTCAAGTGGGAAGGATTAGGGGAGATCTGAGCAAAGCTGATGCAGGCAGCCTTCTCAAAAAACCCTGCATGCGTTCGGGCCCCGCTGCGGGTTTTTTTTTTTTTTTTTTTTTGCACACTGACCGGAGGGACCACTGAAGCATGTTCTCTCTCCCTCTCTCTCTCTCGTACACACACTCGCGCGCAAAGATACACACAAATCGCCTTCATTCCACCCTCTCCATTCCAGATAATTCCCCTCTTAAAATCTCCCCTCAGACCAACCACTGCGAGTGCAGGACCCGAAATGCAAAAAAAAAAAACCCAGTGGCCATGCCCACTCCACAAATCCCAAAACCTTTTAGAGCTACTTGACAGAGAGAAATCCATCTGGAGAGGATATCCACCGTCCATTACTTAGAGACTAATGTCTAGTTTTAACTCAGCAGTGTTTATTTACATCATAGCATCTAAATAAAGCACATTTTCATGCCCCAAACTCACCCTGGTAATACCTTATTAAGATGCGTCTAACGCAGAGCCTGAACACGGAGAAGGTTTGTAACTTTGTTAATTGTTCGTTGTCAGTTCAATAACCCAGCACTTTGTGTCGGACTCTCCATGATTATCTCTGGAGAGTGATAAAATCACTTCAGGTAAATGAGTGATTGGACTGGAGGACCGCTGAAGTACAACTTAGCAGTCCTTTCGCAGCTTCTGTTTGCTAAATGGAGCCATGGAGTTGGAAGTATGAAGAGGCTGGAGGGGTCAGAGGGGTCCGCATGGACCGGCAATTGGACGACTCTCGGAAGGGACGAGCAACCAATCACATCAATCATTCTCTGCGAAATCCTCGACCCGGAGATCCAAGCAGGAGAGCCGGGATTTCATTTCCACCAATCACTTGGCTTCAATGAAAGCTAATTGAACAATTCTTATCTCTCAAACCGTTTTATTTGGTTTAAGTTCCCCGTGACAGAAATAACAGTGTTGGAGGTGCACTTGTCTTTATGGAAATGTGCGATTGTTGAGTCGTCCAGGACAAAATGGACTGCTTGGGAGGAAAAGGAGAATGAAAAAAAAACATAAAACGTACAAGTTGCTTTAGCTCTTGCACCAAATAACATGAAATAAAAAACAGTGATGATATGTGAATTTATATATAAAATGCCCTCAAAATAGACAGAAAGATAGAAAGTGCATAGTGACTAATGAGTCCACTAACCAAGACACAGAAACAGAGAGATCGGTTTTGCATCTACGCCGTTTAATCAACCACATATCTTCGTCTCACAGCCCTGCGTTATCACAGGCAGGAGTCTTCTGGCTCTTTCTGCCTGCGTTGATCAGGTAATAGGCCTCTAATATGGTAATCGTCTGGTCAGGGAGGAAGGAGACCAAAACATTTTAATTAAGGAGCGAGTGGCTTTTTTTTTTTTTTTTTCTCCCTCCCTCTCTACTCACTTCGTTTTTCTACTCCAGATATCAAGACTTCCAGAGCAGTTGTTTTGTCATCTCTCCAATTAAAACAGGCGGACCGTCGGAGAAAGTCGCCAGCTAATTTCTTGATTTTGCGTTTGTGATCCATGAGCGAGCAATAAGGACACTAATAAAATCGGATTAGCAGTGACCACAGGACTCCTTCGATTGATTCTTGTCCGATATTGTTTTTCCACAAATGTAATTAGGTCCAGCTCTGGATACTAATGCGGCTCCTCCAGCGCATCGGGTTTGTACTCGTCGTGCTCTCCTTAAAACACACTAATAATTTTGCCCAATTATTATTATTGCCCCGAAGAAATACTTTCCCAAAAAAACCTTACAAAGGAAAAAATTCCTCAGCAGGAAGAATTATCGAAGCTGAGCAGAAGGAGGTGAAAATGCGCGACAGATACTTGTAAGTCCAGCGGAGAAAACTTACAAAGAAAGACAAAAGCTTGATTAGCATTAATGTCAAACAATTACAGCAGGAGTATTCATAAAGGGAAGGATCTTATTAGCTGGAGGGGAAAAACAGAATGAGACGGACCATTTTACTCGGCTGCTTAAGCCTCAGGATTACTCAACCTTTGGTGGCAGCGAGGAACAATGTGGCTCTTAAAAACCCATTTTGGAGCGAAAGCGTCTGGTTGACAATTATATGCCTCTAAGCTGTTTAATAGGTGGCCGGGAAGAGGTCTTTAAGATCCTCATTCAGGACGAGCGATCTGGGCCGTGGTGTTTGAGGCATCTCGGAGTGTGTGTGTGTGTGTGTGTGTGTGTGTGTGTGTGTGTGGTGTGTATGGGGGGTATGAGAAGGGGTTTTAGGAAGAGGCTGACATAAGACAGAGAGAAAAGAAAGAGGGAAAGAGAGAGAGAGAGAGAGAGAGAGTTTTAAGCCCGCTAAGCAGATCAGTGTCTTTGTGTGCGGTCAACAGAGGCACTTGAAACTTTTTCGCGAGCCCCCGACTGTCTGGAGCTAATTCTTTCCTTTTTTAATTGCTTTTGTGTGAAAAGACGAGGGGAAAAAAAAAAAAAAAACCCTAAGAAGGGCAATTCATGAAAAGCGAGTGCCTGTACACTTGTTGAAATAATTTTCGCCGCGGAAATGTTACATATCAAGGGATGAGTGTCCATGAACACAGCGATATAAAACACACACACACACACACACACACACAGTGAGGGAGAAAATCTAAACGAACCGATAAAACGTTAACTGTTTCTGACCCCTTTTGACTCCTTAAAGCAGCCTGTTTGTGTTTACAGATTGATTTAAACAAAAACAAAAAAAGAAAAAGAAAACAGTCAATAATCTGTTTTCCCAAACGATTTTTAATCACCCTTTCAAATATTTGTGCCGTCGCCTGTGTGGAGTCGTGTCCTTTAGGATTTGAGATGGCCACAAACAACAGGAGCACGAAAAAAAAAAGAAAAAAAAAAAAAAAAAGAGGCACCGCCAGAAAAAAGATCAACAAACAGGCGAAGCATAGAGACAGAACAGTTTGAGGATGAACGCTGCTAATCCTGACCTCAGCTAATGCTAATGCAAATGCATGTTTATCAAATATGTAATCGACATTAGTTAGAAAAACAAGGATCTGCCAGCACTCTGCTCTTTGTTCCGTGATTGTGGAGGAGGGAGATTAAGATGGGCTTTAGTGATGCTCAGATGGATGGAAGGAGAGAGAGGTGGAGGGACGGATGGATGCACTTACGCTCACTGTCAAGAAAGAGAGGTGAACCTTTGCAGCTGAATCGGCTCCTCTTTTTCATTTGAGAAGAGTGGAAGTGCATCCAACCAGTCCAGGCAATTCTGACACATGATTAAGATTTTTTTTTTTTCATTTTACTTTTGTTAGTTTTAGTTTTAGTCAACAAAATGTAGTCATTTTAGTTTAGTTTGCAACAATTAACTGTTTCTGTTTAATGAAATTATCTTCATCAGAGCAGCTTTCTCAAGGCTCTCACCTTCTTTAAAGTAATAGTTCAATATTAAAAATGCTTATTCGCCCCCTGGTGCAGAGTGAGATGAGAGGATTGATTTCGCGCTCATGTTTACAGTTTCTGACTTTTATTCAACAATGAACGTCCATAACAAAGATATAAAATCTGGAGACATGGCGACCTCCCTCGCAGGCACACCGGTACCGAAGCATAGGAGGAGTGTTTGTGCAAACACACTCACTGCCAAAAGGGGGAGACAGAAGTTCTGCCCTGCAGGTTAACTGTGCGTTCACATGCGGATGGAATTATCGGAAAAACGTGTTTCCGACTCAGCGTAAACACAGGGTTGCAGGTAAGAAACTCATACCAAACACATGAATTGTACAGTCACTTCCTTTGCTCTTCCCTGTAACTCAAATTTTGGTAATGGCTGTCAACATGTTACTTAAACATTCCGAGCAATAAAATGCAAAACAACTCCCTTGCTAACAAATTCCGACATTGGCACATATGAACACACTGGAGTCAGAAGAGTGACTTCCCAACTTGGGAAATCATCCAAGGAGCAAGTGAATGCAACATAAGCACTTCCAGCAGCTTCTTGATTAGCTTAGCTTTACATTAAGATTAGCAACATGACGAAACAGTTAGCTTGACTCGGTCTGAAAGACACAAAATCCACCTACTGAAGTACCGGAAGGTGGGAAGCTCACAACTGAACACACGATATATTGTTTGTTTAAGCTGTACAGAAATCTAAACGTAAAAAAGACCATTCAGTTTTGTGTTGGGCTAATTCTTAAATATTTGAATCACGATAGATTGGTTTCTATTAGTAATCCTGTATTTCAGAGCGCAGGAATAGCTGCTTCCTCTTGTTTTGCTGTGCTAATGCTAAGCTATACGAACCAGCTGCTAGTTATGTAGCCTGATATTAACTGTACTGCTATGAGACTGCATCTATTGTCCATCCCAAAAGGGAAACAAGTGTATTTCCCAAGATGTTAACCTATTTTGTCAACATTTACGATCAACATGACTACAGATGTCATTGTCGTCTACCGCAAGGCTGGCAGAAAAGCTACGTTTTTACCCAATGGTAGCCTAACCTAGTTCAGGCATGTGCTTGGAGTTGTAGATGGACTCCATAAGAACCAGTACCTTTACTAACGTCGCTAGCATTGATGCAACGGAATTGTGAGATGCTGCGTTACGTTTTATTCATTGACATAAATTCTGTTTTTCCTCACAGTTCTTGTTTCTTTTATTTAAATTTAGTCATCAAAAAACAAACAAAAAAAACCCACACTGCCAACAAAATATTTCATCGTAGTTTTTTGTTGCAAAAATAATCCCTCCACCTTTGTACAGTATGATGTAACTATATTGCTGTAAAAATGCTGCGTGCCGCTGTGTGCACATAAAACACATTTCATGTTGTTACGCGTCGTCCTGTGGTACGTGGGAAGCGGTCGGGGGAGTGTCGTCAGTAGTGTTGCGGGGCAGGTTTTGTGGTTAAATGTTTACAGGGTGACACGAGGGCACAACTCTTGCCAGTTTGCGCCTCCCCTGGGCACCCGGAGAAACAGAGGTAACCTATTTTCTTTGGCAAGGTTGAGCAGTCGCACGGAGACTGTGTTTGTGTTGTTTCAACGCACTGCTCCTTTAGGCTCTCTTACCTTGCTCGTCTCCGTCTCTCCTTCCTCCACCTCAACGCCCCCTCTTTTCTTTTTGTTTCTCTTAGCCAACACTTGTTTTTCTTTTTTTGTTTCATCTTCATGTGTCCTCTTTCCTCCCCTCCATCCTTCTTGTCCTCCGTCACACAGGGATAAAGGAGAGGTCTTGCTGTGCTGTGTGTTCGCCTGCCTGGTCGCAGGGCTTGTTGTTAGTAAATGAGGTCATTAGAAGACACTCTGACCTAACCAAAGGCATTTGTTCTGCATGCTGTGTTGCTTTACTCTCTTTTCCTCAGTATAAATATACACTTTTGATGGAACGGCCAGATGCCGGGATCATTAACATGTCATTATATCACCCGACAAATTACGGTGAAAAATTCCTTTCCATATTCCCTTCGCCTCTCTAAACATTAGATACAGTCAAGTCACACATACACCCGGTATCTAATCTTTTTTTTTCCCCCTGCTCACACATTTGGTCACATCCAGATGTTATCTCCTCCTTATCGCCATCCTCTCCCGACCTCTGCACGCTGATGTTTTGGTACATCTCGTCGCAGGATGACACCTCCAGGCGAGCCTCGGGGGCCTCTGGGTCTTCTCTCCATGGCACCTAGCCAGATCCCCGATGACACCTGTGAGCCTTGGCAGAGCTCCTGGTTTACAGTAGCTGTTAGCGGGCTTTTATGTCAAACAAAACACTGACACAATGTGTTCTCTCTCACTGTACCTCAACGAAACCCCCCACTGCCAAAATGACTCCGGCCCACTTCCTCCCGCACTCAAAGTGGCTGCGCCTCTTTTCTGCAATCATACGCTACTGTAAACAGCGCCAGTGAATCAGTCTTTTTCTCGCCATGTCAACGGGTTTTAATTAGCAGTGAATGTCAAGGATGTCTGCCGGGGTCCACCTCATTTCTCTCAGAGCCAAACCCATTTCTTGTGTTGTGTAACATTGTCCACCATTGTCCGAGCGCACTCATAAACATACTTCATGCGCAGCATCTCTGAAGTGTATTCCATTGTTCCTCAAGTGGGGAGACGAGTGTTGCCGCTCTCCAAATGGACATTGGCGCATCTCCTGAAACAATACGGTTCCCCCACACCACATCACTCACATGCGTTTTAAAAACGCCAGACCTTGACCACTTACGCCTGGAAAGAAAATTACCTGAGCACAAAGCGGGAGCTCTTGTCTACACCCTAAAACACATCATAGCACTCTTGTCATTGCAAGTGGAGGGTCTATTATAAACAATTATTTTAGCCCTTCACGGACAGTTTGGTCTTTGTGATGCATTGTGTTTTCGAGCGAAGAAGTACGGGCAGTAATCAATGGAGGAGCCGTACGGTCAAGGTAAGGCTGCCGGGTGATCTAAACACATGCATACGTGGGAGGGAGAGAGGGGAGGGCGATGAGGAAGATACTGACGTGCGATGTATTGTATGCATATGGCATATCATTTCTATCGTGACCGTGGAGAATACTTGTTTCTGATTGGCTGCTGAAATCATATAACACAACTCCTCAAAGATAGTTCTTGCGACAGTTTAACCACAATCAAAGCTGTGTGCAAGATGTATTTCCTTTAAAAAGGGGGGAGAGACAACAAGCCGTTAAAAATATATGATGATGGTTTGATTCCAGAGAAAGATCGTTGATTGGTGAGTCTCATTACGTCTATGATAATATTCAAAATGTCATATACTTAAAAGGGGCTCTGTCAAATTGCTGTGTTGTGCTGGGAGACCCTAGTTAGTTTATGTCAGCAGTCTCCACTTCTGAGCAAATGTTAGCGACTGTTTTACAGAGAAGAGAGAGGCACTTAGCTTCCAGTCTAAACTGCTAGCCGCAAGGCTAACTGAGTGATCTAGCTACTGGTAGCTACAGTCAGCAGCAGTTAGCGGTTAACTGATTATGTTGTGGAACTGTTTATTTGCACATTCTACCAATAAAAACTTTTATCAATAAACAAATAACACATTAACACAATGTACAAGAGGAAATATGTTGTACCCTGTCACACATTACAGTTTCCACTGTGTTTGTCTCTGTTATCTACACAAGATAAGGGAACAGTAGTCAAGATATGTTTCTAATACACAACATGTTAAAGGAATAGTTCACCTAAAAAGCGGAAATGTAGTCATTTTGTACTCACCCCGGTGTTAATGAAGGGTCAGGCGAAATTTTGTAGTCCGTTTCTGGAGCTTCGCGGTAAACAACTGAAGTAGATAGGGACTTGTTTTAAAAAATAAAAACACACACTGGCTCCATACAGCTCGTCCGACATAATCCAAGTCTCCGCAAGCCCCGAGATCCCAAAGAGATTGTTTCGAAAAGACATTATCTACATCCTCTTTAAGCCGAAATGGACACTGTGGCTGCTAAGCTACAAGCGTTAGCGCACACCCCGGACTACGATACCTCTCTTGTCTCTCTGTCAGCACGTTGTGAGTATGTGGCTGAATTCAGTTTTTTTCAGATAACTTTTCCTTTAATGGTATTTTTGGTGACGATGTAAAGTAACTTACACATCCAGAATGTGTTATTTGATCGCTTGTATAAAAAAAGGACGACAGCCAAGTCTGATTTCACTTTATAAACAGCGGTTGCATTTGAATGTCAATTTCAAAACGCTATCCATTTCAGTCCAGATATGAGACACCACTTCAAAGTATACGCAACGGCATAATAGAAGGAGATCAAACACGAGTACGGGGGAAGGATGCATAAGGTCGTGATAGAAATATGCAAAGAGAAGGAAGGACAGAGATAAGAGACAAAAAGCGAGAGAAGAGAGGTGTGAGACGTGTGGGTGGACACTGGGCATGGTGGCAATAGGCACGGGGGCTTAATGAGAGGTGAGCCAGAGGAGAAACAGAGCAAGGACAGACAGAGAGAAGGTAGGCAGGCAGAGGGAGAGGTGAGAAGGAGGGAGTGAGTGATAGATGGTGCAGCGGGAGAGGGGAAATAGAGGAAGAGAAGGGGAGGACGGGACTTTGGAAAAACAGAAGCAGTAAACAAAACGCCAAGAATAGAGTCCAGGTGTGAAGAGTGAAGAAACGGACGAGGGAGAGGACGGGATAGAGGAGAAAAAGCGCAGCGCGGTCGGCGGTGAGCCGCCCGTGCAGCAGAGTGAAGGAAAAAAGTGAAAACAAAGAACTTTATTTTGGAATATTTCTCGATGTAGAATCACAATAAAAATGGCTCAGGATGTCGTGTCACAGTTAGAAAAATACTTGAAGTTAAAACAAAAAAACAAGACGCGGGAAAGAAAAAACAGCATGCAAATAAAAGTAATCTACTGAAAAATCTCCTGTTTCGATACCTTTAATAGTTCCCTCTTACTACAGCAACCTACACGACCTTCAACTGTTCTGGACCTCGTATGTGCTTCTGGAGGTCTCGTGACACAGAGACTACAGTTGAACTACTGTCACTAGCAAGCTAACTGCTGTCAAGTCGGCCAGGAACATGCCAGTCACAAGAGCTCCGAAGCATTTTTGGCATAAAAGAGGCATGGCATAATTTGAGCTGTCAGTGCAAATTTAGTAGTTGTCCATTTGAAGACGTTAGCGTTCTCATTTAGACCATGTTTCACCGGGTTCGGGATTTGCACTACTGGATTTCAAGTGTGAAATTTGAAAAAAATCTTTAAAGCAACAGTACAGAGGACACACGGTTTAAACCGCCAACCTCTCGATTGAAAGCCGGCCAGTCTACCTGTTACACCACAACATCTTGATATATCCTCACTCTGTAAAGATACATATTGACTTCTTTAAGCTTGTGTACTTTCCTCCACAATTTGCTTTTTGCTCACAGCTGTCTGCAAACTGTTCTTCTTTTATGAAGCAGTTGCACTCTTACGAAAGAAGGTCAAATGAAAATGGATGCAACACAGCAAACATAACTCTCTGTAAGGTCGGCAATGTCAACAGCCATTTTTGGTCAGTGTTGGATAGCTGCGGTGCAAAAGTCTACAAAACTTTACCTGAACTTATTTTTTCAAGATTTTATTGGAATTAGTTGATTTCACCATGAAATATTGGAGTTTTAAAAGCTTTCTGGGGAGCTTACCACTTGAAATGTTCGACCAAAATAAACACCCTTGACGAAAAGTGATAATATCAACATCTTCTGGATTTTGGGGATCGTTAACAAAAGACACCGGGGTGTCACCACACAAAGAAACCCTCTCCTCAGACACAAAGGAAAAAGGACAAACAGCCGCTTGGCTCCGTCCCAACTTGTGAAGGAGTTTGGGACAGCACCGCGTTCTCCCCCTCCCCCCTCCTCGCCCCCTCCACCATCCCCCTATAAAGGTGATGTATGACCAGGGGATGGATGTGCCCTTGTCAGAGCCCTGTGTCTGAAAATGCTGATGGATGGAGGGATGGAGAGGAGAAGGCGAAGGAGGAGAAGGAATGCAGGTGATGGGGAGATGACAATGATGAAGCGTGGGTGCGTCACACTGCCACATCTCAGACAGCTGTTTGGCGATGGGGGCTAACACTCTAAGTCTGTGTGTGTGTGTGTGTGTGTGTGTGTGTGTGTGGAGGGTGTCAGGGACACATATGTGGAGGAGGCAAGAAAGGTGAGAAAACACTTTATTTTTAGAGTGGACATGGAATCAGAAGAGAAACTTTGAACACGAGCCTCTTTTTTTTGTTGTTGTTGTTGTTGAAATCAGTTGGCTTGGAGCAGCAGAGAGGCAGCGTCTCCTCTCTCTGTATCTCATGTCCTTCAAGGCCTGGCTGTAGCCTCCAGGCAAGCCTCGGGCTCCGAGGCCTCCCTCCGTGTGGCAGGATACCAGATCGGACTCAGACACACACGCAGCTGTGGCCCAGGGGCCTTCGCTCCCTCCCGGAGAATGACACTCAAACTCCCCAGAGCCATATTTAAGTGCAACAGTAAGTGAGTATGTGTGTGTATCAATCGTGTTTGTGTGTGTGACTTTTTAGCCCCACAGCTAGCAGGTATCCAAGGGCCCTTTCAAATTAGAAACAAGAGAGGGGGGTTCGGCCGATTCCCCTCGGAGCCCGGTGGGTTTCCGGGCAAGGACTCTGGAAATATCAGGTATAAAGCGTGTCACAAAGGGGCGCGGTGGAACATCCCAGCAGCGGTCATAAATCACACAGCTTGTCTCGCTCATCATCCACCGGCCACAGGTCACACTGTCCGAGATTTACTTGACTACAAATCAGGAGAAGAAGACAACAGGACAGAAGAGGGAGCGATCAGGTTTAACCAACCTGCTCTGTTCAACTGTCCATCAGCAAGGCAGTGGATCCACTTTGGTTTCAGAGATACTGATCCATCACCAACCTCTGACCTACATGCAAAGGAGCCAAAATAAAAGACTTTTAATGAAATCCGACACTGTTCTGGAGTTTGATAAGCCGGCAAGTCTCCACACTTGGACACTCAGAACACAACATGATTTAGGTCATAAAGGGTTTATTTTAAAGGTTTATGTGGGAAAGTTTCATAAATCTCTCCAACAGTAAAAAAGTGGGACGTTTAATACCACTCATTAGCTTTTCCTGGAGGTTTCAAACACTCTTCCTCGGCGGATGGAGTTTGGTCAGTTGTCACGAAAAAATAGTTCATCATCAGCAAATGCGTTTTTGTCAAACTCCAACTTCTTTTTTACTCTCAACAAATTACTGCAGCTTTACTTACAGGACTGTTGTGGTGATGAAACTACTCAAAATGTATCTGATCTTACTTATGTTTGATTACAACATTCCTACACGCCGGAAAGTGGAGAGGGAAAGAGCACAGACAACTGAGTTAAAAAAAAAAAAAAAAACAGAGGGTAGAGGAAGATGGGGTGATACAGATTAAGGCAGGATGTGACAAAAAGGAGAAAATGGGGCAAGTTTAATTGAGGACTGGAAGAGCGGGAGATGTAGCGAGGGGTATGTTGAGGAGAGGAGGGGCGACGGGAGCGGTCTGGCTTGGGACAGTGAACTGGAAGTGTGTGTGTGTGTGTGCGTGCGTGTGTGTGTGTACAAAATGCACTTGTGACACAGAGCAGTATTGACAAGCAGGGCTGATGCCCCTGAGAAAACCTTCAGAATTCAATCTCATTGATCTCCCCCAGAGGAGTGGAGGACGCTGCCTCTGGTCCATACCCTGAGTCATTACACACACACAAACACACACACCCACACACACGCACGTACAGTACAGCTGGGGGGCACATTACTTAAATTCATTTATTTATACCCGATTCTCATATATGCAAAGTGGAAAAAATCAGAAATGAGTTTTTGTCATGGATTTTCAAAATAAAGTACATATTTTTCATCAAACTGTCTGCAGATTTTTTATTTATTTTTTTTTACACAAGAAAATAAGCATTTCCTGGATGTTTTAACCATTTGCAGACCCACTCCTGAATCTTTTTCCAAGTGTTTTCCCTCGGAGCACCATTGTGACTCATTTCTATGACACTTGAGACTTCAGCATGTTTTTTAGTGCTGTTCCCTTTGTACAAGTATGTCCGACAGAAGGAATGAACGCATCCACACACGCTATAAACATATATGTGTGTGCATTGTGTGTGTGTGTGAGAGAGAGAAATGAGGAGGAGGAAGAGATTGCGGTGGGTGTTGAAGGGGCGGTGGTGGTGGTGGTGGTAGTGTTTGGGGGGGGGGGGGGGGGGGGGGGGGGGGGGTGGATGGGTGGCACACAGTCCATGTGTTGTATGACCTTGGTCACTGCTGAGGGGACCTAGTTTCTTGCCAAGCCAATCAATAAGCTAAACAGGCGGAGGATGGCTATTTGGAGCATGGGAAGCCAAACTCAAATACTGATAGGTTATCTGCCTGTCCCAGCACCACTTCTGTGCAAATATTGGACCAGCACATTTTTCACGGTGACTTGCATTTGGAAAAAAAGAAAGAGAGTCAGATTGGAGTGGGGGGGGGGGGGGGTTGAGAACAGACACGGTTGAGTGGATGTGTTGCAGAGGGCAAACTCTCCCTCCTCCCTCCATGTCTCTGTCAGACCCCCCCACCCCTCTCTTCTTACCCCGGAAAACCTCCAACCAACAACCAACAAGTGCATCTCTGCCTCGCTCTCTCTCACTCTTGGGACGAGTGTAAAAGCAGCTTGCACAGAGGCAAACGCGATGTACAGTAATGAGAAACAATGGAAGAAGCTCCACTCGTGTTTTCTGTTGTTTTCTCCCTCTTTGGAGCACTTTAAAGTGCTGCAGATGAGATGGTGCTCTCCGTAAGAACTTGAATACACCACTTTCTAGGCGCCATTTCAAAAGGGTTCATGATGTTGTAAATACACGTATTAATAATGGTTAATCATGTACTTCTTCTGTATAGAAAAAAACAATAACTTTTGGTTGAGAGAAACCTAATCTAATCGGTGTATATTATCCTCCGGCACAACACTTGATTGTAAGTGTTTTTAAAAATAAACTAAATCAGCGTTTGTAAATGTTAATCAGTTGTTAATATGTGGATTGTGGTCCAGATTCTCTACAGCTTTATTCAAGAGGGGAAGCGATCTGATGGTCCTTAGCCTGGCGCTCATTTTGTTTTTCTGTTTGTATTTTGAAACACTGACAAAATAGGAGATGTAAGCAGTGATTCAGCAATCTGGGGCCAGGATCAAGATCTCCCTCGTGAATTAAAGGGTTAAAAGGACAAAGTATCACACTGGGGGAGATTAAACTTCATTCAAAGGGGTTTTTCACAACATGGCAACCCAAAAGTTGCTTTTAATGACTTATAACTGATCTATGAAGCAATTTACTTACAAATTACTTATGCAATGATATGCAATATGCAACTCCTTATAAAGAGTGCCTCATAAGAAAGTGGCAGGATGTGACAAAAAGGAGAAAATGGGGTTTAATTGAAGTTTGATTGAGGACTGGAAGAGCGGGAGATGTGGCGAGGGGTATGCTGGAGAAAGGAGGGGTGACGGGAGCGGTCTGGCTTGAGACAGTGAACTGGTGCCCAAACATCTACATATGTATGTAAACACCTCGTCAGGGTTAGGAGTAGCTAGTGATGAACAAAGTACCCGTAAAATATTACTCTGGATAAAGGCAAAGTAATCTATATTAATAGAACTTAAGTACAATACTAGGTATTAATGATATTAAATTTACTGAATTTTCTAAAGTAATTTTCTGGCAATAATGTACTTAATTTTCCAAAGTACAAGTAAAAGTAAATTATACATATATTTTATGGACCTATATACTGTATATTATGGGTCAGTTGATCTAATCCTGAGCAGTGGGGTCTGGCTTGGCAGCCTTTTCACACAGTTGTCACAACATCCCCTCAACACAAACGATGATATGATACACAGATTGCAGAAACGCACAAGAAACACATGTCAAGATTTTATATTCTTGCGACTGGGCTGCTACATTATGAAGGAATAATTATAGCAAAGCCAAATTATACATTTCGAAGGGACCATGAGATAACTGGGGAAGAAAAAATGGACGAGCAAGCGACTGAACAGCAAGTTTGCTCGGGTGTGAGTGTGTGATAATGAGACAGAGACAATGGCATATCTCTAAGTGATCTGTAGATGATGGCAGCTGGATCTGATCAATAATAGATGAGTGACACATGCCAACCACTGTATCCCCACCACTCTGGAGAGACACCAGACAAGCCACTGTGTGTGTGTGTGTGTGTGTGTGTGTGTGTGTGTGTGTGTGACTGCGAGTACAAATGGGTGAAAGCAACAGACCCCTTGGAGACGAATCAAAAAACTGAGAAAGAGAGAAAAAGTGTTAGAGAGACAGAAAACATGGTCAGAGGGAAGGAGGGCGAGGAGCTGAGGGTGGTGGTGGTGGTGGAGGAGGTTTAGGAGGTGCCGCGGTGCTTTTTCCCATCAGGTGTAGAAGTCAAAGCCAGCTCGCGTTGGTTACAGTGGAGACTGGAACAATGACTTCAAGAGCAGTGCGCACACACACACACACACAAAAAAAACCCCACATTAATTATTAGAGAGGAGCGATCAAAGCACGACTGTGACATGAAATAAATGAATTAAAGCTGGAAAAAAATATCGCCATCTGGACGAAAAGGGTTTCACATCCCAGAAACAACTCGCTGCTCAGATGCCTGGCTTTGTTTTTTTTTTTTACCCTCCTCCTCGCCTTTTTTAATTTTTTTTTGCTGTTTGTGCTTGTCAGTTGAATTTTTCTACAGTATGTAGTCAGAGCCCGAGTCAACAATTGTTCACATATTTGTCGCATATTGTCTGAAATTGTTTCACTGCCTGTTGGTTTCATGGAAAATATAAATAAATTCAATCCCCAGCTGAGTACTTTGGGGTTTTCATTGATTCGCTTTTTGCTGCGGAGATAGATTGAGAAGACTGATATCTGTCTCATGTGCAGCTACAGAGCTGGTGTCAGGGTTAGCGTAGCGTAGCATAAAGACTGGAAGCAGTTAGAAACCATTAGCTCAGTTTTAGACACAGTAAGTTGATGTGTTAGCTGTTTAACTATCCGTCAAACTCATCTCTTTAGCTCCTCTGACTACAGCCACTGTATGTTGTCAGATATGCTGAACGAACACAGGTTCTGGTACCTGTAAACAAATGACGGTACCAAACCTGGCAACCAAACTGTGACTACAAGGCTCCGACAAGCTTACATGTGACTGATGATTGCCCGGGAATAGTAAAAGCGCCCAAAACCACAAACTGCAATTTGTCAGTTTCTGCACTTGTAGACTAAGAAGTCGATGCACAAGATATCAGCTTTAGTAGTGAGTATAAAATAGCTAAGTCAATCCTGAAATATGTGATTCCTGCCATTAAGGGTCTCTCAATCAAAAAAACTCAAGATGTATGTAGCGTGAGACCATGAGAGTTACCGATGAAAATCCATTTTCGTAACTAGGGCAGAAATTTTCACAGATGAGGTCACGTTTTAGAGTTTTTTTCATGTTATGTTTGGCCGCGTTTGCCGACTTACTTCCTCGCTCTCTAGTGCCCTTCTGGAAGTTACAGCGACAGGCGACCAACTCAAACACACCATTAACTTGGATGAAATGAGGATTTGTCTGGTTTGAACATTACTAGAAACATTCTGCTATAATGTAACTACAGAACATCTTGTGGTTTTAAGACATTTTAATGCAGGACTGGGACATGTTGTATCTTTAAAATACAGAGCTAACTGTAACCAGAAGAATACTAGCCTAGCTTAGCATGGCTCACACCAAAGCTCAGATGTCGGCCCAGTCAACCCTGAAAAGCTCACGTATCTTAAAAATGACCACTTGGCCTGTCAACAGTCGCCTGTATACCTATGTCGTAGTGAACAACACAGAAGTCCTGGACTTACCGTGTTCACAGGCAACCAGCGGATACACTGCACAGCCACTTGAACTGCTGTTCATCCACACACACACACACACTTCCTAATTCTCCATAAAATCTCAAGCGACAAACTACTTTGGACAGAGTCTTTATGCGAAGCTAAACCTAGCTGCCACATGTCTCATCTGCCTCTTTGCATATTTTCCAAAATGCTAAAATGTTTAAGTCACTCACTCTTGTCATCAGGACCTTGAAGTGCTGATGGAGACGACAGTTCAGTGGAGGCATGTGATTACAGATTGTGTGTGTTTGGTAACAGAGATGGCCCCCTTTTTTTTCTCTCTGCCTGTCTGCAGCTCTGGCTGGCCGAGCTGGTGTGATGTTGTCTTCCTGTTTCAGCTCCTCCACTCGGGCCTGGCTGCCGTCCCTCGTCTCTCTTTCCAACTATCTCGCTCTCTCCATATCTCTCTCGCTCTCTCTCTCGCTCTCTTTCCATTTCTCTCTTTCTCTCTCACTGACACTGGGCACTGCTCCCCTCCCTGACCATCTGGGCCCTCTCCTCCGCGAAAAGTGTGTCCGTGTGTGTTTGTGTGCACACGCACGCCGGCATGTGTGAGCGAGGGTTTGAGTTTCTCCTCAAGAGGGCATATATGTGTACGTCTGTGTTTGTGCGTTTGGGTTTGTGTGTTTGTGTGTGTGTGTGTGTCAGTAGAAGGGTCTTCCTTCGCCAGGTGGACAGCTGCTACTTAGTAGCCTTACAGCCCAGCCAGCAAAGTCAGGGAGAGTGAGCTGGCGGACTTAACCCTTTATGTTCCAAAACAATGCTAAACGTGTGTGTTTGTGTGTGTGTGTGTGTGTGTGTGTGTGTGGAATTATTATTACACGTGCAAGTGTGTACTGTTTCACTCTCTAATACATACCTGTGGGATGTATGCTCAGTTTATAGACGTGTCAATACACAATTGTTTGGCTTTTCCTTTGTATGTGTGTATATGTCACCTGCATTGTAAATGTTGTGTAGTAACTTTGATGGTGTGTGCAGTGTCGGGTAGTAACTTGTTACAGATAATTAGTTACATGTAATTACATTTGGAAATAGATGTTACTGAAATCTGCCACAGCTTCTGCGAGACAGCGTAGAATCAAATTAGTTACTCGTCAAAATGCGGACCAAGAATATAATATTAATTCTGTTTGCATTGCTCACCTTGATTTGATTTATAATTATGTGTGCTCAAGGTGTAATTCAGCTCTGTGTTTTGTTGTTGCCAGTCCCGTCGGCTGCAAAAGTATGTTTTTTTTTTAAAGTGGCTAAGGAATTTTCATTTTTTTGTTGTTTCTGGCGGCCCCTGTGGACAAAAGTAGTATGAGCGCCATCGCCTCACGTCAACATGCAAACCCAGCTCTTTGCAGAATGCGTAGTGATGAGCTGACGCAGCTATACGTGGATTTGTAAGATTAACAACTGTGTATGACGATAATGAAACATAGCAGACTTCATTTTAGTGCAGTACCATAGCACCACTTTATAGAGCAACTTCTTTTTTTGTCATTGTTTATTAGGGCTGTCAAAGTTAACGCGTTAATAACGCGTTAACGCAACATCCTCTTAACGCCGTTCATTTTTTTAACGCGCGATTAACGCTCGGTATAAAAAAACAAAAAACAAAACGCGCATTGAAAGATTTACGGCCGTCAGTGGCACCTGTAGTCTTGATCCAGAGGGTGGCAGAAAGGGAATCAGAAGAAGAAGCAGCAGGGTTGGCGGTTCGGGAAAAACACAGTGGACTGAAATGTGAGGAAATTGAGAAAGGACTTACCGTAAAATACCAAATAATAGCCGGGGGGTTTAGTTGTTTCAATCACTTAACAGACCAAAAGGCAATTTGGGACAGGCGTTTAATTCCTTCCTCACAATAATCCTGGATGAAAACATTACAAACTTCTCCAGCTTCTCGGTGAATTCTCTGGCATCCTCCTGTAAGTGAAGTTGTTGCGGCGGAGGAAACGATTCAGCCAACCAGCACTCGCTGCAAACTCCTCATCTCTGCTGTCACTCACGGTGGTGGACATTTGTTTCTCCATCACCCTGATCATTCTGCGGGACACTCTCTCGTGGCGTGCCCGTTTGCTGATAACTCATCCCCGCATGTTTATCTCAGGCTCCTCGCTAGACTTCTTCCTCCCTCCAGCAGGCAGCCTGGCCCTGTTGATGTCCTCCTCGGACAGACGCTCAAGCTCCGTTTCTCTCACTCTCTTCTGGTCGACAGAGAAACATCTAGCGGCTGCTTCTCCCGAGTTTTCCTCTGCATATTTTAACAGAAAGTTTGAATTTCAAGTGGTACTTTTTATTGTTTTGCTGCACCGGAGCCATGGTGATCATCAGTGTGATACTGACTGACAGAAAGCAGCACACTGCGTGAAAAAGGCGAAGAAGAAAAACGTGCAGTGTCAGTGGACACCTCTTCTTCCTTAATTTTTAAAAAAATAAAAAATTAGACCCGACATTTATTTGGAACCGGCGGTTATTTACCAAAATATACATCTGCACCGGCGTTTAAAGGGACCCTGTGGATAATTGAAACCCGTATATTATTTGGTCATTTACGGTATGAACGGCAAACTACTTTCGAAACACTGCCAGATGGTTCGGTCGATAGGACAAAAGTTATCTGCATGTACTATCGACATGAAATGACTTACCATCGAAGTACACTGAGTCTCAAATATCACTTGCAAGCCAAACACAGGGCAGATGCAGAGAGCCCCCCCCGCCAAAAATGTTCATAATGCAAGCATATTTGCCCTTTCTTATGTTGTTAAAAGTATTAAGAACATTAAAAAATACATCAAGGTACATTTAGAACAGAAAAATTAATCGCGAGTTAACTATGGACAAAATGCGATTAATCGCGATTAAAAAAATTAATCGTTTGACAGCCCTATTGTTTATATCTTATGACCTATCCAAGTTGAATGAATCAGAATCTGACTTACACTTATAGCTATTAAGAATAACTACATAGAAATAGTTGCTGTTCTTCCTAATTAACTTGTTTGGAGATATAAAGACCCCTAGAGAGTTCTGCCTTCTCGAATATAATGGCACCGCTCGACTTTTAGGGGCTCAAGGCGCCAAAACAATACAGTTGGAAAACTCAACATCGATGTAGCTTTCCTGAAGTCATGAACCTGGTTATTCGAGATATTCTACAGGCGTTGTTGTGAGCAGTTTCATATAGGAAGGAGAAGCTCATACTTGTGGTGGCGCAGGATGTAAATATTAATGTCGCCCTTCTCGGTTTAGCTGTAACGTTAGCCAGCTTAGTTAGCTAATCTCCATTGAGAAATCTGGCGTAAATACATCCTCTACAACATCTCTCATCCATGAGGAAAAATTTGTATTTTTTTTATTTTGAGGTGAACTGTCCCTGTTATATAAAGTACTCAAAACTGAGTAAAGTAACAGACATTATAGTAGGTATACCATACACAGAAGGGTCTGCTGCTGTGTGTGCTGCATATTGTACACTTGCTCACTGGCTGTGGTGTGTATGTGTGTGTGTGTGTGTGTTTATTCACTGTGTACAATCTACATCTGTGTGTTTGTGAGCCTGGCAGTCAGATTTAATACTCTTATCCGTCCCGGCGGTCCTGTCTTTGTCTGGTCCTTAAATGGAGGTTTAGTCTCCGCACCGCAGGCCTGGCTGGATGAGCTTAATCAAACCATTAGAGTCCTGAGCCCCGAGGAGCATCTCACCACCTCCTACTGAGATCTGCTTTAAGACATGGTGGCAGTGGCAAACACTCAAACCTCTGGATTAGATCGGCTCTCAACGACTTAGCGGCGTCCCTCTCTCTCTGTCTGTGCTCTCTTGTCGACCTTTATCTGCCTGTCGGACTAAGAGCACTTCCTTTAGAGGCCTTTCAAAAGAGTCTTGAGGTAAATGCAAGCAAGCAAATAAGCAGGAGACAGAAACACAGGCATACAACTTTGAGTTTTTCAAGCACAGTTCAGATTTAAGATCATGTACACAGACTGACATTTTTTTGGCTTGTCTTCACCAAAAAAAGACTTAAGTCAAGCTTCACAGCACTGGATATGCAGGTGTTTCCAGAATTGCTCTGAACAACTTGCGAAAATGTAATGACCTCTATATTCCCCCCCCAAAAAAAATTGCTCCCATGTCCTTGAATATACAAAATTCCCCCTCGACAAAGATTTGGAACTTGTTTGTGTGAGTCCCCCACAGAGCGATTCCTCCACCCTGGTTTTCCACGGGCTCTGTCCTTTAATTGATTTCACATGCGACAACTGTGGATTGTCTTTTCCGAAAAAAACATTCCTCTATGGCCGGCGTGCAAATGACGAGCGGCGACAATGCCGGTTTTGTCCCTGGCCTCTTTTCTTGGCCGCTTGTGTTCCAGTGTTCTTGCTTTGATAAGCGGTATCGGAGCGCATTCTTCCTCGCCCCCCGGAGGACGACGGGTATTAGTGTTTTCTGAAGAGTCTGGAGTCCACTTCCTCGGCAGCCTTTCGACCGAGGGAGACAAGCGTATCAAAACACTTCCCCTCAGTCCGGCTGATGCGCCGTGTGAAAAGATTAGAAAACCGTGGCTTAATTCGAAGGCAGAGCTTTGGAAATATCAAGAAGAGGCCATCATCCCTCGTGTTTAGTTCGTAGGAAGTGGATAGAGATATCCCCCTATTGTAAATCTTTCACAGTGACATTTGTTTTGGTGGGGGGGAAAAAGGGAGAGGGAGAAAGAAAGAAAGAAATAGGACGTATTCTAAAGCCTTTCTGTGCTGCAGGAATTAAACAAACGCAAAAAAAAAGGGGGATAAAATCGGCTTAGACTGTTGAGACAAGTACATCTAAGAGAATGCACAAAAGGAGGGGTGTAAACGGCGGATTCTTCCCAGCTAAAAACTTATCAAGCGCAGGCTTTGTGCTCAATCCATTTAAGTGAGCCCCTAACACGCCCCTATTGTATGCCTTTAATGGTCGAAAAGTGACTTGCGCAGGGCTATCGCCTCTTCATGGGGATTACAGCTAAGTGCTTAAGTTGTAGTGAAACCCGGATTTACTGATGGCAAAGAGAAAAGGGCGAGGGAGGGAGGGCAGGAAAAAAAAAAAAAAGGACCCTTACCAAGGATTTGTGTCAGGATCGCACTGTTCCCCCCTCGTCTGTCTGTGGCAGAGTCGCGAGAGGACAACTGGTGTTTCGCATGCGAGCCAGCACGCACACACACAAACACACACACACACACATAAACACAAGTAACAATGCTTTTGCACAACATCCTTTTTACCGTGCGTGTCTGCGTTTTCCTTGTGATCCCTGTCCGTCTGTCCCTGTCTCTCTCTCTTTGCCCCCCTCTCTTCTCTCTCGTGCTCCCGCTCACTCTCATCCCCTGTTTTAATTAATTTCTAGCTGTGCTGCCGTATGAGACTTGGCCGTGGAAGTGTCTGCTCCTGCAATTTTCTGCCCGCGTCTCCCGCGGCTGCCAGAAAATGAGTCAATGCTCCTTCCGTTTCAAGAAGGAGAGGTAAACAAGGCCAGCAAAGGGGGGGAAAAAGAGCTAGCAAGAGAAACCGTGCACAATAATTAGGCTTAATGATTTATTAAGGTGCGCGGGATTGTTCTGCAGTTACAATGAGCTACTGCCGGAGTTCGGAAACTCTGTCTCAGTCGGGCACTCCGGTGATTTAGTGCTGCATTTCCATAAAGTTAAGTGACTCGTACAGGCCGGGGTGCTCTCGTGTCCGACCATATCTAAAGACAAAAACGTTTATGGCTGTTCTCGAAGGTCGCGCCGAACGCTTGGGTGAAATGAATGCCATCTTGAAGAGGGGCGAACTGATAATCGCTCTGCTGATACTTAGATATACAAGCACTTGGTTGTACTCACACACATTGAGAGAAGTCGTGTGAGGAATGAAAAAGACCTTCTCAAACTGACGATAGCAGCGTTTCTATCGACATATTTGGAAGTTCCGTATTAGAAAAGGCTGAGGGAAACATCGACATCTGAAAAGACTTCCTCAATGTAGAATACAAGTTTTGATGGGACAATTATATTACGTCTTCTCAGGAGCAAAGTTACAACACTTACACTGTAAGTGTAACTCTGCCACCTTGAATCCGTTGCCCTGTCAGCCTACTGGCAAACATACAGCTAATGTAGAATAACATAGTTGTGTTTACAGTGATATATCGGGGGAGGCACAACATTTTGCTAAGGATGCGGGTGTTGTGCCCCTCTGCATCCTCTGTGATTTACACCTTTGCTTCGTCTTTGAGTTTTTAATGCCATTATTTTGTTTCCAGTTACCTACCTCTATTTCTTCCACTCTGTTTATTACAGCCACCTGTAACACAGCCTATACCGCCAAACCTCTGAGGATATTATGCTTTGTGTGGCGTAGTTTGTTCGTTCCGGACAGGTTGATGGAAACTCACCTAACTGCGCTCTTTTTCATCTTCGCAACATGTCAAAGGTTTTTTTCAAATTCACTTGACAATTACATGGAAACATGGCTAATATTACCTTCACGCCGGTTTCATGTAGCAACTGCATAGCTGCGAAAATGTGAAAGTTGACAGGGTTTGTTCAGTGTGTGATTTTGGATCGCATACCAGCGTTACGGAAGCAAAGAGATGTGGTGTGTTACCCAACAGCATCGCCATCGAGTGTGGCTACCCGCATAATTTCTCACCTTATTGACATAGAGTATATACAGCTCAATAACTAGTAACTTCCATGTTTGTACGTTTTATACCGAACGGCGAAGCTGAATAAAGGCGCAGCGTTGCCACCTCCAACAGGCTGTGGGAAAATTGGCTTCCCCCAACTTTCAATTGAGCATTTCAGAAAACTGTGAGTACTTTTTACTTTCTGACATTATTTGGACGAACTAGTTATTTTAACCCACTTTACTTCCACACTTTCATACAGCTTGCCAGTTGTTGTCTGAAGTGGGAATACTGCGCTTTGGAAACGTAGAACTTGGTGGGGCAGCTTCAAAGACCATGAATCACCTGCCATGATGAAATTTGATACCATCTTTTAATAATTTTATTTTTGTCTGGGCTTGAGACTTAACAAATCTTCTTGTACTTTATAAAAGCTCCCTCCATAACCCCAGATCAGGCAGCTGTGTTCGCAGGCTGTGAAGTGCTCCCTGCAACTGGTAAATTGACTCTGACATGTATAATCAGTGGAGGGCCACTATTATTAAATTAAATAACCGGGTTTAAACAGGGAGTTCAGTCTGTTATGTGCGTTTTCAACACAGGAAGTGGATGCTTGTCATCTACTTGCGCCAGTGGCCAAGCTGTGAAAGCACTGTCACTTTCAGACACGGGCGACATGATACGCATTCGTTTTCTAAAAAGGAAGAGCTTGTGATGACACAGACGACAGACGGGTGTGCAAGTGTCAGAGAGAGGACGCTTCTCCTTGAGCGGTGTGTGTTTGCGTGTCTGTTCCCTGAGCTAACAAACTGCACGAAGGTAAACTCAGGAGCACCTGCCCCTATTGTCGTGCTTGCACCCACCCACACTCACACACCTTTCCCTTGAGCACACAACACCCAATACTGAGTAAAGATGAAGAAAAGGACCAAGCCCTGCATGAGCCAAAGGCTGCCCATTCAAATAAAGATGGCAAACCCTCTGTCTTTTCTCTCACTAAGCCTTGATATGTTCCTCAAAGCTACTGAGGCCCATTGTGTGCCGCTACCTTTGTTGTCTCGTGTTTAAGCAGGCTGATGATTATAATGATGATGATGATGATGGCAATGATGACAGCGATGGCAGTGGCTTAAGGAGAAGCAGCTGCCGTGGGGTTGAGAGAGGAGCAGACAATCGGCCTGTTTACTCAAGAAAAGGTACACTCTGGATGTTCAAAGTGACGGCTGCTGAATGGCCACTTACTTGTGTGTATGCGTGTGTGTGTGTGTGTGTAGTGTGTGTGTGTGTGTCTGCAACAGGAGTGCCTTCAGGTCCGGCTTGCACAGTCTGCAATTAATGCCTCAGGTTCCTGCTTGATTTCACTTCTGTTTGTCATTTAATTTTGAGCTTTATGTGCACGTTATATCATCACAATAATGCTCTGTGACATTAGAGTTTGGAAGTAAACAAGACGACGTGGATTAAATACCTCAATACATATCTATAACTCAAAGGAATAGTTTTGGTTTCTGGAGAATTACAGTGTAACCTGCGCGACATGGACGTCTTTTATGTCTTTGAATGCAAATCAAAGGTGTGTTGACGGGCGAGATTAAATGTTGTGCTCGGTTGAGTTTGCAGTTCTTCTTAAAGGAGCAATAATTAATGTTTTGTCTCCCTTGGCGCAGCGTAACACGCGGTAAACACTGACACATTTACACCTTTAAATAAAGTGTGTCAGATATCTTAGCTAAGCAGACATGGAGCAACATCAGCGTTCAGTTTGATCTCCTGAGGGAATCTTCAGACTCTTTAGCTGCTGAATTATGTTCACCAGCCAGTCGCTACCTTTGTCTGCTGCTTGATGCAAGGCAGGTAGAGACACAATGGGTTCATCAAAGCTGTTTCGCAGATACTGCTGCCTTCAACTAGTGAGTCAAAGCTGTGACAGTAGAAACCAAAACAATGAGCTGAAAGACACTAAAAAGCTCCTAGAAGCTGCAATATTTGGTGGTAATTCTCTTGATCACTACAGGAAAACCTCTTTCACAGTACATATTTTCAATAAAAAGGCATATGGTGCAATTGCTGTTTGTAAACGTACCATTTAAAAGTCTAGTAAGAGTAGAAAGACGGTTGATTGTTGAGTCTCGTTTTGTCCGATTCTTGGCCAGACTTTGGGTTGACAAGCCAACAATTTAAAGCATCGATATTTGACAACCTGGGATCGAGACTCAACAATCAACTTTCTTCCTCTAAACATGCTGACACAGAAATGTCCTGAACACAGCAAAACAATAATTTTTTTAAAAAAAGAAGAAATATGATAAAGGATGATTGAGAGCCATTTTAATTTTGAGTCTCTATTTTGCTTTTAAATGGAAACAAAGTGAAAAGGTAAATTGTTTTATCCACAGTGCAACTCTACCACCGAGTGACATCACTGGAGGCAGTTTATCAGATTACATGCAGCTTCCTCTGGAGCCACAAAAAGGATTTGTAATACTTTCTCCCCAAGACCTGTGAACACACTTTGGTGGAGTTGCCCTCTTGCACAGTGCACCTTTCAATCTATTGTTAATGCAGAAATATCGATTATTGCAGCTTTGACAAATGTTTCCAAAAGTGCTCACAAAGTCATATTTCTTATCTCAGTTACTTGTGGAGAAGTTTGACGGTTGTGTCAGTAGCTACGCTATTAGATGGCGCGTATCTTTTTAGACTATAAGGTCGTTGTAGTTTCTAATAATCTCAGTGTATATGTTTATATCACACATGGCTAACAAAGTCACAACAAAATGCCATTCAAGTGGATGTACGTTTTGTATATAACCAGGTCAATGACAGCTAGTAGACTATTTCATCTAATCTATTAAAATTCACTGACTGCATGCAGAGGAAGATATGTGTGATTCCTCAAAAGTATCACATATATGAAGGTGATGCCTATCTAAAAAGAAAAAGCTGCAGGAAAAAGAAAGTGCAAAGAACAGTCATGCTACCTTTTTTCACTATTTTGAGAGTTGTCTGTTGTTTTTAGCAAAGGCTTGTAATCTCACGCTGCCGAAGACGCTCGTCACACTGCTGTGTCTTCTACATCTGTGGTGGCATGCCCTGCCCTTCTATCTTCCTGCCTGTTTCCAGGATTTGCTGTCCCCTCACTGTGGCGACAGTGATATTTCCGCCCTACTTAAGCTCCAGATGCTGAGAGGCTCCTTGTACTGGCACTGCTGCAAGAGGGCCAAAGAGGTTAATGCACCCAGGGAGGGAGAAGCAACCAGCTGTTGGCCTTCTAATGTTTAAAACCTCCTCCCCTCCATCCATCCCTGCTCCCCTCCATCCATCCTATTCTTTCTCTCTCCCCCCCCCCTCCGCCCCTCAAAGGAAGAAAGCCCAGGCAATAAAAAGCCCTCAAATGGTGAAACATCTGCTAGGACATTTCACTGCGGCCAAGAGCGTCTTAAGTCCTCCGGAGCAACAATATGAGGACATTCTCTGGGCAGGGGCGACGGGGACTTATAAAGAGATAAGAGGAGATAATGGCTGGATGGAGGACTTGGGGGCTGCAAATGCACAATCAGGAGGTCCGCACGGAGATGGAGGGGGTGGGAGTGGAGGGACAGGAGGGAGAGAAGGAGGGAGGAGGAGGGTCTAGGAGGCCAAAGGAAAGTGGTTTGGTAAACAATGCCCCTGCATTAGCATGATAATCTGAAACATGCCTTTATTTAGATAAAGATGTAGGTTATACTGGGGGAGGAGTACGTTCCGTGCACAGTGTCAGGAGTGGCTCTGCCTCTGTATGCGTTTGTGTGAATGTTTTAGACTTGAGAAATACACAATGATGCACAAAGAAGCTCTTGTCCATGGAAGCAGTGACATGCAGTCACAACATGGCAGGTCTGCATGCTAAGCAGCTTACGCCCGGCTGTTACAGCCTCTCCATCACTCACTGTTTCACCGTTCAACATTTATGAAACTGTGACCGACTGAAAATGCCCTCAGTGTGGTAAAAAAAAAAAAAAACTGGATTATTTCAAGACTGGTCAACTTTTGAAAGCAAAATAGCTCAAGCCTTTTCTTACAAATGAAGTTTAATTCATAAGTAATAATATGCACTGTTGCTCGGGGGCTCACTACTTCACTTGTTCTGGTTTCATACTGGACAAAAAACCCACGCGCGGCATTCATTCCCACATCAAACGACTCTGCAGTAGCACACCCGGGTGGACACGCTCGTTTACACCCTTTTCTGGTGCGATTGCTAAGATGCACTTTAAAGTTAAGCACGTTCGCTAGTTGATACTTTCCCCTCTGTCTCCAGTCATCAGCGTTCGAACGGTGTTTCCGTCAGTGGCAAGTTTGAAAGGGAATCTCAGGTGGAAGACAAAAAATTAACCACCCTGACATTGCCACCGACCTCCATGTCAGCTGGACATCAACAGCGAGAGAAGCGAGATGACTCATTCCTCAGCTATATCATGCTCCGCTATGGTGTCGTGTCTCATTCAAAACGTTAAAGCAGGTGTTAACATATTTTGGATGCCTTCTGATCAGGTATGTGATCTCTCACTGTTTTCCGGTGCATTTGTGATGTCGAAACGTGACACACCAGATCAAACAGAAAAATGGCGTTGGTCTGTTATTGGCTCATGCAGACGGACATTTTTTTCCCCTGTGATTAGAGCCAATTTTGTTTTTTATTTATTATTCATTTTTGTTGCGGTTGTTGTTCATTTACATTTTTTCCTTTCTTGCTGCTCACACCTCACAACTGATTTCGATTTTTCTCTAACATCCAGTTAGGTGTGTAGACATTTGTCTCATTGATACTGTAAAACATGAACTATTTTCACTTTATCAAGCAATTTCAAACAAAACATCTATTTTACTCATTACTATGAATTTTATTTGTATAATTTTCCATACATTGTTGATTTAGATCTGAATCAAGTGTCTTTAAAATTAAACTTTAAAACTTCGAAATCTTCAAAAAGAAGCAAAGGCATCTTAAATGTTAACATTTCAGGCAAAGTTTCCACCAGTTCAACAGCAGCGAATTAACCATGTTATCATGAAAGTGTTGATCATTTATTGCTTTTACTGAATATGATTGGTATAAGTAAGTTGATTGTTTTCCCCCTTGTAGTGTGTTAAAAATCTTACAAAAAATAAATGCACTTAATGTCTCGGAAAATATGTTACCTCGCCTTTAAAAGCCAGAAAAGGGAAGGTAGAAGAAGAACGCTGGGTCATTATAATAATAAGATGACATGCACACGCCGCTGCTTCATGTCCTCATCACATGCTCTTGTCATGTTCTCTGAAAGTGAGAAGTAGCAACAGCTGGCTCCACCGCTGCGTCTGGACGGCAAGACGGACCTGCGAGTGTGTGTCCTTATGATAATGATATCGCTGCCATCTACTTACGTGCCAGCATAGTGTGTTTGTGTGTGCGCAGTTGCAAGTCTAATTTGATGCATTTGTATGGTACATGAATGTGTAAGTGGTGTGAAATATATGTGTGGGTGTGTGTGTCGGTCCAGGCGCCACTAGCCCTGATAAAAGCCCTTTGACACTCAGCTGTTTAACAGCTCAAACTGCCTTTGCTCGGTGGATTAATCTCTCACACAGACACACACACATGCACACGGCTTCAATGACCTCCACGACACCTCCAGCGAAACCCCTCCCCAATCTAACAAGGAATAACTTGCGAGTACGTGCGTGTGTTTATGTGTGTGCACGTGCAAATTGAAGCGTTTACACACATGTCCAGTGGCCTGCTGAGGGCGTCCTACACCATACAGCCCCTCTCCTCTGCATTTTAACACTGTGGTGACAGGTGCTGCTCCAAGAGACAATAGAGCTCCTCCAGAGCTGGCAGGCAGCTCACCATGCAGAGGGAGAGAGAGAGAGACGGAGAGAGAGAAGAGGCGTTTGTAATTGTGAGAGAGGCAAAAAGAGAGACTTTCCAGATCCATTCTCTCTCCCAAGTTTTTGCCTAAATTCAAAGGTGAGAGTAAGTGGCTCGAAGAAAGGAGTCTGAGGTGCTGTAGAAAACAGACATGGAGACAGAAAAGTGAACTTGAGTGCTGCTGAGAAAAGAAGAGGTACATAGAAAAAAAAAAAAACGGAGCATGAAACACGCCGCTCAAAGCTCTTTCAGCTCAAAAACGGCCGTCGAAAGATTTCGGGCCAGTCTTTCATTTGCAATGTGACTCCTCAAGAGCACAAAGACGAGCACTTCTGTTTTTGCACCGGCAGCCACACAATACAAACCCCCGCTGCCAAACTGGATTCTGTGGCCCCAGCTCAACATGTTTGGTGGTTTCTGGCAGTGTATTTTTAGTAAGAGTGTAACGTATGTGCGCTTGGGTGAGATCATATACAAATAAAAAGTTCCCTCTGGCCTGTGGCGTCCTTCTGAATAAGGTTCATCTCTGGCCGGCACACACATATCGATATTAACGCCCCTCTCGAAATTCTTAGAAAGCGTTGCCCATGTACCGGTATGTGTGTGTGTGTGTGTGTGTGTGTGTGTGTGTGTGTGTGTGTGTGTGTGCGTGTGTGTGTGTGCCAGATTTCAATCCCACAGGGGGCCATTTAATCTATTTCAAGGCTGATAACTGTGTTTGAAAAAAAAAAAACACTTCTTGCTGGAGTTTTTTTTGTTGTGACTTTGTTGACTCATAAAATAAACACAAGTTAGACGGCGTGCAAAGTATAACCGCAGTCTTTTGCAGGATTTAGTCGCAGAAACAGAAACACCTTGAAGGTGCTGTGAAGATGGAAACAGTCTTAAGGCCTCGGTGTGCTTCAAACTTAGTGTTTGTTGATTAAAAGCTTTTCCGAACTGACCGTCTAAACTCTCTTTTTCATTCATTTGCACAACTACGTTCATCACTCTTGGTGTATTTGAGCCACCTTTGAGTGAACACTTTATGTTCTAGCAAGACTCTGTACAAAGCAGTTTGTTTCAGGCACACCCGAGCCATAATGGGGAGTTAATGTCAGTTAATGAAGCAGAGAAACCATCAGATTAACCTGAATTCCAAGCAATGAATTAAAGGTCCAGCATGTAGGATTTAGTGAGCTTGTCTCATGTTCCCTAATGGTGTCCGCTAAGACATGAAAAACATGAAATCCCCTCTCTAGAGACCACTGTTTGATTTGTCCCTTCTGGGCTACTGCAGAAACATGGACCTGCTCCCTCTGTAGACATAGAAGGGTCATTCTAAGGTTAACAAAAACACAACTATACTTAGTTGCAGGTGATTATACACTCATACATCACATATATTATATTCATTTCTGCCACTAAATAACATTTTTAGCTGGATGTGCTATCTAAACTTTATTTGTAGTAAATCCCTTTCTTTCTTTCTTTCTTTCTTTCTTTCTTTCTGTATCAACACCCATTACATCAGTTTCCTGGAAAAGATATGTAATTTGGTCTAATTTTCGTGTAAATGGGATTTTTCTTGGGAACCAACTGCTCCATTACAGCCAAGTAAATATTAATGATTTATTAATTTATCACTTCCATTTTTGTATATTCATCTTACCTGCTGTGCTCTGACCAAAGCACCTGCTGGATTTTGCTAGAAGTTAATTGGAAGTGTACCAAATGAACACTGTCTCTTTCATTATTTCCAGAAAAGGGATTGGAAATTATCAGGAAATTACAGACACATAAAAATACCATTAATATTAAATTATATTAATATTAATATCATCAATATTACACTGACTCAACGGCAGTAGACTGTAGCTGACCATTTCAGCTATACCTAAAGCATATCTTAGCATATCTAAAATCCTGCTACAGGACACAAACAAGCATGTTACATTAAATCTGGGCACAGTGCTGGAGCCCCAATCACACCCATGAAAGCTGCTCAGTGGTGTTACAAAGCCAAAAAAAAACTTGACTAATAGCGTATGAAAATACCCAGATCTTCTTTGTTGTGCGGCCCAAAGAGCATGCGTACTAGAGACTTCTGCAGGCCTAACTTCTGGTTTATTGTCCAGCTAACTTGAATGGGGATAAAATAACTTAATTGTGCAGATCTTCTAAACTCTCCGAATGTCATTGAACCAAATGGCTTAAAAAACGAAAACTTACTTTAAAGCGTTGCGCTCTTCCTGGGGGCTTGAAAACAACAACCTCCAAGCAAGCTATATGCTAAAAATGTTAAGCTACCTTAACCCTAGCCAAACCCCGAGGACGAGCGTCTGGCTTTGAAGCCAGCTTTCATAGTGGCCAAACTGTGTAACTACATCATCATGTAATGCACTACGGCCCAAGCAGACATTTTTCTATAAGCTAACATTGTGAAAGAAGGGTTTGTAAAATGATGAATTGGATTTTTTTTAGCATCACAACCCCAGCAAAATGACTAATTTCACCGTCATAATTTGAGCCATTCGGTCAGGGGTGCAGATCCGATGTCAGGATTGGGGGGGACACAAAAGTGATTTTTTTTTTTGCCCATATGCAACTCATACCATGCCACCATAAATCACAACTTCGTAGAGGCTCGCCATATCATTCAGAAAGTACTGCACAGGGAATCATTTATTGTGCTTACCTTTATTGTTTTTTTGTCCTAAACAGCCAACAGCGCGTATAACAGCTTACTTAACTGTTATATTAGTAAATCATAATTTTAAGGTTCTCATCGGCCGGCATGTAATGTCTGCTCATGTTCTTATCTTTAGCCTTCCTCCAACCCTCCCAGATCCCCAATTCATCTCACCATCTTCCTTTTCTCCCAGTGTATGGGACTTCTTTATGCATGATTAATTGATATGGATGAATATCAAAATATGAAGAGATGGAATGGGGAGTCAGAAATTGATTGTCAAACATTATTTGTTCCACCATTTCAATTATTTCTTTTTAGATGTCAATCTAGAATGTGAAGTCTGAAAATACTTGTTCAATTTTGAATAATTTAGGGTACTTTTACCGTGATCTGCACCCATGCATTCGGTCCAGTAACATTTGGAAAGTTTAGAAGAGCCGCACAATTTAATTATTTCATCCCTATTCAAGTTAGCCCGGCGCTAAACGGTAAGTTAGCCGGCTTGGTGGGGCCGCACAGTGCAGAAGCAACGCGTCGAGTGTTTTTGGCTTCATGCCCCACTGAGCAGCTTTCATGGGACTGAATGGGACCAGGCTGTTTCCAGTAGTAATAGGTCCATGCTCCTATCCTGCTAATGACACAACCAAAAACAGGCTAGCAGCTGTTACCTTATCTTTTATGCGGGTTTAACCATTTTAATGCAAGAACTCAAATGCAGATGTTTCACAAAATAAGTCAGTACAGAGCCGCCCAAGATGATTGTGATTGGTTTAAAGAGATACAAACAAGCCAGAGCGTTTCTTCCTTTCCCCTTTTTTCCAGAATGATAATGTGTGATATGTGAGACCACTACGATAAACATCAAACATTACTAAAGCAATAATGTAATGTGAAGCTCATATAAGAGAGTTAAGTAACTACTAACTGTTGTCTTGCCTATTATGTGTGGATTACATTGTGTATTTTGGCCAGTTATGTGTGAGTGGAGCAAGTTACAGTGTGTGCGTGCGTGTGTGTGCGGAGGGCACCACAGTGTGTGCGCTTGGCATGTCACTGGGGCCAGGTGCAGGGCTGGGTTGTAATCACGAGTATGGGTTCTGCTCAGGATAAACAGGGTCTCTTTCTCATCTCTCCAGGGGCCGCCATTTCCTGGTACCCTTTGTAATGGGAGGAACACGACATCACAACAGCGGAGAACATCAAACGGTGGTCGTTCGCTGAGTCAGGGTTAAGACAGAGAAAAAAACATGCGTGACTGACGGAGGTAAATGAACAGATCAAAAGGTGGCAAATCACGCGAGGCAGGTGTCTTATCTTGGTTGCGTAACATTTAATAATTTCCGTAATTTTTAGTCAAATCTGGCACGTCGAACTCTGACTCTGACTTTCTGTTTCCCACCATGTTTTGGTGTTTGTTACTTTGGCAACTATGGGGCTGAAAGGCTGTTAGATATGATCTGATTCTGTGAGTCTGACCTTGTTTTCGAGCACAAAAGTCTTTATTTTTCTCTGCAAAAAACCCCCTTCAGCCTGTGATAACCTGCCGTCCATCCCCACCCCCCCTCCGACTGCCTTGTGGGGCAGGAAGCGGAGCAGCTCAGACATACTGTACGGTCCCTCGCGTCTGGGCCGGAACCAGGATGTGTTGCTACGCGCAGGGATGATTGTGTCAGCACTTGCTGGCCGCTTCGTTTCCTTACAGGTGATCTCCTGAATGGACAATGACAGATATACGTTTCCTGCTATTTTTCACTCCTGCAGGAGGGGATCAGAAAAACACGGGACTCTGTGACCACGGGGCCACCTCCGACAGCAGTTAAGCAGCCTCCTAAAGTTAGCAGAGCTCCACACCGGGAGAGACAAAGACACATTCAGCCGGTCAGCCACGAGACCTCACGTCGACCCCGTGACCCAGTGGGTGGAGGGTTCAGTGAGTGGTGGCTGCAGATCTGTGAGATGTAGGAGGGGGGGGACTGGATGATGAGGAAATATTGAGGAAGCCACTCTTGATTTCTGACGCGTTTGATGAACTTTGATGGGTGGAAGGTCGAGGAGGATGGCAGGGTGATGGCGTGGCAGGAGGGGGAAAGGGAGGGGGGATGGCGTGTGGCAGGATAGCTGAGGTCGTTCTTTTGATTTATGATTTTTAAACTTTTTCTAACTGCGGAGGCTGCTGAGTGTGTGCAGGGCACGGGAGGGGAAGGGGGAGCGGGGATGGGAAGTGAAGGAGGGATGCAGCGGGGTGTTGAAGTGGAGGGGTGGTCACGCTCTTTTGATTTATGACGGGGGTGATTAATGCCCGAGGATATTACCCCTCGGAAAAAGTGCTGGCCCCTCGACTGAAGTTGTGTTTTGCTACATGTCTGACCGGCAGGAGCGATTTGGCCTCCTTTTGTTTTGTGACGGCAGTGTGAAGAGGGGTCATCTGTTGTTCACAAGTCAGGAAATATCTTTCTGATCGATTTATAACGAGCACAAACCAGCAGGAGTGAACCGATCAAGATGGCATTTTAAAGAAGAAAGATATATACAGTAGAGATCCCCTTAAAGGGACAGTCCGCCCCAAAACACAATTTTTCTCTTACTGTTGTTTTGATGTGAGTTACTGGGTTTTAGCTTGTGGTGCTCAAAGCACCAAGAAATACACATGAGAAGCTCAAAAAGTAACAAAGTACATTTTCTCAGATTGTATATAAGTACCACTTTGAGTTACTTAATGAAGGTTTTCCATTTTCTGCTACCTTATACTTCCACTTTACTACATTTTGGAGAAAAATATTGTACTTACTACATTTCATTGATAAATGAGTTAGTCTCTATGTTGCAGATTGCAAGTTTATCATATCAAATTCCTTAAATGAATTTCTATTTTATCTGCAATTAGATTAAAAAGACAAAATTCTGATTCCGAAGACCAGAAAAATGCTAAATATTATACACTATTCGGTATATTCATACCCGCAAATACATGTATAATGCACTTCTACTTCTACTTTTCATACCTAAGTACACTTAATATCAGACACTTTAAGACTTTTACTCAAGTACTATTCATATGGGTGACTTTCCCTTTTACCAAAGTAATACTTTAAAATACAATACCTTTACTTTTACTAAATAAAGACTTGTGTTTGCTTTTTTTTTACAGTAGTGGTGATACAACTAATTCTGTCGAAAGAAAGTAATGCCTACTGTCAGAACTGAACACAGGAGAGAAGTGTTCACTTCTCACGAGATAGTTCAGTAGGATAAGAAAAAAAAACTTTATCTGGGACAGCTGTAGGTGAGGAGGTAGAGCGTAGAACGTCGCTGGTTTGATTTCTTGGATCTGCCAGTTGCACTTCAAATTATCCTTGAGGGAGATACTGAACTAATCCTGACAAGCAGGTCGGCACCTCACAAGGCAGCCTCTGTCGTCACTGCATGAATGTGTGTGTGAATGGGTCAATATGACAAGTGTTGTAAGGTGCTTTGAGCAGTCAGTAGACTGGGAAAAAGGCTTATAGAAAAGTCAATTTACGATTTAATTCAAAAACCTTGTTCAGTACACAGAAATGCGGTCAAACAGGTAGCGATCCAAAAAGACGAGGTCAAAAAACATGGATCCAAGAACCAGAAACTCTGAAAACTAGGAACTAAGGCAAGGACGCTTGATACAGGGGACGAAGAAGAACTCGCCAACACACATCAAAACAATCTGGACGGATAAATGACGCTGCAGGTAAGAGGAAAAATATGTCTTTTTTGATTCGGTGGTGGACTGTCCCTTTATCCTGTCTTTCTAAAAATGCCCCTACGATGATATCACCTCTGGCTGTTTCTTAAGATTAGCAGAAGTCATTGAAATTAAATGCACAACACACGGCTAAATATAAACTGTTTTCTATATATAATCGGTTTCCTCTCATTCACAGTGGCACGGAGCTCCAGGGCCAGACAGTCAGCCGACAAGTCTGGAAACACACAATGCAACAGATCCGAAGATTTCTCGTCTCACTACGATGGCACTCGTCTCTCTATGCGGTGGCACAGAGTTTTATGAGCTTCTCCAGGCGTTTTCTTCAGATTGAGACACTGGTCAACGCTGTATAATAATGTATGCGCTGGTTTTAGGTGTTTGTGTACGTCTCCCCCGCAGACACTGGACGGGGTGACAGGAAGCACTGAGGTCAGCGGCGGTGTGGGACCTCTGCTTGGCCATCTTGTTTTCAGAAGACATAAATCACATGAAGTCCACCGGTTCCTCTCCTCTTCAAAGGCCTTTGTTTTACAGCCTCGGCACAGAGGTTATCAGCAGGGCAGCGGCAATAGTGTGTATAATAGACCTACTTACGCTGCCTGATAAGATGCATTGAGAGGCTGCGGCTCCCACTTCAGGCTGTCAATAAAAGCAGGGAATCGGTGTGTTTTTTCAGGCCTTTGAATTATGTCACATCAACGTGACGGCGGCACCATTTTTTTGTCTGCCAATGTAAACCGCGGAAGAATTGTTTGGGTTCCTGCCTGCGGGTTTTTCTACGAGTGACCCTGTCTGGGTGATTAAATGGCTCCGAGCTGCCATCATCCCCGGCTGGATCAGAAGGTTATACACACAGCCCGCGTACAGTAGATATTGATGTTGTCAATAAAAGTGTCTTGGAGTTATGTCAGCCGGCTAGACGCTCCAAGGTTAAGCGGTGTTAAGCACACCTTCTCCTCCTCGTTAGACACTGTTTGTCTCAGTGTCAATCGCACCATATGTCAGCCTCTTTTATGTTTGCTTGTTCGCCCGCAATGACAACTTTTTCTTGCTCCCGATCGCTGCGCGCCCTCCCTCCCCGACACAACATACACATCTAATCGTAGGTCACCCTCACGGTTCTGCACGCGTGGAACCAAGGAGCGCTGGTGGGGAGGAGGGGTTGGGTTGGGGGCATCGGCTATCGCTAATCACTAACACTATGGCTAGCGGTAAGCGCTGTGGAAGCAGTAGCCTTGCAGCCGTGTGATCTCCAGCTAACCTTGCCCACGGGCCTCTTTTGTCTGCACGCCGCACACGGCTGGCTCCATCCTCTCTCTGTTATTGAGCGGGATGAAGGGGGGGGGGGCTTAATCAATGGCGAATCGCTGGCACTGTTCTCAGGACAGTGACCGAAGCCCAGTCTGTTGGCCCCCTTTGCCTCCCTTCCACCAAACTCCCCCTTTTCTCCTGCCTCCCTCAACCGGTCCTCCACCCCTCAGTCACCGCCTCCCCCCCTCTTCCAACCCCTCCTGTCTGATTGACACTTGAAAGGTGGCCGAGGACGGGGCCGGAGGCGATGTTCCACGCTCTGGAACCCTCCGTGCAGGGGAACAGCTGGTGACATCTGCAGAGAGGCCCACAAAAGGCAGTTGAAAGCGTGCAATCGCGCCCCCTCCTTCTCTTCTTCCCTCGCTCTCTCCTTCTCTGTCTCCCCCCCTCTCACCCTCTGTCTCTCTAACCCGGCTCGTTCTTTCCCTTTCATTCCGTCTCCCCCTCTCTCTCTGCCTCAGATGTCCCCTCTATCTCCTAAGAGCTGGCCCTTTTGTCTAAAGCAGTGATACAGGCACCCAAACGCCTTTGAAAAAAAGCACGCTTTAAACTTGAAGAGCGTACGCTGGAGCATGTGTGTCTGTGCAAAAAGAAAGAGAGGGGACAGAGAGAAAAATGGAGGGGGGGGGGGTGAAAAAAGTGAACGGCTGTATGTTGTACAACAGCAAAACAGGAACACTCTTTTAAATAAACTCCCTCCAGTCATTTCATTTATTTATCTGTCTGCTTCTTCACTGAGAATTCGCCCAGTGTCTCTGCGTTTGATCTTCTTACATGGAAAACTATCGGCTGTATTGATATCCACGTGCACACGCCCAGTTAAAAGCTGCCTTTTAAGAGGCCCCATTGTCCCTGTTCAATGGCATTACCCCGGCTCAGCTCACAGTGAGTGCTTGGGAAGCGGAAGGGGGTATCGACTCCCGTTAAAAGAATCCAAACGCGTTCACTGACGAGACACACATCGCCCACAGGAATGTCAAACTTCCGACCCGTTTCCCCGCTCCCTCCCTCTCTCCATCTTTCTCTCTCATCACTCCATTTCTCTGTCCTAGAGTCAAAGGCTAACTCCGTGCTATCCGTCCTCTAGTGAGTGTTTTTTCTCTTAAATTGAGCTTTTTTAAAATTCGTGTTTAAACTTTTTTTTGGCGGACTTCGTTCCTGCGGAGGGGCTGTCATATGTATTACCCCCTAAAAGTCGACGGGGGGCCTCTCTACCTGGCCACGCCCCACACTTCCGGCCTCCTCCTCTTCCTCCTCCCTCCTCTAAGAATGTAAAGGAGAGGTCAAAAGGTCGGCGTGCTCCAGGTATCAATATTTCAGAGCTGTGTGAATCCCTCCTTTCAGGGAGCCGGCCTCGCTGACTGAAGGTATCTTCAGGACCCAGGGACCGGCTGACGGATGAGCACAAAGCGCCCGTCAAGCTCCGAGCAGCGCCTCGGCTCGCACGGTCCGCGTCGTGTGTGTGTGTTTGCACGCGTGTTGTGTGTGTGTGTAAGCGGAAGGCTCGGGCAGCTCCCCCGCGGTCTCCTTTGTTGGGCTAACCTGCTGTTTGAATGGAGTGGGAGCCGTGAGTGACAGAGGAAAGTGTAGCTGGCGGTAAAGTGAGATATTGACCTCTCAATCGCCATGGAGGGTGAGCGGGGGGGAGTAAAGCGGTCAACGCTCGTGTGTGAATGTACAGCGCTCGCCTGCGAACGGTGCGTAGAGCCTTTAAATAAGTCGGTCGCGGAGGAAACTGTAGATTTCTTTGTATAGGTGCTCGTGTGCGTGCATTAAAGTTGTCTCCGGGCGTTTAAAACGTGAAGCGCTCCTGTCAGGTGAGGCGAAGGTGCACCCAGCTAGCCAGCCTAGCCGCTCAGTAACATGAAACAAGATTCCCCCCAATGATAATATTCAGTTTCAGCTCTGCCAGCGCGTCCTGTCTGCCCCTGTCCAGAGCCCCTCCAAGACAAAGGGAGAAGGAGCCTGGCGGGGGAACAGTAGCTTCTTGTTATTATGACATGTGGTAACATGAACTCCTTGGAAGACTTCTCCTGTCATCCCGGCCTGAGGTCCTCTTTATTCCACAGGCAGGGGACGTGGAGGTCACGACCTCCCGGACAGATTATGTTGAAACATGCCGCGCCGTGTTGAAACTGACTTGAATAAGTTTATTGGCTAAGCCGGTGACGGCCCTTTGTGTGGACTCCCTTGGGAGGCTGAATACAGATTAGTCCATGGATTGACTATTCATATCAGATTGTACTCAGTTTTATCTCATGTCACACGTCTCAATGTCTCGACTTTAGCTTGAGGAATTCTTCCTTCGAAAATCAGAGGATAGCACGATTTCAAATCCCATCTGCAGAGGAGTTCTTTTTTTATCCTGCTCTTTGTGTCTTTTTCAAAGGACGGAAGGTTTTTTTTCCCTTCTTTTCTTGATTCATCAGGGTTAATAGATGCATACAAGTTTTTTTCAGTAACATATGCCAAGCTTTTAATGATCGCCTTTTCAAGGAAAACTATTAAACACATTATGCAAAAAGCCATTGACTATTTCATAGTTTATTTGAATTGAAATCAAAGCATCTAGGACACAAAACATCGATAAAACAGAACGAGTTCATGTGCTAATCCTTTCTGACATGTGCTCAGTTGAACACAGTCCATTGATTTTTGTAAATATATGTTCATTCTGAATTTGATGCCAGTAACCAGTGTCGTAGTCAAGACCACATAAAGCAAGACCAAGTCATGACCAGGACCAGACACGAAGGAGCTGAAATCGACTCAACTATTTTCATGCGACACTCTTTTTCCTTGTTTTTCCATCATTAAGTACAGTATTTGTATAACAGTACATTGATGTCCCGTTGGTCTTGAAATACATTTCAGAGTCCTCTTCGTCTGAGGCCGAGGCAAGACAGAGTCAAAACTCAGGACAGGGGCAACAGAAGACTGGGAAAGTTGTTAAATGCTCCAGAAACACATTCCACAGGTAAACAGGGTCATTGGTAACAGGTGGTGTCATGATTGTGTATGAAAAGGGCATCCTCGAAAGACTAGGAGAGGGTGTGTGTAAAGCCCCTGATATAAAAATAAGGGGATTTAAAACACAGTGTAACATAACATAATTATTGTTATTCATGAGCTGATTAAGAAGAAAAACAACGACCGTAATTTTCTTTAAAAACTCAACAGCATCATGGTGTCGTCCTCGCAGCAGCTGTTTATTAAACCGTGGCACGACTGAACGCAGCTATAATTCATGTAGGATACAAACTGCTGGAGCCACTGCAGAGCCGGCTGCAGGGAGACACCAGAAAAGTGTCACACAACGAGCGGTATTTAATGTTTTATTTCTGGCTATGACTATTCAAAAACTCTGATTTGGTCTCATTTTCAGCATCATTAGGACAGGATTCAAGACCCCTACGAGATGGGCTCAGCAGTTTTCTGTCTATATTTCACGTTTTACACAGTGTCCCTACTATTTTTGGAGTTGGGGTTGTAGTAATTCTCTGCTATGCCTACACATAGTTTCCTGTTGCAGGCATAGTGTCCTAATGATAAACTGTGACACCTGCTGCGATTACCAGCCGAGCGGTGGCACCTGTTGGAAACCCACTGACAGAGAGACGACGTCGCGCAGCATCACTGCAGCCACCTCTGTCTCCTCTTCCTCTCACCAAACCGCTGTGTGTGACAGAAACGCTGGAGAAAAAGCCGTTAAAGTCGTGTGAAATCAACTCTGAACTGAATCTGATCTGTTTTATTCAGACAGTTTGGGGATACGAGGTGACAAAGCAAGCATCCCTTTTGGACGTTCCTGTGACATAATGACTTACCTCAGAGGTCATGCCTGCATTTTTTTTCTCTCCTTCTGTGAGACAGAAAGTGCCAGGGCCACTCGGCCCCTGACGGAACCTTTGCTATTTTTAAAGTCTTGTTTGTTGCACTATTAATATTCTCACTCTGTAGTCCGTGGCGGGGTTCAAAGGCGGCGCGCCACGGCGTAGGAGATGACAAGTCTGCTGTGGCGCCGGGCGAGCCAAGAGAGTGACAGCGACGTGGCCGCTCTCTCTTGTTAACGAAATAAATAAATGTGCTCTGAAAAGCCAATAAGCGGCAGGCGGGAAGCGGAGCCAAGGATCGCTGCGTCAAAAACAACCGCTCCAGCCATTAATCTCTCTAACTCTCTTAGCCCCCCTTCTCACTTTTTCTCTCCCTCCCGCTCCCTCTCCTCTGAGAGAATTACTGCCATAGATGTATAATTCACGGTGGTTTGGCTTTAGAAGGCAGCGGTTCTGTTGGAAAACACGGTGACAGCCAAGTTAGCGCACCCTCTCATTCAACTCAGCCACCTGTTCACAGGGGAGGGGGCAGAGAGAGACGCTTGATTTATATTTCATCTTTCCTCCCAGCCTAATGACTTTGTTTCGCAGTCGGGGCTGGAAAAGCGTCTCATGTATTAAAGATGACAACTTAAAGGAACCCTAAAGCCCTGACATGATTGAGCACTTAGGCCGACACCTTCCGCTTGTAGTTTGGATTGCTTGCGTCGAGTTTAACCTGTCAGCTCCCTATTCCCCGGATCAACTCATCATTTCAAGTCAAATCAGTGTCATCGAGTTTTGAAAGAATGGCAAAAAAAAAAAACTTTGTGCAACCGCGAGTGTTGAACTCTGACGAACACTTTTTTGGCAGCTCTCCTAATTCTTCCTAAACGATATTACTACGCATTTTAACGATGAGGCGTCTGTGTGTGTTTGTTTGTGGGCGCCCGCGTACCTGCGCAGGCGTGTCTGTACACGTGCGTGCCCGTGTCAGCGCCATTTATTAGCATGGCGTGATTGCTGGAGGTGAGGAGGAATAACAAGTTAGAGCTTTGGCAGCCGCACGCTCTCGCCCATCTGCGCGGCCCCTGCATCAGTCTCAGGGTTTTCCTCGCCGATGATGAGGGCTGTCAGGGGCTTTTTAACCTCCTAACTGCTGCTCCCCACCGGCCCTAATCACACATTAATGACATCAGGAGGACCCCGGGGCTGGCCGCGACGCTGCCTGCGCAGACAGAGTACTGATGAAGAGGGCAATTACCGGCCAGCAAATAGCATAACCTCCACTGATCTTTACAGGGGTTATGGGCTATTAGCGCGCAGGTTACGCTCAAAAGATGCAGCAGAGGCTTAAGGAAGGATCTGGTGCTGGGAGTAATTGGGGAGGTGTGTGTGTGTGTGTGTAAGCGTGGGTCTGCATGTTTGTGTGTGTGTGTGTGTTGGAGAAAAGTCGTTAGTCGTTGTGTCCATCTTTCCTTTTTTTTTTTTTTTCCTGGATCTGTGGCCAAAGTCTCACCTTTGACAAACAAGTGTGTGATTACTGATTACTATGCACAAGGAGTCTCGCTGTGCGCAGGAAAACTATTCACATTTCATCAAAATGTCTTTGATTTCTGCCGGACACACACACACACACACGCACACACACACACACACACACACTCACGCTGCGCTCTCAGTCCTGTCCGTTTCCTTGCTCGGAGATGAGTGAGAGTGTTTGTATGAAATATTAACAGGCCATTTGCTCCTCTGCTCCTCTGTTTGAGAGCTGGATGTTGGCCCCGTGTCTCTGGTCCCTCTTTGAGGCCATCTGTTGGGTACGGGCACCAGGGAGGTTTCCGGGGAGGGGGCCCTGTCACCCAGGCAGGGCCAGCCCAGAAAGCAGCACCGCCCTGGGGATCGATACACCCAACCTGCTGGGTGACGGAGCATCAAAGCTCTCCAACCTGCCAGATCACTGTACATGCTACAAGGGCCACTGATATGTAAACGCTGCTGCTTACCATCAGGCCCCTCGGGGAGCCGCTACAGTCTTTGTGCCACTTCTGAGGGGGCTGTTTTTTCAGTGCAGTTTATGTGCTATTTATGTTAACCTTTGTAGAACGGCGGTTTTGGTCACAGAGCCCTTGACAAAATGCCCAGCGTCCCTTTGGAGAGGTTTCCTTTAAAGGCAGTCTCTTGTTTGAATAAACCACTTAACAGATCATTTTTTATCCTCTCCCGTTATTTGTTTTTGAGTTTAAATTTAGAGTTGAAGATACCCCTGAAAACTGACGAATCCATCATCCTCGGTGTGAGACGTGTCACACAAACAGCTTTTTTTCTAACAACCGTCATAAAAATGCAAACTAATTACAAAGGCGTGTTAATTATAGCTGTGTTTTCTTCTCGTACAGTAGACGTTTCCCTCTCAAGGCATCAATCAAATGCGCCTTGGACTAGTACATACAATCTGCGTGTGTGTTTGTGTGCGTGTTTGTTGACATTTGATGTCCTTGTTTTGGGTAATGGATTTGTCCCTGGCAGAGAGAGGGGCTGGGCCAGAGGCAGTCTTATGAGGCCCCTGGGTTAAGGAGGCTGCATTAGCCCACTGCTAACTGATTACTGATCAGACAGCTGGTGCACACACACACACACACACACACACACGAACACACATGCCTGCGTGCATACATATGTGCAAACACACACACATACATACATGCATGTGCACATGCACTCCCGCTATTATCGTAATTAAATGCTCCTGAAATTAAAGCGCAATGATGTAAATGGAAACAAGCGATGAAAGGTAATTTTACGAGGCTTTAAGACGCTGCTGAAAATAGATTTTTGTTGATGCGGTGATCATTTGCCTATTTTTATTTTTTTATTAAATGCATGCCGTGACTTAAATAAGCCCGATATGAAAGCCCTGCAGGTGGATATGACAGAGCAAAGATTAGATTTGTAATATAGAGAGATGGATAAGCATTAGCACGGGGGTATCATCATGACACTCATCTACATTCCGGACCAACACTGGCCATCTCTCAGGCATGGGAGTCACGCACACGTACATACATACATAACACTGAAACATGTTTTAGCCACGCTCGCATACATCCACACACACACACACACACACACACACACACACACTTTTCACTCTCTCTCCACGTCTTGGCCCTTCTCTGGTTGGCCGGCGTGTGCCAGGACACCGGTGCCATGAGTCTCCATGTGTGACGCTGGCAGCACCTGGGGCCCTCACAATAAAAATACAGCCATCATCAGAGGTCTTATTCACAGACCAGCACACCGTTACCTCTCAAACACAGGAAGCGCCCGCTCAAACTGGGAAGAAAAAAAAGAAAGAAAAATCACACATTTTTACATCAGGAAATGTAGAATCTAAAATCCGACTTTCACTAAAAAAAACGCAATCCCCTGTTCTGTTCTGTGTTATGGCTTCAGGGCGAAGGATTTGAAAAACTCTTTATCCATAAAGACGGCATCCTATTACTGCGCACTGCGAACTACATTAAAGAGGCTGGAGAGCCGAGGCACTAAAGCCACAAATGGCTCGTGGAAGTGTGACACAACAGAGAAGAATAGATTTGATAGTGTGTTAATGGACGATTTTAGTGTCGGATTACACCCCATGGGAGCAGCCATACTCTGAAGTGTATGCTCACAATAAGGCTCAAAGGCACTCTCTCTCTCTCTCTCTCTCTCTCTCTCTCTCTCACACACACACACACACACACACACACACACACACACACTGTACTAGAATACTTTTTTTTTTTATTTGGGTTGGATTTAATTTCTAAAGAGATTTGTGTGTGTCATGGTTTGCACAGCAGAGATTGAGAGACAAATACTAAAAGTGTGTGTATTCACATGTGTGTGTGAGAGAGAGAGAGATAAAGAAAGAGAGCGTGCGTGTGTGTATGTGTGTGTGTGTGTGTGTGTATGTAATGGTTAAATAAGGCAGATTGAGGTGTTAACATCATTATTGCACATTTCCTCCCATGAAATAAAGCATTGTTTCCTCTGTTGCCGTCACGATGGGAATACCATAATCCCAGATTAAAAAGGATGGGTTAGCGGACACACAGCAACGCACAATGAGCCTTTTGTGTTTGTGTGTGTGCGTGTGTGTGTGTGTGTGTGTGTATATGTGTGTGTAAAGCGTTATTGTTTACTGTACAGCTTAAACACCTGCGGGAGGAGGGGGGAGAAACGTTCTCATGCATGCACTTTTGCAGCGTGCGGCTCTCTATTCAGCACCAACGGCATCCTCGGATGTGGACACATGGTCGCAAAACGGCGACAGAAGCGTCATATGGTGTTTTGGTAAAATGATTTGTGACACGAGGGGGCTGAGAGTTGTCACATTTTCCTGTCGTTTTTCGCATGGCTAGGCCCGGCCCACCAGTACAACGATAAATGCCCAAAGACTGAGCACATTCTGTGCTATTCACCGTTATCCTCCATGTCGGCTCCATATGATATGAGATTTTACTTAACCGGGTCCGATTGGGGTCTCCCGGGCTGTGTGCAGGGGTTAAGGCCCCCTTTAAAAACTCTCATAGTTCTTGGTCAGTCATGCAAGAGAATCTGTGGGTCACGGAGCGGGCTGGAAAATAGCAGCTCACAAGTTGCTCACTGTGACAGATGTCCTCTGGAAGATTTCTCCATCTCCATCTCTCCCCCCCTCCCCACCCTCTCCACCTCCGTCACCCATCCCTCCCCGCCCGACCTCTCTCTTGGTGCTTCTAAGCTGGGAGAGAGCAGCGAGAGGTGATCCCGGCCTGCTTAACCTACTTCCCAAGACCTTGCTCTTAAAACGGGACTGTGTGTGTCTATGTGTGTGTGTGTGTGTGTGTGTGTGTGTGTGTGTGTGTGTGTGTTTATTCATCAGGACAAACTCTCAATACTTGTCTGAACGCCTGTATGTGTGCCCGCAAAGGCCACTCATGCACTTTAACATCATGGGATCTAAAACTCTGACAGATGTCTCGGTGTGGAGGAACATACCGTGTGTACTATAAAGGACCTGCAGTGAACGTTACATACTGATCTCAGGGATGTGAATGTTTTCGTCTGTGTTTTGTTTTTCAAATGTATTTCGAATAAGGACAGGCTATTGAGGATACATTTAGGCTGTATGGTAATACACATTACATATGTCAATATTGTGAAATCTCCTCTCAAGCACTATGTTCAATATTGATATTGTGACAATACCGTATGAATAACTATTGGTACGTTCACAAAATGTTCAACAATGGGAGGTTTGGTAAATAACCATAAGTAATGTGGCTACAATGATTAAGTAGAACAGTCTGGTAGGTTCAAAACATGACTTCACTGTAATGCTACCTTTAAAACCAGGAAAAGACATCGATAATTTCATAGCATCATATAAAGAAATCCCAAATCTAAGAATATAGGTAGTCTTATATAACGATATAACATTGATATATTGATCAGTCTATCGATCAGTTTATCGATCACAAATGTCAGACATCCCTTGGCTCCAGCTTTTCTTATTCTCACACAGAAAACCGAATACCGATTAAAGTGAAGAAGACTATCAAATTTGAGTTGTGAGAGCTTTAAAGTTTTAACAACTTAAAATCATTAGTCTACTTTAGTTTTACTTTACTTTCCTCATATTCTTTTCTTAAGCAAAGTCACTTTATCAGATTTTACAGTGTTTGTGACAGGAAATTGAGTATCTTTGCAAGTCATCCCCTTAAGTGTAAAGAAGATGCGATGGTCACATTTTACTGACTCTTATTCAGATTGAACAGTGATGAAAACAACTGTTAGACATTTCCCTAGTGACGTTTGTTTGTCTTTTCATCATCCTACCACGCAGACGTATCACCAACATTCACATTTTCTCTGATTTCCTCTCCAATTTTTTGATTTTATTGTTGTATTCTTTTTGTCCAAAGCTCATAACACAAATTAAAACAGAAAGTTGCCCTATTTTTCCCCTCTCACTGTCTTCTGAGAAATGTTGAGAAGCGCATTGTTTTTTTAAGAGTATTGAAAACATTTCTTCTATATTATAATTATTTTGAGGTATATGTCACTCATGATACACATGGATCCGTATCCATTAAAGTATTTAAATAGTAGGAAAACAATGTAATAATACCTAACAGTCTGACAGTCTTGTCAGCAGTAAAACATGTTGCGCCATGTAAACTAAATGCCTCATTTGAGCTACGCAGAACCAATTTTTCATACAGAGGTCAGATCAGTAAAGCTGCCCCCCGTCTCTGCTCAGACACATCCGACCCCGTCACAAAGGTTGGATTAGGGACCTTGCGGTAACTAACTCTTCCATGTCATTTGCTGTGAGACAAGGATCAATCAGTCGGATGAAGCGAGGGAGTCTTTAGATAAAGAGAAATTAAACAGAGCGAGGAACGGAGCAGCGAAGGGAGGAGGGAGTCTCTTAAATAAAGAGAAATTAAACAGATGAAGGGGATGGTGTCTTTAAATACCGCTCAGCCACTGTACAGCCTCCCTCATCCTTTAATGTAATGAGAAGAGGCGGAATAAAAGGCTTGGCCCGAGGATGAAAAGGTGATGGCGTTTGGTTTTTTTTTTTATTCTTCTTTTTTTTTCCCTGAGTGGTGAAAGCCTTATCCTAATGTAGATTAGATGTTAAATCTGACAGAAGGGTGAAGCTTTGGTTAGAGTCTGTTCACCTCGTTTCACTTGGCCCCGTTGAGGTTGACGGGAGATTGTAACGATGTTCTGATGACGATGGAATAGAACAAGAGAGAAGAAGGTCTGTGTGTCCATCTCAAAACTTTTGGTCTTGTTCCTGCACATGGGGTTTCCAATACGTAAGTCATTTTTGGAAAAATCAGGGTTTTAACATGTCACAAAGAGACAAACTCTACATGTAACACACATACACACACACACACACACTTTGAAGTGTATCGCAATGTCTATTCGTCTCCCTTGCACTAAATTTGAGGATAAATATCATTTGTTGGTCAAGCAGGTCATTAGTGAGTGACAGAGAAGAAAAAAAAACTGTCTGTGTATGTGTGTGTGTGTGTGTGTGTGTGTGTGTGTGTGTGGTGTGTTTGTGTGTGTGCATTTTCTCTGTAATAATAATCCCTATGAAATCCAGATTTCTCAATCCGGTCGCTCAAGCTGACACTTTAAATAAAATCATTCTAATCCCACGTGGTAAGAGAAATGAAAATGAGGAGATTAACATGGAGGGAGGTGGGGAGGAGCACTCTTCTCCCCCCCGTCTCTCACACTCACCCCTCTCTCTTTCTCTCTCTCTCCCTGATCCTTGAACCCCTGTTGCTTCCTCCATTGAAACTGTCCTCTTTCCCATCATGCTCGGGGTGGGAGAGATTTATATAGAGGGCTTTATGTAAGGTGGAGAACTTTGATATTTAGTGTCGGGAATATTTAGATAGTGTCCGTTGTATTGTGTGTGTGTGTGTGTGTGTGTGTGTGTGTGTGTGTGTGTGTGTGTGCGTGTGTGTGCATGTGTGTGTGTGATCTACCCAAGGAATACAATAATTGGACACTGGCAGGACCTCTGGTCCAATCAGATGATGGGACATGATCTCTTTTTTCCACTCTCTCGTCACACTCCTGGTTCATTCACTTGTAAAGTCATGAATGGGTGGAGTTTGAATATGTTGAGATTTTAAACTTGGACGAAAAATTGTAAACAAACAATACAAAACATTAACAATTATTTCATCTACACTATACAGGTAGTTTTTTTGTTTATTTTTGTGGTCGGGAAAAAGCAGGTTTTGAATGAGCTAGACTGTGATTAGAGTTAATTAGAGTAAATCTTGTTCCTAATGTTTCTGAGTGGTCACTCATGGTATTGCAGCAAAAAAATCCCCCACGGCCCAAAAAGCATTTTCTCCATAGGCCGCCATTATAAAGGAGACTTCTGCAAAACTGTTGGCAGCACACCTCAAACCTGAAACAAGTTATCTTATGGCCCTAATTCTATGAATTTTTGATCCATTAGGGTTTTATATTTGTACAACTTGTCAACTCAAGCTGAAAAAAAAGAGATGTCATCGCAATGTGAGGAAGGAACACTGCTCATATTTAGTCTGACGCATAACCAGGAAGTAAACCCAGAGGCTAGAAAACTCATTTGGTGTAGGTGAGCAGTTTTTATTGGGCCATATTTGGGCCTGGTAGCTAGTTAAAAATCTATGACACAGCCACAACTCCAAATCAATGTTACCTTTGCTCTGTTTCTGATGGATCTGTTCATAAGCTACCTTTGCTATCATGTTATGTAGGTTTAAATAAAGTTGTATGATATTCGGGCTTGTTTAAAACCTGTGTGATCCTGTTAATTGTTTATTGTGGCGATGCTGCATGTTCCCAGATCTCAGCAAATACTTTAGCATGTAAAATGTCATCACGACTGATCAAAATGTTAATATGAGTCTTTTATTTTGTTAATGAAAGTGCCTTCAAGTACATGTAATAGCTGCAATCTCCATAAGACATGAATTTAGAAAGATACTTAACAATATCTCATGTAAATAAACTGTAAGTCCGGTCTTTCTCTAGATTGCCACCCGTACCGCTGATGTTCAACAAACAGTTGTTGGCGTATACACACCGTTACCCATAAAAAGCACAACAGAAGGTCCTCAGTTTGGTTAGCGAACACTTCACAATCACTGTTTTCACTGCTTAATCCAGCTCTTGTCCTCATCCTTCCTGTTTCCTCCTCTCTTTATCTCTCCATCTCTACCTCTCTCTGCCGACCTTCCTCCGCTCTCTCTCTCTCGCTCTGTCACCTCACCTCCATCTCGCCTTTTTTCATTTAGACGTTTCCCTCCGATGCCGCATTTCTCTCCTCGCTTTTTAGTTAACCCTCTCCCACACACACTTTATCTCCATATGATTCATTTGCCCTCTCTCTATCTCCCTGACTGTCCTCACAATCTCTCCCTCCATCCGCCCCCCTTCCATATCCATCTCTTAAGCACATCCTTTTTTTTCCTCTCCGTTTCTCCTCCATCTCCACCGCCATCCCTTCCTTTTAAAGGATAATCTTCAGCTAAGTGGACAGCACTTCACTCTCTCTCGTCCCCTCTTAAGTGACCATCCGATAATCTCAGGATTCTCTGTTGAACCCCCACACAGAGGGAGAGTGGACGGATCAGAAAGCCCAGAATGGAAGGCCTAAACTGGGTCAAGAAAAGGCCAGTGCCTGGGTCCTCTGAGGCCGATGGGACCAGAGTGGGATGGAGAAAGGGCTGATGCCAAAGAAAGTTGGAGAGAGATCATCAGAGCAGATGGACACCGTCTCTTTATCCTTTTATCCATCTATCTATCTTGTTCTCTCTCTTCAAGGCTGCAGGGCCTCGACTTCTTTTTTTTTTAAAAAGAGAAAAAAAAGGACATCACTTGGCCGATACAGGGATTTGTTGTGCTTTTTATCCATCAACACAAAAGAGGCTGAGAGGCTGGGGGGAAGATGCATTCTCACCGATGGGGGTCGGTTAAAGGACATGACACACGTGACACACACACACACACACAACACATATGCAGAGGTTGTGCTGATTGCACAAGATTCATCGCACCTCCTTACTGGAGAGAAAAGAAGCCCTGAGTCAGGTTACACACACATACACACACACGTAATTGTTTTTTCTTTTTTCCCCCCGCTGTCCTCTTTACGGGTCAGCGGGTGAATAAAGCCGCTGTCACTTTCCTTTGGGAGGCGTCAGTGACAGGCAGGCTGACCACGATAAACTTCCGCACAGGAAGAGGAGATTCCTGCAAGGAAAAGGCCAGAAGGATCAGGAACAGCCCCGGGCATCACTTGTCCTCTGGCTTAGCTAAAGACACTGAAAAACAGCAGTGTGTGTGCGTGTGTGTGAATGTGTATGTGTAATACTGATGTTGTGGGGACATCAATCGGTTTACACAGTCACATTGTGGGGACTCGATTTCCTTTTGGAAACAAACAAGTCCCCATGATGTAAATCATTAACTTTTAAGATGGAGACTTGAAGTAAGGTTAGAGTAAGTCTTCAAGAAAGAGAAGAAAAAGATGTATTGTAACTAGAGATGGCAAAACCGACAATCTATAGGTTAATTTACACAGACACACTGTCCGCTAATAGCTTTGCTAGAGCAGGAATAACAACAATAACAAACAACAGTCAAAATGTGTGATGCTTTTCTGCTTATCTTCAGTTTAGCAGTACTATAGCAAAATGCTGTACCACATTAAGCACCCTGCTGCCATGTCCGAGGATGGCACACAGCCAAGTCGCTGCTAGCCGAGGGGAGAAAGTGTACATGCTGGTCGGAGGAAACATGCAGCCAATCAGTGTGGGTAGGGGCGCAGGATTCAAAGACTTACTTTGGTGATGTTACAAGGAGTCTGAGTACATTATGACATCGAGAGCTACTCTGACTAAACACATGGAAAAGCACTTTGAGGAGAAGAATGATAAGCAAAAAGTCAAGCTAGCCAGGCCAGACAAGCTAACGTTGGCTCTGACAAGCGACTGCTGGACGGCTCTCACAAATGAAAGTCAGCCTAACAACTAGCTGTAACTTCATAATTGCTGAGTGGGAGATGCTGTCCAGCGTGCCCCTGTTTTTTCCTCCAATTGCACAGTGACAAAACCATGTGTGAAATTAAGTCGAGTGTGCCCCTCGATCAGAGCCTCCCCGACGCTGGGGGCTAATGCGGTGCACCTGGTGCGACAGTGGACACCTGGGCTCAGAGTCAGAATTGGAGATAGTGAACCAAATTTAGAGAGGTGAAGATTTTCTGGTAAGACTAAGAGTCTGCAGACATGCTTGTGGCTCTTTGGGGTAGAACTTTAAATGCAAACGTCACAATGCTAACATGCTGATGTTTACATGTTCACCATTTTAGTTTAGTGTGTTAGCGTGCTACATCTGGAAAGTGGAATGTGGAAGATTACCAGAGATATTTTACTTAAGTCCACTAACATCAACCTCGTGGTGGTGATTGATGAAAAGTGGGGATCAACAAAGTCATTAGGATTCATACTCTGGGTACCAATGATTTCAGCACCATCCACTGAATAGTTGGTGAGATATATAAGTGAAATTGGTAAAAATGTGCTCCTGGAGACACCTACTATACAGAAGCTACCACAGAAGCAGTTTTGCATATTTTGCCTTGTGTACATATGTTTGTCTGTAGGCAGATTGTGTCACAACTGATGGGTGTGGTTTCATGTCATCGCGTAGCAATCGCTAATAAAAAGTCATGGGTCAGAACATAAACAGTGGCAGCTGGTGTGATGTGATCCCAACACAAGATGGTCTCTAGCTTTTTCTCATTGTATGCTGAAAAACACAATTTGAGAATCTAGAACAATTGAAGTATCCATGACCCAAGGACACGTACGTACTCCAAATCTGACTCAAATATTTATTTCAAATTCCATAAAATGTGGACTTTCTTTTGGAAAACTATGGTTTAATTCTGCACAGTATATTTTCATGATGAGGAACTGTGCATATGTGCTGTAAAATATTAAAATATTAAGATTTCACCTACACCAACAACAAGCCACACCTCGAGACAGAAACAGTTCATCTCAGAAATGTTTCCGGTGCGTAGGAGGGGGCATTATTCTGAGAGCAGTTACTCATACCGACAGGACAAAAGACACGGCGTCCTATTATGGGACTCTCCTCTGTCCCAACACTGGATCTCTACCACCACAGGTGCCACTGTGGCTCATTTATAGCCAGGTCAGCCCATGGTTGAGGTATGGAGCTGTGGTGTGGCATTCAGACACACACACGTGCACACACACAACTTACTTTACACCAAGTGCATGCAACTGAGTGAAAGAGGCTGCTTATGGGTGTATAAAGAGGAGATTACTCCACAGTCTCTTCTAGGAACTGCCCAGTGAGTCTTTTGGCTAAAGCCTGAACAATGTGTGTGTGTGTGTGTGTGTGTGGGTGTGTGTGTGTGTGTGTGAGAGAAAGAGAAAGTTTCTTTGCATGCTCGAGTGACTATTGAGTGAGTTTTTTATACTTAAACCTCATGGTCCTGATCAGTATATATGAATAATTATCTTACTTTGACTGTACGTCATGGTAATGAAAAGCGTGTGTAAGTGTACATACGTGTGTGTGTGTGTGTGTGTGTGTGTGTGTGTGTGTGTATGTGTGTGTGTGAGCGTAACAGTGAGATCTTTTATCTCCAGAACAATGATGCCACAAATAGTCACATGCCTCGCTATTCTTGTCCTCTCAAGGCTCCTCTGGCGTTCTGGTGGATGTACCCAGGCATACAAGGGGTTAGGAAGAGATTTGGAGTACGTACGTGTGCGCGCCCACATGCACATGCGAATACGCGTGTGTCCATGACTTGTAAGTTTTGTTCAAAAACATTTTGAACCTCAACATCTAAAAAATGTCTCCTTTATAAAAAAAAAAAAGAGAAAGCCTTTTCAGATTAAAACACACTGTTGCATATGAGTGAGTTTATTGGCAATTCTGAGCCTTTCACTTAGAAATTCAATTTCAGAGGAGGGAATCATTTGTGTGGTCGCATGCCAAGCAACACACAGCAGCTTTTGTTTCTTTTCCATAACACATTTTATCTGGTTTTGTCTATTATAAGACCTTCAAGTGGAATGCCAAGAACCGAACGCAGGGCTGGACTGTTTGCTTAGCAGTAAAAAAAATCAAGGGAAATAATCAGCAGATAACCCAACACTCCACACATTCTTTATTCTTTGTTCAATTTTATCTCTCTGGTGGGTGGTGAGAGGGTTTAATGCTCCATTATGATCCTCTACACTTGGACCGGCTGTAAAAATCCTTTTCTTTCCAGAAACATTATACTTCCTCCAGAGGGGGTCGTGATGGAAAGGTGCACCTTCGGAGCCAAAGCCGGCACACCCCGAGGTAAATGGAGCGGAGGGAGCCGATTGGCCCAGAGCACCTGAACCAAGCCGGCACACGACAGGATGAGGGTGTCGGCATCCTCCTGTTAAATGCTCGCTTCCTGCTGTTTTTGCTGCTCTCTTTCTCCTCTTTCTTTTCTCTCATCCCACTCTTCAAGCAGGAAGTCATTGGAATGGAAAAAAAGAGTTAAATGAAGACGGGGAGGGGGCTGCGTGTTGTTCCAAACAAGCCGGGCCGAGCCGAGCCCTGCCCCGAAACTGCACCAGCTAAAAATGCCTACAGATAGATAAGTTAGTCAGAAGAGGAGGAGGAGGAGGAGGAGGAGGAACAATGGCAGGGATGGGGTGAGAGATGAGATGGAGGAAGGGAGGAGGTGGAGGAGGAGGAGGAGGGGAGATGAGGGTGGGGTGGTGGTGGTGGGGGGGGGGAGGGTCTTCTCTAGGGTCGTGCTCGGAGGGCGTCGGGCAGCACGAGAGGCAGGATGTTATGGTTTATTCAGCCCAGGAGTGGGGGCGACGTGGACAAGGTGTGCCTTGCCCTCAGCACCAGCCTCAACGTGATTTATAGCCGCGCTGGCAGACGCCTCTGTCCGCGGGGAAGTCTTTGAAAAAGCCAGGAGTAATTTGCATGGATGTACGCCCGTGCATGTACACAGCATAGTTTGTGCTTCGACGTGCACTTGTGTGTGGCCTTTTCATGTGTGCGTGCGTTCACTTTATAGGTTGCCGTTTTTTTAACCTGTGGTTGGAGCGTGTTCATGCGTGGCCCAACAGAGGAGCTACTCTGATTAATTACAAGCTAACACACATAGATTACAAGATACATAAAAAAAAGGCCTGGATCCTATAGGCAGTGTACAGAACTGGGATCACAACAGTGGCACCAATATAGAAATGAAATACACAACCATGGCGGAAGAGGCATTCGGATCCTCTACATTGGTTAAAGCAGCATTGCCACACTTTTAAAATACTCAGTTACAAGTTAAAGGCCAGCATTCAAAATCTTGCCAAAGGTATCAATGCTAAAATGTATTTAGAGTACACTGTAAATCATTTTAACCTGGTTCAACTTACATATGTAACTTTCCCTAAGGCCTCAAAAAAATTAGAGTTGAAGCAACACTATGTAACTTTTAAAGTAATTCTGTAGAAAGTCAGTTCCCAGATCGACAAATACCAACACGTTGTGTTAATGGCTCAGATCCAAAGCCAAAGACCCAGTTTGGTATTCGATTTTGATTGGTATTTGAATATTTGGGCATGTGACTGTTAACTTAGACCGACTCCAGCACTCTGCAACCATGTAAAGATAAGTAATTACAGTAATAGATGGAATGAAAGAGACTCAACCATCAACTAGCTTTCTGCAGAAAGTTACATAGTGTTGCTTTAACCAAACTTAGTCGGAATAAAAATAAACAGTTTTGAAAATGTGAAACCAAGTGAGTTGAGTTAACTGACCTTGAGAAAACGTGTCTGATGCACCTCAGACACTGAATAAGGAATGGACGCATTTTTTTGTTCAACATTATCTTGACATCATCAGCGTATAGATTGGTTCCCTATAAACCTCGCTGCCACCTGGCTCGATGAAAAGGAAAATTTGATTCACGGCACAAAGTAAGCGCATCTGTTGTGCAACCAAAACAGGAAAGGTTTCCACCAGTTGCATTCCCCAGGTAATGGTGGAACAACTCAATTAACTGTGGAAGCTCTACATTGTCAAAAGATAAGAACACCATTGATGGATGAGGCAAAGAAGTCGACGAGGGAGAGTGATAGAGACTGAGGTAAAACAAGAGTTAACAACACTACGGTGTTGTGTCAAAGTCTGTTCCCCCGTTGAAATGTGCTTCACCTTACCACCCGCGAGTTGAGATGGTTCCAAATCGGCATTCTTTCTGCCAGGAAGAGGTCGAGGCTAGGTCCAGTTGGAATTTGAAAAGCTGAAAAGTTTGATCAACAACTGTTCAGTTCCAATGAAAAGGAGGAGTAGAAGTAGGATTATGTTACCACTTGTATTCTCTTATTTTCAAGAGTCAGTTCTTCATTTGCGACAAAGATCTTTAATCCACTGCTGCTCCTGTTGAAGCCATTTTGTTTTTTATCAGTCCAAAAACATGACTAGCTGCCTGAAGACGCTGTTGGCATTATACTCTTCAAAAAAATGGTTACGTTCAAATTTTGAATGCCATATATACCATAGCAACGTTTCTAGTGTACGAGTTATATCATGTTCACATTACATGTATCCGAGCCGTCCAGAAGAGGAATGGGTTAGTGCTACAACATGGCAAGATGGCTACTAAGCCAGAGACCACTGTTAAAGACCGCATTTCTTTGTAACTGGATATTTTTGCCAAAATATGGTGACACAACTACATGTTTTAAGCCAAAACATGATCTTCTCCTGAACCTAACCAAGTGGTTTGTGTGCCTAAACATCAAGGAACGTAAAGTTGCAACATCGATACATGTAAAGTTTCAGATTTCTGTGGTTTTACTCAGGCGAGTCTGGCATTGTTTCCAGTGCTGCATGTATTACAGACACACGAGCAATTTTCCATGATTTGGTCTCTGGAGGGTTTTAATTGTCGGACATTGTACGCTTGGAAGTCTGCTAATAGTGATCATGTTTGATTTAATTAAGTTGAGTGAACTCGCAGCAGTACATTCATTAAACTCAGCATTTTAAGCCAAAAGACTTCAAGTGGGAATTCTTATCAATTCGGATGTTTTTATAACAAATATATAAATCAGAGATTTTCAGATGTGTTTGCTTGAAATTAATAAAAATGTATCTCGATTCCACTAAATTCTTCCATTTATGTATTACAGTGTAGTGGAGTCCTATAAAGTAGAATAAAATGGAAATATTTAGGCTGAAAGAGGCAGAGATTGCATTTTTGATCAACAAGTAACAAGAAAACAAACGCTCAATCCCTGCGCGTGTGTGTCGGCCCCTGTGTGTGTGTTTACGGGGCCAATTATAACAGCGTTACCCTCCCTCTGACCTCCCCCGAGGCAGCCAAAATCTCCTCCGGTGTGAAAGGTCGGCGAGGGGGTCAAGAGAGGTCGCCAGCGAAAGGCCCCTCGGGTGTATTGGGGGGGGTGGGCCACTGCTGGGTGCCAGTCCCAAACATCCACAGCGGGAGGTCAAAGGTTACCCAGATATATAAAGCGGACAAAAGGGTGCCAACAGGTACAAGACGTGTGAATGTCCACGGCTTGTAACAGGAGAGCGGACTGTTGCAGAGAGCTAAACTTATAACTGGAGACTAATGTGTGTGGTGAGAGAGGCACTTTAAAGCTACTTAAGCCTTGTACATGTCACTTCATACCCTATAGACGCCTCTCTTTATAGTATTTGGGGAAGTGCAGAAAGGCTGAAGCACAGGTAACTGATCACTAATTACTCTTAATTGCTTCAGTCAGATAGAGAAAGCTCAGTGTGTGTGTGTGTGTGTGTGTGTGTGTGCCTGTTAAACAACCATATAGTCGTAGCAGCTATTAAAAACTCATTAACCTGCGTTTTATTTGAAGCCCCCTGCCCCCGTCCATCATCCCCCTAACGTATTTTCCGTGAGGTTTTTTTTTTTCCTCCTTCAGATTTAATTTAGCTACTCTTTGATTATACGACCCGCCTCTGTTATTGTAGGATATCTTCTCCTTTCCTTGTAATTTTATTTTATGGCATGGAGTGAGTCGAGTACAATACGCCCCCCGGGGAGGACCACTTACCTCCACGCCAACAAATATAATTACCGCTGATCAGAGGAGCGAAAACAGACCGCCGCTTATCTGCCACAGCCCTAGTTTTTTTTTTTTTTTTTTTTTTCTTTCACCAGTGTAATCGTACTGGAGGATGATGGCTGTGGAAATCTAAAAAGCACAAAAAGCCCCACAGAGAGCAGAGGTAGAGGGCTCACTGCCAGACTCCCTTTAAAAAAGTGGAAATTTGCGTTGCTTTCTTTAAGGACAAAAAATACATTGACTACAGAAAAGTAATCGAGACATTACATGAATCAATTATACCCATTTATAAATCCGGCAGCCAAAACAACTACGTTTATTCATCTGATTCCAACTGTTATAACTGTTACCCCTTTATTCTCTCATGCGTCTGTCAAAATACCCAACACCGTGGGGCGGTAGCGAGCACCCTGGGGCAATTTCTAAAAAAGTTGATCCTCATGTCGAATTCATCCACTCAAGCCAGCTTGGATGTGTGCCGGATGAAGCTTACCGACGGATCACACATTGTCAAGACTTAATTCAAGTCACATTCAGCAAAATATGCAGCCCAGAGAACGGCCGCGTCAGAATTGCCACATTATTAAACGGAGTTCGGCGTGGATTTTTTTTTTTTTTTTTTTTGTCTTACTTCGCTGCCGGCGGAGCTGCTGTGACTGTCCGCGGCCTTGCCGTGAATAAAATAGGCTAAGTTACCGCCAGAAGTAAACAGCTAAAATCCTGTCGTGTTTACCAAGTAAAGTCCTCTGCTGCATGTTGACAGGTGAGAGTTCATAGGAGCAAAGTTGGTCCCCTCCCAATGGAGCTGCCAGCCTGACTGTGTAACCCCCAAGAAATAGTGTGTGTGTGTGTGTGTGTGTGTGTCAGACAGAGGGAGAGATAAACAGGGAGAGTTGCTGAGGGGGCTCTTTGACTTTGAGCGCATAAGCCCTTATTTCATGGTGCCATTGTTTGTTTTAAGGACGTCAGCCTTAATACAGTTCCAGGCGGTTTCCCAGCATGTCTGTCCGCCCAAGCACCTCCAAGGCGCTCGTGCGCGTGCTCGCGCGTGCTCGCGCGCCCTTCATTCCCGTTGACTTCAGCCTAACCCCATTTCACATGAACACAATGTGTGCACTATCAAGGTTGTTCGTAAGACATGTCGAATTAAAGTCAGACTTCAGGATTAAGTCTTTTTTATTTTCTGCTAAAGACAAATAAAAAGTCTAATCATTTGTTAATTTCGACATTTTTACACATGGCTGCGACTGATTGCGGTGTTTATAATCTATCTGAGCTTTTAATGAGTTTGACTGCAACCATATTCCCGTCAGCCTCACTGAGCAGCATTATTTTAATTGCCTATTATTTCCAGCGCAGGCCGGACATGGAGCTTTTTTTAATATCAGAGCAAACAGGTTCTTAAAAAAAAAAAAAAAAAAAACACGTGTTGAAAACTGGATTTTTAGGCGTTGTGATTCTGTATTTTAACACTTTTACACTTAACACTGTGAGAACCGACTGTAGAGCTGATCCAGAGAGAATGTGTGTGTGTGTGCATACGTCAGTCCTTCTACACGAGTCCATCTTGTGGCGCACATGCATCCATTGCGCATATCATTGTTATTGATTATTTATCATTAGTTTACTCAGTGTTTGCTTTGTGTTCCCATTTTTGCATTCCGCGCGTCCCCTTTACATTGCGTCATACATGCTTCTGCAACAATGGTCAATACCCATTGATGCAAATAAAGCATATTTGAGCGAGTGTGTGTGTGTGTGTGAGTGTGTATGTGTGTGTGTGTGTATAATATGCAGTGTGTCTCATCGAATGCGTAAAACAGGCCACAGAGGATGGCCAACCTCTCTCTCTCTCTCTCTCTCTCTCACACACACACACACACACACACACACACACGGACACACACACGCCTCCATAATCACCACTACTTGTAGCCTAGAAAGAGGGATGTGGGTCACCGGGGTCCACACTGTGCCAGCTATCACAGCCCCTGCAGCAGCCAAGAAGTAATATTACTAATAATAACATCTATGTGAATTCCTGTCATTTTACTGTTCCTTACAATGCACTCAGGTCAGGCACACGGAGGCTCCCTGTTTGTTTTTCTCTCTCTCTCTCCCCGTGTGTGTGTTTGTGTGTGTGTGTGTGTGTGTGTGTGTGTGTGTGTGTGTGAGTGTGTGTGTGTGTGTGTGTGTGCTATTTCTTTTTTTTCACATTGATAACAGAAACAAGTGCGATATTATATTTTACCTCCAGCATCCCTCATCTTTGATGGTTTAAAGCTGAATACATTAAGTGGTGGACATGAGGCCCAACAAGGACTGTAGAGGCTCTGAGAGTCAGACGCCTACTCGCTTAATACACTCGGACAAATCCTGCATCCTCCTCTCCTCCTCTCCTCTCCTCTGTCCTGTCTCCTAAACCTTTTTATTCAGGGACCCGGAGACCTCTCCGGAACAAAACAGCTTTTAGCGCTACCATCTCTCTCTGCTTGTGTTTTTCGCAAATAGCTCTCTCTCTCTCCCTTTCCCTCTCTCCCTCTCTTATTTCTCAAAAAAAGAAAAAAGAAAAAATGTGTGAGTGAAAAGAAATGGAGCTGTTGCAGGAGCTCATCAAGTCATTATCTGATTAATGTCTTGCCCAGGAGATTGCTTCTTCTCCAGATTCTATAAAAGAATTATTCGTGTAACTTAAAAATTCAGGTGACTTCAGTTCGGCTGCGTTTGCTGATTTTCTGTTTGCTCCAAAAAATAAAAGGAATAATGAGCCATCAACAACAACACCAAATATTAACAACAACAACAATCTAATAATAATAATAATAATAATAATAATAATAATAATAATAATAATAGAGAGATAGTTGACCCGTCGTTAATCCAAATTAATGCTGAGGAAAAAAAATAGGCCACTGGCTCTTCTCCACTCCGGCATACCAGCACCGCGTCCCCCGCACTAATATCACTTAATTGTGGTCAGAATGTGATAAAAAAGCACCTTTTATAACACCTCCGGGAGAAATGTTGCCATCACACCCTCCCTCCTTCTGCTTTTTGGGCCCCAACTCTAATAAATATGTCAATAAATTCAGCCATCAGTGCGCAATGCCAGAGCGCGCTATCAGTCTTGGGCATCGAGGTGTGTCGAGCCAAAACGAGAGAGAGAGAGAGAAAGAGAGAGAGAGAGAGAGAGAGAGAGAGAGAGAGAGAGAGAGAGAGGGTGAAAGTGAGTTTTGAAATAAATACGCCGAGTTGATCCACCTGGAATGGGCCGCGATAAGAGCAGCCGGTGTGAAACCACCACGTTTCCTCTACACCTCATCCGAGTCTTCCTTTTCCAAACACGCGCTTCTTTAATGTCCCGGCCTGTTTTTCCAGCCTGTGTGCGCACCGACGGCACCCAGGGGAGCCGAGGCCAAATCAGCCACGCAGGCCAGTAGAAAAGGGGGGGAGCAGGGCGGCCGGGACACCTGCTTTGGAAAAGACACTCCAGACACTAAAAGTTTGCTGACTTCGTTGCATTTTCGTTTGGTCCCAAAAAAAAAAAAAAAAAAAACACTTGCTCGCGACATGGAAAAGAGACTCGCCTTTTTCCTTTTTGGCACCTGACAGAGGGAGCATATGGAAAATAAGATTTATCGTTAAGTACTTTGGGATCCTGTTTGTGCAGAGGAGGGGAAAAAAGAAAAAAGAGAGAGGAGATTCTGCGTGCAACAAATGAATCCAAAGTGAAGAGCTTGGAAAATAGGGCACAGGCGCGCTGATCTGATGGGAATAAAACGCGTGAACAAGTTTTTTTAATGGCTGCAACAAATTGATTCACCAGTGAAAAAAACTGATAATCACCTTAATAATAATGTATATTTTGTGCATTCGTTACGAGACAAATTTAAAGGTAATGTGCTTAATACGAGGCTTACGCGTCCTCTAATTGCAGAGACGCAGGCAGAGCCAGATGTGACCTGCTTTATCCAGAAATGTCGTGAGAGTCGATGAAAAAAAAAAAATGATCATCGTCTGCAAAAGATTAATTTGAATGGCACAAAAACAATTATTTCCATAAATTAAATGAACAGCAATTTGTGTGTGTGTGTGTGTGTGTGTGTGTGTGTGTGTGTGCACCTGTTGTAAAGGTAGAAGTGGGGGAAAATAATTCCTGAACGCAAAAATAGATTTAAAAAAACAAACAAACTGCAGCGTAATAATACATATCCAATTTGAAATCATGCAGGAGGATGAGGGCGAGCAAGCCGTCATCGTTTCATAAATCAGAAGCGGCAGACGGGTTTGGATCAGATGTCAGATGTGTCCGCAGGGTTCAAAGCCTTACAGGTGGGGAAGTTTCAAACAGAGAACAAAATCCAATAATTCATTTAAGTCTTTACATTTGCGAACATGAATGTGGATTTGTTTGGTTGTTTTTTGTTGGATAATCACCTTTCATGACAGTGCAGTCTTTTTACGCGCGCAGGAGGAGGGGGAGATCCTCGGCTGCAGGATCCGAGTGACAGACGTTTCATGATGATATTCGGCTCTTCTCTGAGCGCTTCGACAAAGAGACGTTTAGCTCTCCTCGGATATTGGCTCTTCCACCCGGATAATCTGAATTCCAAAAAGCAAAAGCTCGGAGCTTCTGTTTTGCACGCGCTTTTGGCTTGTCCATAAAATAAAATAAAATAAAAATCAGACTTTTCCGCTGCGGACCAATGAGAAAACCGCGCACGTAAAATATCTCTACATGCCACTTTGAACCTCCAATACCCAAGTGACCCACACTACTGTTTATTCCCCTCCGAGAAGCTGCACGCTAAATATGCAGCAGTTGTCGTTGCGGCGAGGGAGAATGGAAATAAATAGATGCTGATGTTTAAAATATAAACCTTATTAAAAGATCAAGTTACAAAGTTGGTAATCGAAACACGCGTCAACACAAGCGTCCGAAAACTTGACTTTGAATTTCACTGCCACAAGGAAAGACAGCATTTTGCATTCAAACCTCACGAAACTAAAACCTTAAAAAAACAATTTAAAGTGCCATTCATCTTAAAAGTGCGCCTTTATGCTTGACTGTAATAAATCAATGTACAAGCTGGAGTTAAAAATACTGGTTGCCAGAAGAAAATCTACACATGATCTGTGTGAAATTGTTCTGATTGCACTGACACTGATATCCGCGATCTCTTGGAACCATAATTAAAATTAAAAGTTCCCCATTTAAGTTTTGAACATGAGAATAAACCCCCCCATAACAACATGTGAGACTATGTGTTTTATGTGCGGCTTGATAATGTAATGTCAAAGTGCAGGAACGATTCTTACTCGCGCGGTTCGCTGATTTGGGAAGAAAGAGATTAAGAGTGGTATTTCCTTTTTTTTTTCTCCTCCTCCTCCTCCGCCTCCTCCTCCTCCTCCTCCTCTCTCTCTCTTTAGTTGCATGCTCAAGTCCCCCCGTTCTCCCCCTGGTCAAGTTCAGTGCGTTGTTTTCTCCGGACCCCGGACGGACGCTTCTTATTGGTGGGCAGCGACGGTTACATCACCGCACGGCTCGTGACGCGCACGTCTTCCTGTTTCCTTCAGCCGCGTCTTAAAGTGAATCTTTAGTGGCGGAGGAGCGCTCCAGCATCCAGTCCCCCCTCTGCATCCAGTGCGCCTCGGAGACGCACAGACGCAGACGCTCGCTCTCTCTCTCTCGCTCTCTCGCTCTTGCTCGCTCTCTCTCTCTTGCACTCTCTCTATGTCTCTCACTCTTGTAGTCACAGCAGAGGATAGAGGGAGAGATCGACGCGCAAGAGCTCTTTTCATCTTCTATATTTTCCCTATTTTGTTCCTTTCGGCCGCGTCGCCGACTTTATTCCGGCTCTCCCTCCTCTGAGAAGAAACTCTGTAATCCAGCCATCCAACCGAGCTCTGCAACATATTCTTTCTCTTTTTTTGTCGCCGTAGGAGTTCAGGTTGTCCCCCCTCTTCATCTAAAGGGTAAGTAACCTTGTCCTCGGATACCTCCCTCTCCTGTGCTGCCTCGCCTGCGCACGGTGGGCGGAAAAAACCCTCAAAACAACAAAAACAAATGAAATCATCATTAACGGGGGGGAATTTACTCTGGAGCTGATCATATCTATCGGGGCGTTATATTCGCTCTGTGTCGCTCCCCTCATCTTGACGTGTGGTTAGAGTTGCGTGAGCAGCCCGTGTGTTTATTTATTTATTTAATTTGTGTCGGTGTTGCGAGGATGATTTGCGGACGGTAGCCCAACCTTTCCTCATCAAAAAAAGCGGCCGTCAAGTTGATTTGGGAACTTTTGCAAAGTAAGTTTGGGAAGTTTGTTTTTTTTGGTTGTTTTTTGTTTTGCTTTGGAGACGTGATGTAAAGAAAACGTGAGTTGATTTACGGACGGCAACTGAGATTGGACCTGTGTTTGATTTGGAAACGGTGTATTCGCTTTTGCCTCTTTGTCCCGTGGGCTCAGTCTTGTTCTAACAACCCCTTAAGATGCCTTTTTTAGTGTCACAAAACCCTCAACGGAGCTTGTCAGTTGTCTTGTTCGGTGAATTTGGTGCTTTATCTTCTACTTTTTTATGGACATCGGTGAGAAAACGCTGCCGGGTTGTGTTGTCGGAAGTGTCTGCAGCTGTGTCTCTGAGATGTCTTGGTCCATTCACTGACCATCAGATATGCCAAGAAACAGCCAGGTCTCAGCTGTAGAGCGTAAATGTTGTTGGACTTCAAGTTTAAACTCGTAAAAGGTATACAAACTGTGCATTATTTTAATCCAAGACGCGTTTTCCGCCTTTAACTTCACTCTTTATTTTGTTTCAGCTGAAAGTTTTGCTTCAGGATTGGAAAAATAAAACAGGTTTACAAGGTTTTGGTGAGCGTCTACGGCTTGTTGTTCAAAGCTTGAAATTGTTGAAAGGTCTTTAAATGAGAGAGAGAGACAGAGAGAGTGAGTGCGCATGGGCAATGGGAGACAGGTGCGCCGTCGGAAAAGACAGGTGCTGGTGTTTATTTCAAGCTCATTGTTAAGATCCTGAGGCGGTCGAGTCAAGTTTTGTGTTTTTTTTCTCTTTCTTGGAGATGTATCACCTCTTGTCTGAACTGCTAGATGCGGCTGTCAAGACTTGAGCCCAGGCCATTTGTCATAATTGTTGTATTGTAGAATATTCTTGTGACTTCAGAAGGAGGAATTATTTACCTCTTTATTCCAGCAAATTAGACAATTACAGTCTTATCAAATGTCAATTTCCAAAATGTTTTAGAGTGAGAAACCTGCTTATGGCTTGTCCCCTTGTGCGGTGCTTCACACAACCAAGCGTCTAACAAAGCCAACAGTAAAGTTGTGTGTGTGCGCTCATCTGTGTGTGTGTATGTGTGTGTGTGTGTGTGTGAGCGTGAATGAAAAGAAAGAATACTTGCTTTAAAAAAAAAGAAATACTTTTAACATGCAGCAAAAGTGTAAAGATGCTTAAGTTTCTTTTAGTTGAAGCAGGCAAATAATCGGCTAAAGAAAAATGTTTTTTAAATCTCACTATTCAAATTCGATGTGTCTGAATGGCTTTGGTCTGGAGATTACAACAAAATTATTATTTATTTACAGCTCTGCAGATCTATCTTAAAATCCACAAAAAAAAAATCAGTGTAACATTTGAGTTTATGTGCTAGGCTACCTGTATAATTCAAGTCAAGTAAAAAGTGTATGTATTACATTTCTGGCATGTTTTATTATTTCTCACCGAGTCTCGATAAGAGCTGGTGTTTTCCTGACAAGTGTAAAAAGAGAAAATGTAAATTGTTACACCACTTTCACGCCGTTAAGAAACATCCACATAATTAAAAAAATTCACCAACCTCTTAAATTTTTTCAAAGACAAGCGTACAGATTAAACGGTCTAATAATATCACTACATTTGAGATTTGACGCATCTGATGTGGCTCTGACTAAGACACTGCCACTGCTGCTTACATAGCATTATTGATGCAGGCCCGTACTGACAAAACATTTTGCTTTCAGAGGGGCATTAGGGTTTTTGTAAGAGCGCTTTAAGTTGCTCCTTACCAGAGTTGACCCTTGTGACCTATTCATTTGAGCAGAATTAACTGCCCTTGCCAGATGAAAAGACAAACAAAAAACACAGAAGTGAGCTCACGCTGGCACCAAAATCAATAGGCCTATTTTGTGTTTTCTTTTATGTGCCACTCTCCCCATTGCTTAAGATATGATGGCCATATTGATTCATGTGGACACAGGACTTGCATTTTAAAATTACACAACATGTAAACATGGTTTAAAATAAGATTATTTTGCTGATCTAACCGAACGATATCTCAATTACAAAATAGGATTTAAAAAAAAGAGATATACGATGTGCATTCCCTCCCCTTGTACGCTGTATTTTTATTAACACTCTTAACCTTATTTCTTATTATATTATTTTCTGAATTAATAGCTCGTATGTTGGCTCACACTGCAACAAAATGGAAATGAGGACAAGTACTTAAGTAATTATCATAATTTTATGCAGCTTTGTGTTCCGTGGGAACTGGTTCAGTGTCGCGCGGCGTGTAACAGGGGACAGGATAAAATGTAGGACTTTGCCCTGGAATGTCGAGCCAAGGCCTAATTCTGACCCCATCTTGCCTGTTCTCTTTACCCCTCTGTCACTGATCCTTACTGCCTGGATCCAACCATGGCTGTCCCTGTCCTTGTAGGAACATATATGTCAGCTAAAGAAATTCTACTGAGGTTGATTTTAGTCTCTGAAAAGCTTTTTCTGTTCAATACAGTTTTAGTCCCAACACTTAAGTGTTCTAGGACATGTCCTGCCTGAGTGAGTGAGTGAGTGACTTAGAATCTAAAAATATATCTTACTCTAATGAGTCATGTATCTGTGAATTTTTGCCCACAGGTACTCAGAGGCTTTGATCCTAGAGGACTGGGTTTGTGGGATATGGCCCAATAGCAGCAGCCCGTGATGCCGGACCATGACAGCGACTCCCTCCTGAACAGACAGACCAAGCGAAGACGTGTGGACATTGGTGTTAAGAGGACCGTGGGCAGCACAGCCTCCTCCACAGCAGCAGCCACAACAGCAACCACTGATAACATTGCCCGCGCCAAAGCAGCCATTTTCAGTGCCATGAACTCTCTGAGCTCCCACTCTCACCACGGATCAGACACCGACTCCATGGAGTGCTCTGTAGTGCAGCCACATGGTGGGCCTGGCGTTGTGTCAGCCAGCGACAGTGAATCCAAGTCCAATGTACTCCGAAAGCTACTGAAGAGGGCCAACTCATATGAGGATACCATGATGCCCTTCCCTGGCACTACCATTATCTCCCAGCTTCTCAAGAATAACATGGCTAAAAATGGAGGTGGACCCGAGAGGGGAGAAAGAGGGGACAGGGGTGATCGGGACGCCGGCTTCCCCGGATCAGGGCTCTCCAATGCAAGTTCGGATGCTCCCCAAGAGGATGCATGCAGTAACTCCTCCCAGGACAGCACCCCTCAAGAGTGCCTGTCACCGTTTGGTCGTCCTCCAGGCCTGGCCACCTTTGACATTGAACGACTCAATGATGAACACCTGCGTGCCAAGAGAGCCCGTGTAGAGAACATTATACGTGGTATGAGCCACTCACCCAGTGTGGTGGTACCTGCTGCTTCCCGTCATGAGCGTGACCATGAGATGGATGGAGATAGGGACATGGAGTTAGATTGCCCACCCCCTCAGTCTCAGCATCAGGCCCCCAGTAGCCCACGGGGTGGCGAGGTGTGCAGCAGTAGCAGCCGAGAGAACAAGCGTAAGCAGCGTCTGCCTCAGCAGCAACAGCAGAGCTTCACCCAGCTGGTGTGCCAGAGGAAGGAGCAGAAGCAGGAGGAGCGACGGCAACTGAAGCTGCAGCTGGAGGACATGCAGAAACAGCTACGCCAGTTGCAGGAGAAGTTCTTTCAGATCTATGACTCAACTGACGACTCAGAACACAATGACCTCCACAATGACCTCCACAACGACATAGGAAACATGTCTGAGGACAGCCCAACCCGATCTGACACCGGCGGCGATGATCGGGGTGGAGATGACTTGCGCTCTGACAATGAGATGTCTGACCTGGACCCAGGCCATTTCCTAGACAGGGCGCGGGCATTGCTTCAGGAGCAGGCCCTGCTGGCGGACGGAGAGAAGCCAAGAAGAGAGGGGCTCGGCCGGAGCAAAGCACAGGGAGGACCAGGCTCCTCCATGCATGCTGAAGGAAAACAGCTGGCGGAAACACTGAAGCAGGAACTCAATTCAGCCATGACGCAGGTGGTGGACACAGTGGTAAAAGTGTTTGCCAAGCCTCCACGCCCTACACCCCAGCAGGCCTTCCCCCCACTATCCCTACCACCTGAAAGATTCCCCAATGTTGTCAATGGAGACAACCCCAACTTCCACACCGCCAACCAGAGGCTGCAGTGCTTCGGTGATGTCATCATTCCCAATCCACTAGACTCATTTGCCAGCATGCCTGGGATGCCAGGCGCCGCCAATGACCAAACCGAGGCACTGCCCTTAGTCGTGAGGAAGACACCCAGTGAGCACCACCACCAGTCCTCAGCTGTGGGCGCACATGGTGGGCACCACCATCCTGCCCTTCACCCCTCCTCGCTCTCTGCCTCCATGGGTTTCAGCCCTCCATCCTTTAGACACCCATTTCCACTTCCTCTCATGGGCTACCCTTTCCAGAGTCCCCTGGGTGGACCAACAGGTGGCTACCCAGGAAAGGACCGCTCCTCACCAGACTCCATGGACCTGTCCCGGGAGACCACCAGCCTGAGGACCAAGATGACATCAGGTCACCACCTTGTGCACCACCACCATCGCTCTTGTTCACCAGCACACCCTGGCAGCACAGCTGAGGGACTTTCCCTGTCCCTCATCAAGTCCGAGTGTGGTGATCTCCAGGACATGTCTGACATCTCACCTTACTCAGGCAGCAATGTATCCTTTCAGAAAATCTGTGTGGTATGTGTGTTTGTATGTGTTTGTGTATATGTTTTGAGGAGGTTGAAAGGCAACAAGTGAATGTGTAAGACAGTGACCCTGATGTTTTAACTCTACATGGTCCAGTTCAAACCAGCTCATGCTTGTGTAAGCCAGGAAAAATCAGATTCCAGGTGGTAATTCCCTGCGGAGACAGGTGTGAAACATGGCATCAAAAGATACAAAGAGTTAAAAATCAAATCTTTTTTAGCCTTTTTGAAACAAGCCTAAGAATCTGAGAAATTGTTGATGAATCACTTTTCCTCCCACTGCTGTTCTCCTCTCCATTGTACTGCATTGTTGTATTTATTTTTATACTCATACCTCTTCCTTCTCACAGCATCGTACTGCCTTTTCTTCCATCTTCAATCCTAAGTGCTTTAAAAGCTTTCTTGTCACATATCACTTACTCACAAAGATTAGGGCCCCCATGACATTTACTGCCCCAATTCCCTTTATGAAAAAAATAGCCCTGAAAGAACAAGGAGGGAGATAGCATCCTGAAACTTGGCACACAATGGTGTTATATAGCCTCCCTTATAGTTTAACCCCAGTGTGCCCCAATCATGCCCTACGGATAAAGAGGCTATCCCCTATGGGAGGCTCAAATTGAATCCCCCGGAGACTCAGGACTAATAGCTTAAAGAGATACATTCAGGCCCTTCTCTGTTTCCCTTATACCTCCTTAGTCCCCAAGTATTCAACACCCCTTAACCCTTATGAAAGTTTGATTCGTGTCACACTGGTTGTCCTTAGAAGGCTTCGTCTTCAAGTCATTAACATTCATTACATGCTTAAGAAATTAATCCAACAGCTCTTTCCCTGTCTGGGCTTTATTAGTGAATATGTATATTTAACACTTTAGAAGCCTTGTTTTTGCTCTTGCGTGTACCTGAGCGCTGAGCTGTTATCGTGTGTGTGTGTGTGTGTGTGCCGTTTTGTGTGCGTGTGTGCATGTCACAAAAGGTTCGCCTGAGGACTCAGTAAAGATGTATATTTATGATTGCTTGTGTTTTCTCTTGTGTTCCTCTTATCATCCATCGCTGTTGTAAAAAGCCCACAATCATTGTCGTTTCTTTTCTCTTTTTTTCATTTCATAAAGATCTGTCAACAGCCCGGGGGGCCCTTCGGCTGTTGCTTGGCAGCCAAATACTTCTTTTTTTGTTTTCCCTCCCTGCAAACCCCCCTCCCCCCTGCCTTTTCTTTGAAGCGGACGTTAACAGGTGTTTGCAGCGAGCTGTTTATCTTTCATTACCTCGCCTTGTCTTGTCTTCTGACCCAAGGGTGAACGCTTTCCAGAGATCCATAATCCTTTGCTTCTACGGGCTCCCGATGGAGGGATGAAAAGAGGAAAGGGAGAGAGAAACATACAGAGACTGAGAGAAAGTAGAAAACAATCAAACAATAACCACATATGCCAGATGCTGTGGCTTTCATTGTAGCATTTATTATTTCAGGGCATTAACAGATGTATTCCCCTACATGGAAAGAATAGGCGTGTTTGTTGTTTCATTTTTGATTCCTTGAGTTTATTCCACAGGTTTAGGAACAAAGTTAGGCTTTGATAAGATATCAGTTTGTTTGTTTTTTATTATAATTTGCATTGCATTTACGACTTTATTTGCATTTCTAGTCTTACAGCTGGTTCCACTGATGTGGATTTTTTGATAATTCCCTATTTTTTTTCTTTTTCTTTCGGAGCCTCAGAAGCCAGAGACAGCTTGTCAGACATTTTGCGAGGTGTGTTCAAGTTCACCAGCTCTCGGCAGTGTTGTGGAGCAGATGGCTGCTATCAATTTCCTCATTTGTTCTCAGTCCGACTCCAAATATTCTTGTCCTTACACCTGGAATTAGGAAGTGGAGCAGCTATTTCCCTCTCATGACTTTGGGCTTTGGGGAAGTGTTGCGAGAATGATGATGTCTTGTCAGATGTGGCAGGCGAACAGTGGGCCAGCTGGTATGAGTGCACCATCATGACAAAATAATAGCCTTGCACGCCACCCCTAAGTCCAATCACAATTACATTTGCAAGCTGTGAGTGAATTGGAGATGAAAATGCCTCATCAGGAGATATGAAGCTTCTTAATTGTCGTCTGAAGGGAGGTGATACTGTGTTTATGGCTGGAGAGGTAAAATCTCACTGTCTTTGTTTTAAAATAATTTTTCATTTCTGTGATAAGGGGAAAGCGATGCTAATCCTAATTGAAAAAGCAAAAACAAATTAATCTAAGTGTAAGTGCAGAGCTTTCACAGCGAATAAATCCCACCTTGCCTTACTGAGAAAAAAACAGCTCTCTTTTTTCTCTCCCTCTGCCTCTCGCTCTGTCTGAGGATCCATTGTATCCCCTCCACTTGGAGCAGATGGTGTGGTGTGGAGAGTGAAGTGCTGCTCTTTTGGCCAGGCCTGACAGAGTAACACCAGTCTGCCAGGGTTTCCCCCACAAGACCCTCGCTGCGTATACAACTAACTCTCCCTCTCTCTCACTGAATCAGACAAAGTAGATAGGGTCTTTAAGGAGCCAACCCAGTGTGGTTCAGCATTTGCTGGCTTTGCCGTGTAACCCCGAGGCCAAGGGCAATCCAATCTAGCAGCTGATGCCTTCCTCCTACTCTATAGTTACAGCTACATCTGGACACTTGACTGATTTTAACGATCGCAGCCACCCCTGTAGATCGTAAATAATGTCAAGCAATGTATTTTGCCCACTCAAGTGTAAACAGTCTTCATGAAAACTTGGGGCTGTATCTTCTGTGTAATTTAAAGCCCTGTCTTGCTTCTGCCTGATGAGAACCCTAGTTGAAACGGCCGGAGGTTTTAACACGCAGCCCGCCCCCCATCCCCGTTCCCTTTTCAATGTCTTATCCTCCAGATTGATATTATCAGATGCATTATACGGCCGTTAATTCACCATGGAAATGGCTTGGGCCGTTTGGTGGCGCAGATGTGTTTCAGTCCCCCCATATCGCTGGCTGTGTCCAAAGCCTCAGAGCCCCTCTTCTCCTTCTCCTCCTCCTCCTCCTCCTTCTTCTTTCGCTCCTCCAAGGGTTTGGCAGCGACAGAGAGGCTGGGGGGTAGGGGTGGAGCAGAGGGAGGAGGAGGGGGATGTAATTGAAGGTTGGAACCATGCTATCCCTCAAGGTGCCCCCACCAGCCCATCTCCATCCTCTCTCTGCTGTTCAATCCAGGCGATCCATTAGGAAGACAAGGCCTCTGACATGTATTTGAATATGGCCTGCGCGAGTGTGAGAAGGTTTTTTCATGTTGCTCGGCCCAATGTTTGGGACTATCTCCTAGACCTTGTTTTGTCACTGATATGACGCCAGCATCAGACAGTCATATTCAGGCTTGGCATGTGTTGTCGCCAAGCCATTAGGCCTTCTTGCCCGTCACTGGCGTTAACTGCTGTCTTTGTCTGTGATATGCAAATGTCTCCTTTTTTCTTCTTCCTTTTTTTTTTTTCGGGTGGAGGTTAGCACGGGGTGTAGGCAAAGGCGTTTGCTCACTTTGACTGTGAAATGAGCCTCCTTATGTAAAAGCATCGGCTGTAGTGCTGGCCAGCGTTTTATTTACCGTGACGCTCTCACACCTGATACGGACGATGCTAATTGCAAGCAAATGGTTCTGCTTTGGTGCACTGTCTTCAGCCAGCCATCCTCCCCCAGCCCCCCCCACCCCCCTTCAGCAGCCTTGCACTCATGCCTGGAAGGAAATTTGGTTACCCACCATCCAAATGTTACTGCCAAGAACTAGCATGCACATAGATATTTTGTGATCACATCAGTAGCGACATTAGCTTGATCTACCCTAAGTTGTTTCCCCTCCAAACAGTTGTTGATGTCCTTAATTGCGTTCATGTTCAGATCCAAGAGGGTCTCTCTCCCAATCACCTGAAGAAAGCCAAGCTCATGTTTTTCTACACCCGCTACCCGAGCTCTAACATGCTTAAGATGTTCTTCTCTGATGTCAAGGTAAGTCCTCTTCAGACTTTCTGAGTTTCCAACCCCTTTACCCGTTATCCTCTTAACTATATCACACAATATCTATTTGGCTATTTTCTTAGATAGTGACTTCTTTTGCTGCATGTAACAAGTGTAAAGACGGTTAACACTCTGTTGCATGTCTTTTTCTGCCTCTCGCCGCTTTTCTTCCCTCGCACAACGGTCGACGCACCTGCTTTGAAAGGGGAAGTTTGATTTGTAATTCGGGATGTGCTGGCTTCGGCTGCCGAGAACAGTGTACGCTTGTCTGTCTTGAAAAGAGGCCCTTTTCCCTTTGCTTAAGTTATGGTTTTATGCAAAAGATGAAAGAAGAGGAAGTTGAATGGGTTTACATGAGGGAGCTGGAGAGCCTATGAGTATTCTAAAGATAAAGAGCGAGATGAGTAATGGAGGGGTGGAGAGGGCAGAGAGGAGGATGGAGCCTAGAGACGGAGGAGTGGTTATCCGAGCAGGTGTAGGGAGGATGGTTTGATGGAGGGAGGGGAGAAGGGAAAGAGTCGTTTTTTTGGGGGGGTTGACATGGCAAGGATGAGCGTTGGCGCCGCTGGGAGTTTAATGAAGGAAATTTGGGAAACAAAGAAGCACAATATGTAAGCTGCACTGAAAAAAAACAAGAACAATAACACAATGGCCGTTGTAGTTGCAGTGCGCGCAACCAAGTTTTTTCCATGTTGTTGTTGTGTGTGTGTGCCCCTCTCGGACCATACGGAGGGGTAAACACTGTGACATATCCAGGCCATCTTATTCAAATCAGAAGATAAAGGCACCCTTTTTTCCCAGCTGCCCCCTCTTTGGATGCTGTCGCCGCCAACCATAACTCGTGGGTCGTTTTTTTCTGAGTACAGTTTAAAAGGAGGGTCGGCACCTGTACATGTCGTTTCATTACAAAAACCCTCGATTTTAAAGCATCCCACTGATTTGATATTGGTGTGATATTTTGCTGTTGAACAAATGGCACCAACAATTACCATTTAAAATTTGAATCACTCGTTCCACTGACTAATAACTCCCGATGAGGTGGCCTCCTCATGAATGGCCTCATCAGATACTTAAACAAGGTCAAGATAGTTAAGGGGATTATGAGTCAAATTGGTTTGTTTTTGTTTTCATGGGATGACAATGGACTCAAGCTGTACGTTTGTAGACATGTATGGGAATGAGACTGACTACTGTATCTAATTAAATTCAGGGCCTCTTAAGCGAGTGGGTGTCCTCAGACATGAGTCTTGAAGGCTAATCAGGTCTCGACTAATCAGGTCTTGACTGTCAAGAACCTAATGAACGTGGGAAGTGGGTTGCCTTAACAAGTGGGGGACGCCGTAGCTGTTGTTCCCCTTCATTAGGCACCTTTTTAAGACTATTGTGACTTCTTTTGACTTTTGGTGTTGGTGAAATGTTATGACAGATGCACCATAATACCATTGTTGGTGCTGCTAATGACGGCCTATGGTATCATCCCTGGCTTTAAGACGTCTCATTATTAATGCAGATATTGTTTTGATGGAGGCTGACAGATTAATGAACAGATTAAATAAAGATTTTCAGTCAATTGATAAAGTCATCTGAAGTTCTTGCCTTTGTAAAGAGATACACTGTGTGCGTGTTCTGTAAATTGATTACAGCCTGTTTAGACACTGATGCATTGTCCTATATTTTTCAAGCGAACGCAACCTCACACACACCTTGCTTTCTGTGGCTCTTTCAGCGGCAAGCCTCAGTATTTGGGCCAGTCATGTGCTGTGGAGTAGCGGAGGTCAGGAGGGTTTTCCCTTTTCTATATGTCATTCCTTCTCTTTTCTTTTTTTTCGCTGATGGTGTGGCATGGTATGTGTGCCTCGGCGGGGCCGGGGAGAAAGAAAAGCCAGCCGCTGGATTTGAGTCGCCGCAGTAACAAAAGCCTGCTTTCCAGGGCCGCTTTTTGTGTGCAGTCAGCCAATAGGCAGCCGGAGATTATCTCCCACAATTCACCCCTGCGAAAACAGGAAACGTTGGAAAGCCCTGATGACTGTGAAGGGGCTTACGAGAGAGAGAGAGAGAGAGAGAGGGAGAAAGAGAAAGAGAGAGGGAGAGAGAGAGTGGGGGGGGGGGGGAGGCCCGTACAGGCTTCTGTGTCTTTCTGCTCTTCTCTCCGGTTGTTCTGGATGTAGCTTAGCACTCTGAGGTCATCTGTGTGCTTTCTGCTCCATTGTTGACCACTATGTCAGGGAGAGTGTTGGCGAGAGACTCACACTTTCATCCAAATGCTTTTCAGCGCAATGTTTTCACCCTAAACGACAAAAGACAGAAGTGTAGAGAACCAATTTCATTCCACGTATTAATAAATTAGCTGACGTGTGTGCAGACACTTGTGGCCGACGCTCAAAGTGCCTGAATTCTTTTGGCAGGCGACTAATATAGTTTAGAACAAGGATACTTGAGTGCTTTCCTTTTCGGGACTTAAGTATGCGCCTGTGCATGAGCAGAACATATGTGTGTGTATGCATGTGTGTGTGTGTGTGCCACTGTCTATCTTGCGCTGTTAGCACTAAGCGCTGACCTTTCACAGGCTCTTGAGTGTGAGTGTGAGAAACACGCTCTCGCTGTCTCTCTCTCATCTGCCTCTCAGCCAGGCGCACACACACACACACACACCCTTATAGACACTTATATGCTCAAAATGCATATACACACACACACACACACACACACACACACACATACACACTGTTATACACATCTATATGCAGAGCGTCTACACACGCACGGACACACATTTTCCTCGCTGCAGCTCATGTCTGTGCTGGCTGACCCCTGCCAGCTCTGATTAAGGAGCTGCACTGATGTGCTCCTTTGAACCAATCCCCTCCTTTTACCCTGCACACACTCGTCCTTAGCTGCTATCAGGGGTCCTCTGTCCCCCACCAGCAACTTAATGAACCAAGACTGTTGGAAGCTGCACGGGGGACTTGCCAAAACCGAGTCCCTGAGTGCGCTGGGAACAGTTGATGCGGATATAATGTAATTTAGTGCGTTTACCTGCATGTACAGTAAATATTGTATGTTTTGTGCGCTCCGTGCTGTGATTGAGCCACAGTTCAGTTCACTTGCACAGGCCCTAATACATCTTCCCCTGAGCTGTCGGTATAATAAAGTAATCCTTGTCCAAAGTGACAAATCTATCCGTCAACTCGGCTGCAGTGACACCAAAGGTCTCCTGCATGAGCGATGGTAACTCTTTCACTGACTTTAATCTCACAATGTAGCGCTCGATCTCGCGCGCACCTCATGTGCACGCACGCACACAAGCTTGCATGGATCGGCGGCCAATTCACTAGTGTCTCACATACACAGCCAGCGAGACTTATTCTGATCTTATACATGAGGTGGGACAACTTGGATGTAACAGTGTTGTTGTGCGTGGTCACACTCCGACTGTCTGCTACATTGTGTGGGTTTAAGAATAGCCCCGTGCAGCCGATGTATTTGTAAGTGTCAGTAGTTTGTTTGTTTGACACTCCGATGTCACGACCCCAGCTTGCTGACTGCTCACGTTCCGACCCTCCGCCCTCCCCCCCCACCTCCACCACCCAGCGAAGCGCTATTGTCCGACAGCACTGACCTGCACCCGTCCTCCTCTACTCCCCCCCTCCCTCCCTCATTTCCCCATTTATGCTCACCCTGCACTTTACGACAGCCACCGTGCCCCCCCCCCCCCCCCCCCCCCCCCCACATACACCCTCCAAAACCCCTGCCAAACAATGTCAAGCGGACTTATTCTTTTCCACTCCGCCATTATGTCATCTGCTGATCATTCCAGAAAGGCACGGCGCTCTCCTTTAACCCCCACCCCATACCACCACCACCACCACCACCCTCCCCCCATCCCACCTTGGTCCAACTCTTTCTCCCCATTCTGATTCGCCAACTTTTTTCCGCCTGCCTTCGGCCGTCCCGTTCGCCTCGCCCTCCCATCTTCCATGTGCTTGCGTGTGTTTGACTGCCATCCCACATCGCGAAGAGTGTGTGTGCATGTTTGTGCGTGTCTGTGTGTTGTCGAACAATAGCCGGAGCCTAATCTCCATGTCAAAACCGCTCTGCCTCCCCAGCGAGCAGTCCGCTCAGCGTTTAGTGGCGTTTTGTCCCCCCATTCTTCCAGCACCACAAAAAGACCAGAGGGGAGGGAGGAGGGAAGGCCTGTGTGTGTGTGTGTGTGTGTGTGTCTGTGTCTGTGTGTGTGTGTGTTTGTGTGTGTGGGTGTGGGCGATGGTTGAGGGTATCAAGCAATTCACTGGCCAGAATTTCGAATTTGTGATATGAAATTTCCGTGAGTCTCTGAGCGTTTATTGGTAACGTTTTTTAAGGATTAAGAGCTTTCAGCGGAGGCATTTCAGAGTGACCCAGCTAGGCGACTACCCTGATGTCCTTATCAAGTGGTTTGGATGTTTAGACAGTGTGTTTTCACTGCTGAGGCCAGGCGGAAAAAGAGCCGGGACCAGCAGAGGCTCTTAATAGGTTTACCTCGTCCTATTGAATCCAGCCGAGCGGGACAGATCAGATAGCCACAGTCTTCTCCGCTTAACGCTTATCATCTCTCTCTTTCTCCCTCTTCCTCTTTCTTTCTTTTGCTCTTTTTCTTCTCCTTTCTTTCCGCCTGGGAGGTGCGGAGAGGGGAGGAGAATCGGGGTGTAATTGGTGAACGGGGTTAAGTACATGTTTGAGCCCCCTGCGGGCCAGGGCGCTTCAGATGATGACTTAATCGTTTTTCTGGTCAATTATGTGTTTGCGGTCTCACGTCCCCCCCTCCCCGCTTTGCTTCCACCTCTCTCTCCACTCTCAGGGTTATGATAGGGGGGAGGTCTGCTCCCAGTGGGGAAGATGAACCACACACACACACGCACTTCCACACTCACACACTCTCTCTCCCGCCTCCTTGCGAGCTGTCTTACTTAATGTCTCTATTATCTTCCCTCACTCCACGACCTGTGTTCTCTCCCGCTCTCGTCTTTTATCTTCCCCTCTCTTTTTAAGTTATCGCCTCACATCTCGACTCCCTGATGTGAAATGACACGCTCTCATCCTCGCACTTCCTCCTACTCGCTCATACCTAAATCCACTGGCTTAATAAAGATTAGACATGGCAGCCTTCCCTCTACAGCCGATCCCCATTGATATCCACTCAAAATGTCTTTTGGATTTCGATAACTCCGCCGCCCTAACTCTTCCCCCCTCATCTCTCGTTCCAGTTCAACCGCTGCATAACCTCCCAGCTGATCAAGTGGTTCAGCAACTTCCGGGAGTTCTACTACATCCAGATGGAGAAGTTCGCCCGCCAGTCCATCAACGACGGAGTCACCGGAAGCGAGGAGTTGAGCGTCAGCCGTGACTGCGAGCTCTTCCGAGCCCTCAACATGCACTACAACAAGGCCAACGACTTCGAGGTAAACACCAACAGAAATTTTCTTTCAGAGAAATGTTTTTTAAAATGTTCTCAGCGAGGAGGAGGAGCTGTGAGCAGAAAAAAAACAAAAACGTTGAATTTCACCTGATACCTCGCGATACCTCGCGGCAGGTAGTGTGACACCATCTCACTGTGTCCTGGCTGTGACTGTTCTCAGTGCTGAGTTCAAGTCTCTTATACATCCTGCCGCACTCGGCACTATAATGTGTACCATCGTCGTCCTGGGAAAAACCATCTCGAGAATAGTCGGACGATTGACAACTTTGGGACAATTTTCTCAGACTTTTCCTTTGCTTAATCCTTCAGTTTCTTTCTGAATAATTCAAACACATTTGGAGATAGATACATTTCACTGGACAGAAATAATACGAAGAAAATATTGTTTTCTGAAGCCATTTACAGTAGATATGGGAGGAACTCTCATCCGATGAGGAAGAAACTTAACTGACACCTTGCTCGTTTGCCTCTTCCCTTCCCCTAATTCCCCTCAGTTGCTCTCATTGTGTGTGTGTGTGTGTGTGTCTGTGTCTGTGTCTGTGTGTGTGTGTCTGTGTGCGTGTGTGTGTGTTTGAGAAACCAACCCTTTACTTCCCTGTCCTCATTTTCCTATCATCTGCGGTGAGATGTTTACATGTACGTGTGTCTTACAGTGAATTGTAATCATAAATTCTCGGCAGGCAACTTCACCTCTGATATGTTTCATTTTTCACACTTCCTCCTTTTGCCACCGTCCCTGTGTGTGTGTGTGTAAAATGTGTGTGTGTGTAAAATGTGTGTGTGTGTGAAACGTTCCAGGATCGCCAGTGCTCTCTCAATGTCAGCTGACAATAGGCCTTTAAAAGGCTTGTGTTAAGAAGGACCTGGAGTGATCTGGGTTTGTGTGTGTGTGTGCGTGTGTGTGTGTGTGTGTTCGAGAGAGTCTATGTGCGTTCGTGTATGTGTGTGAGTGTTTTGTTGTTGCTGCATTTCCCAGTGTCCTGTTCACCTCGAAGGGTACAGCCGTCCCTTGGACCGGCATGGCATGCTGGCAAAGCACTTCTCCAGTGTGTGTGTGTGTGTGTGTGTGTGCGTGTGTGCGTGTGTGTGTGTGTGTCACTTTGAGGGGGGAAAAAATCTCACTGTTATCAAGGTTAAGCGTCCTACTGTTTTAGTGAGAGGAAGGGGAGAGAAAGCGGGGGAAGAGGGGGAAGAGGGAGATGGATAGATAGGGGATAGAGGGTGAGAGCTTGGAGACAAAGGAGAGAGCGATGAAGGGAGGGAAGGAGAAAGGGAATCGAGGGGAATGGAAAGGGGGAGAAAGAAGGGTGGAAGGAGGAGAGAGAGAGGGGGGAAAAGAGAGATGACGTGCAGGAGAGAAGTGCCCTTGCGAGCAGTGGGAGTTTTGCAGCGCTCACATTTAAAGTGCTTCACTCTCTTTCACTCTGTTTACGTCTATCTCTCTCTCCCTCCGTCCGTTATTTGTCCACTGGGGCTCCTCTGTGTGCACCCAAACACACACACACACACGCACACTGACACACACTTCCCCACATCCATCTTCAGCCCTCTTAAGGGAGGCTTTGAAAGACTCTGGCAGGCAGAAGCACTTGTATATATGAGGTCTCAATAAGTCCATCCAGAGCAAAGAAAAACGACACGATTCCTCCTGTTCGGCTGCTCCCGACCACTACAGGACTGATTTGTTTAGCGATTGAGGAGTAAATTTAAATTTAGAAGACAGAGTCACCTTAAAGAGGTGCAGAAACGTTTGGATTTTTACACCAACAATGTGCAAAAGTGAATCACAGAAACACTTTTTCAAGAATGATAAAAAACATTTTGTTTGTTCTGATGGATGAGATTTTTTCTTTCATATTTTGTATCAAATTATGATCTCATCCATGACAGGAAATGGAAGTCCCTGGTGGAAAATAATATCTATAATATCCAAAAGCAATATATATTTATATAAATATATATATATATATATATGTATATATATATCCAAGATTTATGTTATCAAATATCATGTTTTGTCCACCACCCAAATATATTCCGTTTACTGTTTTAAAGGAGTAAGGAAGCCAGAAAATATTCACATTGAAGAAGCTGTAGTGAGAAAATTTCGACTTTTCTCAAACCTATGAATAGCTTACAGAACAGTTGCAGATAAAGCCAACAGATAAATCTTTGCAGCTTTTAAGTAAAATTAATGACTTTGTGCATTAAAACAAGTGCATTAAAGGTGCACTTTGCAGTTTTGGAGAAATAATTCATAAACTCATAAAGATAATATTAACAATATTAATGAGATAATAATACAAACAAGTATGTTTTATTTTACATAAATGAATAAACAAGCTGTTCTCGATCCCGGAGACACTGTTTGAAGCTAGACAGATGGCAGGGTCCGCCACATATAAAGTAACACAGTGTGAAGTTGTGTTGTTTTTGTTTATTCAGTTTATCAAGTCAAGAGAGTTTATTTAAAAATCAAACTACATCAGGGTTATTTTGCAAAGCAGTTGAGCTAAAAACTGGAAGATACGACTCAAGTAGATACGTTTTTGAATTAAATGGATCTAAATGATTCTCCGCTGACTCATTCGAAGAAAAACCATGGATAGAACGCCCTCTGGGGAGAGAGCGTGAAAAATCCCCCTAAAAGGAAAAGTTTGCGGGTATCGCCCAACGAAAACGTCCGACACCTTTCCCACACCCCCACCTCACCCTCACCTGACAACCCCCCCCCCCCCCCCCCTTCTTTCTGCGCCGTATCTCAGACAACGCTATCATTCTTCTCCTGGCACCAGGAAGCTACTGTTGAAACAGGCTTAAGGGGAACAGGCTATTTGCATACATAAATGTGAAAATTTGCAAGAAGGCAGACAGAGAGGAAAAGAGTGAGAGAGGCCAGGTGAATAAGTCTTCTGTTGGCCGAGGAGCTGCAGCAGAGGTGGAGGAGGGAGGGAGGGAAGGTGTTTTGCATATTAAGGTTTTTTTTGCTGGGCAGGTGTCTGAGAGATACAGGAGCTGATTAGAGTTCAGCACAAGGAAAATTTGCCCAGCCATGCAAATTCTAACCCCCCTGACAAACCAACCGCCTTGGTGAGCACGAAGACTCTGCGTGTAAGTGTTTGTGTGTGTGTGTGGGTGTATTTGTGTGTATGACGTTGGTGTGTGTGTGTGTGTGAGTGTGTGTGTGTGTGCGGGTGCGTGGGTTGTGTGTTTTGTTGCCGTTTGATGTTTGTGTGGGAATGGTGTGTTTGTGTGTATTATGCATGTGCGCGGACACGTTTGTTATGTTTTTCCGTCTTATATGTGCGTGCGTGTGTGTGTGTGTGTGTGTGTGTGTGAGTGAGTGTGTGTCTGACTCATAGAGGTATTGTGGAGATGGAAATGTACTGGATGTGTATCAGGATGCCCCCAAGGCCCTTTTCTGTGGATCTCTCCCCTTTCTCCTCCACCTCCTCCTCCTCCTCCTCCTCTTCCTCCCCTACCTGCCTGCACCACCACTTGAAACAGGAGCCTACGCAGATTCAGCATGCACACACACACACACACACACTCACACACTGAGTTTTCCCTTTGCCAGATTCTGCATCATCAAAGTTCCATCCACCTTGGTGGCGTCTTTGGAATGAATATGTCCTCTGTTTCAGTGATCACACACACACATAGACACACACACACACACACATACAAACACACACACGTCTGTGGCCTTTCTTGTTTGATGCTAATCTGCTCTGTCACTGTGCTGGCCTAATACGCTCCCCATCTCCCTCCCAGCTCCTCTTTTGTCGCGATTGTTTCCCCTTTTCCTTTCATATCCCTCCTCCCTCGCTCCCTCTCGTCGTTCTCTCTTCCTTCTGTTGCCTCTCTCCTTTCATTCTTTCATCCTCCTCTTTTGCATGTCTTCCGTTATCCCCCCTCCTCCTCCTCCTCCGCCTCCCCTCCCCTCCGTCCTCTCCCTCGCTTTTTCCCCCCATTAGGAAGTTTTAATGGCATAATTGTCACATTCCTTCTGGCACAATGAACACCAGCGGTAATTAAAGAGCTTGCCGTTAATTACCTAGACCCCGGCTCTACTTTCCTCTTTTCTCAGCCCCCCTCCTGATCCCCTCTCTTCTTCCCTTTCTTCTCCGCTTCTCATTCGCTCTGTCCATCGCCATCAAAGTCTTCCGAAAAACACACCCGGCCTCCCAAAGCCTTGACTTTGAGCGAGCGAGCGCTTTCATGTGAGGACTCAAGTGAAAATTCTCGCTTAGTGTCCTTTTTCTTTTTCTTTTCTGCTCTGCGGCCCCCTCCGTCTGTCTTTGAAACCCCCCCCCAATGACAACACACATCATCTTTCATAAAACAGGAATGTGTATGACCTGGTAATGGGTTAGACACAGGGAGCGAGCGAGAGAACGAGAGAGAGAGAGCGAGGTGGGGTCTGATAAAGAGGCAGTTTTATGATGGCTCTGGGAAACTCTCAGATTTCCATAAGACAGAGCAGGCCAAGTTTCCTCTGTCAGTGTCCACTCCTCCCACAGAGGACACACACACACACACACACACACACTCACGCATGCACTCGCACATGCACACACCTCGGCATTTAAAAGAGGAAGTCCCTATGATCTCTATGTGAGAGGGAGGTACCAGCGGTGAGAAGCCTTCGCCGGGTATCGTGTGTCCTCCCTTATCGGCTGCTCTTTCTCCTATTAGAAAGACGTCTCACTCCTTTTGTCCCTCATCCTCTTTTGTCTGTCCATTCGTCTGTCATCCCTCCATTGGAATCGATAACGCCCTTCCACACACGCGCGCTCATCCGCCGCGTTTTGACCAAACAGTGAAAGAAAGTTTGACTTTTCTTTTTTTTTCCCGCTCCGCCTCACCCCTCCGTCATCCTCTCTTTTTTTCTCCCAAGCTTTTCCTCTCTCCCTCCTTCCCGCTCTCCCCGTGTGTCTCCAACTCTCCATCCATTACCAGAGCCACAGAGAGCCGAGAGCAGATGCTGTCTGTCCAACCGCCGTGCCCCATAGCATTGTGTGCTTCACCTCTCCTTCCCCCCTCACTCCCTCGTTCCTCCTCTTCACGTCCCTCTCGGGGCTCCATTTGTTCTCCACCCAGAGAGGCTAATGTCTGTTTTCTCCTCCTCCTCCTCCTCCTGCTCTTCCCCTCCCTGTTTTCCTTCATTCCTGTTCTTTTTTTGGGGGGGGTTTCTCACCATGTAGATCATGGCATGTGTGTTTATTTGTGTGTGTGTGTGTGTGTGTGTGTGTGGTGCGCCTTTGACCGGGGTCTGACCTCAGGGAATTTGAGGTGAAAAGGTCACGGCCGTTGCACTGGATGCACGGGTACAAAGACACAGATACAGACTGTGAACACACGTAAGTATCTAAAAACACACGCTCGCACACAGGTGTGGTGTTTGGAGTAAAAGGCTCTAGGGTTCTCTTTGAAGAGCGACTGAAGACAAAAGGCAGGTAGAAGACGGAGAAGAGAGATGAAAAAGCTGGCGGTATAGATTTAGGTTCAGAGCTGCCAAAAATACAACCGATACAATTTGCCAGTGGGTTTATGTCAACTACACACACACACACACACACACACACCTCCCCTACCTCGCTTTCTTCCCCTCATATCTACAGTACCTGCTGTCATTCCCCTAATCTCTATTGCTCCCATTGAGAAAAGGTTGAAGTGCACCAAACTCACCTACATGTGCATTCATCATACACAGCAACAGATAACGAGTCCATGCGGTCGTGTGTACCCACACGTCATTGTGTGTTTGTATTGCTATACTTATGTGGACCAACCCACCTTGACATCCCACCTTTCTTGTGCGGACATTTTGACTTGTGAGGACATTTTGTCATTGAGTGTGTGCGTGTGTGTGTGTGTGTGTGTGAGGAAGCAAACACACCAGCTTCACTTTCCTACAGAGACGGTACAATTAAGGCAGTAATGATGACCCGAGGAGAGGAGCTGTCTTATGTTGCGCGCCCATATTTATTGCTTGCAACGTGAACTGAATCTCAGATGTGATAGATGATGTATACAGGATGAGATGTGGGGTGTGCCACTTATTCACAGAAGTCTTGAGACTGTGCAAAGCCGTATTTCTGGGATGCTAATAGGCTTGAAATGTTGCTGTACCCACAATAAAAAAAAGAAAAAGAAAAAGAAGCATATTTCCTCATAGAAACTCACACAGATGGCTGAAGTTTGGGTGTATCCATCTTTGGGATTTCTGCAATACAGTGGAGGTGGATATCAATCCATTCGTGGAGCTCACAGCATTTCAAAATGGCTTTCCAGAGACAGTGTCCCCGATAGTGTAAGTAATCCTCAGGACACTGTCAAACATTTTCATTGAAGCTACTTTCTACCTGCTGGAAATTGGTGACAGTATGTTCTAGAGCAAAACTAGGACAAATAAAACCAAGAAATTGGTAAGGAAATTTGTTTTTTTGGGGGGTGCAGTAACCACTTGAATGCGCAGTATGTAATATCTACAAGTAGGGGTCTCTCATTCAAAACAAAAGACATGTACTGCAAAGTCTTTACAAAGTTACTTTATTTGTCTATATTTTATTTGACTATTTAATAGATAGAGGAAAGTATAAGTTGATAAAACGTTTTAGCTTGTACAAATTCAGTTTAATAGTTGACTTGGTAATTCTGAGGTGAAGTAAGTAAATCAACATTTAAAATGTACAGTGTAAGTAGGGTCATGTTATTCATGAGGTATTGCCTGTTTTGTTAAACATTTGCAGCAGTGTTATGTTATGTTATGTTATGTCTTAACCAGGAAGTTATAGCTTCAGGCAACCAAATTAAAATGCACCGTTACCTCGAGAGAAAATTTACAATTTCTCTGGATTTAAAGGACCAGTATGCATTTTTGGGGGGCCTATAAACATACTGACAGAGCTCCTGATTCAAGGAGTAGCAATTTGCAAGAGCTAATATGAGTTATTAACGAAATTGGACCTTTCGTTTACATTTGTATTCATAAACATTAGATCAGAACAGGCTTGAATAGGATCATTTAACAAAGATTTCTACTAATGAAATTATATAGTGTAGCTTCAAACATTGTTGAAAGCATTTTGGACAGTGTAAGTCTAGACGTTTTTTAGACTTTGAATGCAGAAATGTTACATATTGTACCTTTAATGAGAGTCCCTACCACAGCGGCGAGTCCACTGTGCTGAGCTGGTCCCTGTGGCAAACCCCTCGACAAAAGACCGTAAAAGATTCTAACAAATCTGATATTATTTGATATCACAGCTGTGATGTGAGCGTCTTTTTACGACTCGTCTTGGCTTTTTAGTGCTCTTAGTGGGAAGAGTTAGGGGGAAGAAAAGAATAGAGCGCAGGATCATCTGCTTCTCAGTGAATAGCCGGGGGCTATTGAGGGCCTCTGTTTGACGTAGCCTGACAGGTCCTTTTCTTCACCGCGTGCTGTGTGTCTGTGTGTGTGCGCTCACATGTGTGTATGTGAGAATAAGCCACTTTATTCCGCGCACTGATTAAATGACCAGAGCTGTGCGTAGAGCCTGGGGCGCCAGGGGTGGCAAGGAATCACTTAAACATAAAGAACTACATGATCCCCTCTCTCCTCTTCTCACCTGCTCCCACACACACGCACACACACACACACGCACACAAACATATCCTCCTCGCTGCGCCCGTCCAACACTTGACTCTCCCTCCTCCCTGCGTCCCCCCTCCTCCTCCCTTCTTCTCCCCTGTCCTCCCTCCTTCTGTCCCTGGTCACCTTGTGAGGGGCAGCCTGCTCTGTGGCACAGCTGCTGATTATGTCATTATTTCTGGACCATTTTGGTCTCCCTCCGTGTGTGTGTGTGTGTGTGTGTGCGCGCGTGTGTGTGTGAGACTAATGAAGCGTGGCAAAGGGACTCATGCCAAAATGACCAGGGCGTGCATCAGAGCTGCAGATGTGTCAAAGCAACCCCCCCATTCACACACACACACATACACACACACACACACGCTTCCCCTTTTCCCCTGCCGATGCCAAACTCTCCCTCCTTCAATCCAATCTGCAGTTTATTATTTTTCTTTCTTCTCCTGCCATCTTGTTCCCTCACATGCCCTTCCTTCCTCTCTCCTTCCACCGATCCGTCCATCCATCTTCCGTCCTCCCTCCATCGCAGCAGCTCCTTGCCCTCCATCCTTTATTGTTTGCACCGCCCACCCACCCGCACCCGCTCCCTCCTTCCTCCTCCCACCTCTCCCACCCTTCTATTCTTCCTCTCCCTCCCTCCCTCTGTTCTCCTCCTCTCCAGATGTCCTGTTCCCTATCTTCCAGACTCCCTTGCTCCTTTCTTCCCCTTCTGCCTCCTGCTCTCTGAGCCGGGTTGACTTCCTGACCTCCGGAGGCCCGCCGTTACATTGCTCCGTGACCCCCCTTTAGTCAGATCGCTTTCTCTCAGCCTGTGCCGAGCTCAGACGATGACAATTTTTTTTTGAGTCTCTAAACAAGTGATTTCTGGCTTCCCCCGCTGTTTGCGATTCTTCTCAGTGCAGATTATTTCCTACTCTGTCGTCTGCGGCTGTTGTTTGGCCTGATATAGAGCTCGTAACCTCACCGCAACCCCCTCAATTTCTATGAAGCGAGGGGAGGAAAGTCATGTCAAAGAGGCCCTGATATGATATGAATTCTGTGCGTGTGTTAGGGTGGGGGGTTGAGGCAAGTAAAGGTGGAGGGAGGAGCGAAGAAGATGGGATAGGAGAGCGACTTCATCAGCGTCTTTGACCCTGTCCTGTCCTTGACTCCCCGGCGGAGGTGCACCTTGAGAAGAGCCCATGTGACGCTAGTGATCATTGCTCGCAGACAGCAAGACTCACACACACACGCACACGTACATGTATACACAACAGCCCCTCAAGGCTCCACGTTCTCAAGGCTATCAGCGGAGTGAGGGTGGCTGGTGTTTGCTCAGCTTTGAGGCCCGTTTCCCGTCCCACTAGTCGCGTAAGCAAGCAAGAAAAACAGACACTTGGCGGATGATAGATTTAAGAGGCATTCAGGAAAAAGTGGAAGGTTGGGAAAACTGAGAAAATTAGGCGCTGTCAAAAGGAAATGATCAAATGAAGGATCCACTTTGAGTGGGCTGGACTCTTCAGCCAGGGTACAGTCTTATCAGCTGGAGAGGGGGCTGAGGGTTAGGAAGAAAGGGGACATGGGTTGTGTTTGCCTAAAGTGACAGTGCGGGCCAAGGGCTTATCAAGGCCTTTGTAGATTATTGATCAGCGCAGATACGTGAGGCACAGGGGCCTGCGAGTGTGTGTGTGTGTTCGATGTTCGGGAAGCTCTGGTTTGACTCACCAAAATGTCACACGCCTGCTCAACTTCAGTTTCAACTCTGTTTTGAAAAAACGTCTGTTTCGCTGTCAGCAGAAAGGACAGTAGTCTTAAGATACAGTCACCGCGTCATCTACGGCGTTAGAAAATCTATAAATTCTCTCTCCCACGCGGACAAACAAACACAGTGACAGGGGAAAGCATGGGAAGTGTTGGTATTCCCATGCCGAAGCCGGGGTTAGGAATTAACCTGGCTGGCAGCGAGGGCTCCTGTTGTGTCCCTGCATTTCATCCTTCAAGGCTGCAGCTCACCCAGCGAACACACACACTCTCTTACACACACGGCCTTATCTTCCAGGGTCTTGTCTTGTTTGGCCAACGCTGTGCAAATAGAAGGTGCAATACATCTCCTGACAGTTCCCAAAAGCAAGGGGGGAGAAAACACGTTGGCCAAACAAACAGCCAACCCTGAGTCACCGAGAGAGAAGAGATTTCTCAGGCTTTACCGAAACACATGCAAAAGACAGACACACACACATACACATACAGAGAGTAGTGTGTGTAACAGTAGCCTTTATCTGAGGGCTCGGGGCCTCTGGCTACCTTTTTTTTAAACGTTTGTCTAAGCAGTCTTAAGACAGGGGCCGCTGCCGGACTGAATAGCTCCCAGCAAGCCGTCCACAGGCTCCTATTGTCCTCCGTCATATTTTATTATCTCATCAAAAAGCAGGAAATCCGATTCCCTCTCTCTGAAAAAGAGCTTATCCTTCTGTCTCAAAGCAACCTGTCACGAGAGAGGGAGATGGAGAGAGGTGGAGAGAATGGGGGAGAAGTGATTAACTGGCTCATCGCTGCCTCTCGTTGAGGTCTTTCTTTCTTTCATTCTTCCTTCCTTCCTTCCTTCCTACAGACCACAATGCAAAGGCTAGGGAAACGTGTGTGTATTAGACACCGGCCCTTTTCTCCTTTTGCTGATTCTGTTCTCCCTTTTTCCCCCTCTCGGTCTTCCTTCTTTCATATTGTGTTACACAGGGGTTGAGAAACAGTAATATCCTTTTTCATGAAAGCTTTTGTTTTTTTTGGACCCCCCGCCACACACACTTCAATCCACTCCATCTTTCTCGCACCCTCCTCAGAACAAAAGCTTTTATTTATCTATCGAAGGCCATACGATTTTATCAGCAGAGAGTAAAGCCTCATTGTTGTCATACGAAAGTACGTATGACCCGGCCAACATGTTTCGCGTGTGCCGGCGGTGTGCTCTAGGTCATGATTATCATCCCTTCTGGATAAAATAAACATGCGGGTCGTGCAGTCGTCCATATTGACATAAAATGATCACAGAGAAAGTTCGAGAAAACAGAAAGTTGTCTTCGTAAATTCACGCGTGGACGCACTCTCAGTCACCGTGCTTGCCTTTTCCAGGCGTCATCAATCACATCATACTTTATTTTCCTCTGTCTCTTCCTCCCTCTCCCCTCCCCTCTTTGTACATCTGTCCTTTAATTTTGGGGCTCTGCTGAGAAGTTGTTAAAAAGCCCTATGAAATATGTATGAAGGATTGTGAGCCACGCAATTGGCCCCATTTACCGGACAGCCGAGCGAATGAACGGCCCACACTGGATAATCCCCCACAATGCCCCTGGAACAAAGGCCCAACAGCTGACCCTAGAGAGAGAGATGAAGAGTGGGGGAGTAAGGGGGGGAGTGAGTGGGACAAGGGAGGGGTTGCAAACAGTTAAGGCTCACTGCTGGACAGGAGGCAGCTCGGCTCGCACACACAACTCACACGTACTCGCAAAACAAAGGCTTGTGGGACAGGAATAACTCCCTCTGTCCTGTAGCTGCATGCGCTCTCTCTCCTTAGACTCTTCTCAGCCCCTCCTTCCCTTGCCATCTCTCTCTCGCTCTCTCTCTCTCTCTCTCTCTCTCTCTCTCTCCCTCCCTCCCGCTCTCACTCTCTCGCCCGCTCTCTCAGTCAAGAGGATCTGAAATACCAATACCCTTTTCTCCTTGACATTGCTTTCTCCTTGCAGTCAGCGTTTTGCTGTCCTTTTATAGTCAAAACGTCAGGAGAAATTCCATGCAGGAATATTCTTAGTAATGCGGCACTCCCTGCGTCTGGCGGCCAGGGCGCTGCGCTGCGCTGCACCGGCCCGTTAGCCGGGTCTTTTGGGAAAAGGGTGCGCATGCCCACACGGGCGCTCGCAACGCATGCACACGCAGTTGCCCTCGCGCCGGGGGGTCATTGTGCCAGTATTTCAGAGAGGACAGCAGTCCAAACAATGAATTATATCCACTTTCTATCGCACCAGAGGGGAATTCAATATTTGGGGAATTGGGTTAGCTTGTGCGTTTCTCTCTCTCTCTCTCTCTCTCTCTCTCTCTCTCTCTCTGCCAAACACACACACACACCACACAAGCTCCTTATTCACGACTCACCTTTTCACAGTGCACAGAGATATGCACACACACCAGACACACGGGCATCTTAGCCTTCATTCATCACCCCGAGGGGGGGCGGGTGGTTGTCCCATGTGTGTGCAAGTGTGTGTGTGTGTGTGTGTGTGTGTGTGTGTGTGTGTGTGTGTGTCTGTGTGTGTGTGCGGGTGTGTGAAGAGGCATGCCTGTGTGTGTGTGTGTGTGTGTGTGTGTGTGTGTGTACATGTCCGTCTGTGTGTGTTCCAGTGGCCGCTAACCTTGCTGTGTCCTGACACTCCTGATGAGTATCTGCAGGACACTGGAGGAGAGGAGCGGAGCGGAGTGCGCACTGTCAGGCATTTGGGCAAGCTGCTGTAACTGTGTGTGTGTGTGTGTGTGTGTGTGTGTGTGTGTGAGACAGTGTGTTCGCGTGTGTGCGAGCATCAAGGGAGGCGGGCAGGGAGACAGTCAGCATTATCCAAGCAGGTGACCCCTGAAGGCTGCGTCGCCCTGGAGCTTTGAGTCGAGGAAAGAGACTCAGCCAAACACACCAGGGTAGCTAGTGTGTATGTGTGTGTGTGCAGCGAGCATTATGTAGAGCTCTGTAACAGTACAGGATGTGTCATCTCCTTGGCACAAGGAGGTGTGTGCACTGGTGTGTGTGCTCACGCCTGCATGAGTGTGTGTGTGTGTGACAGAGTGTTGGCTTGGGGGAAGGTGTCACAGATCTTTGCCAGACTAATCATCTCCATGGTGTCGGTGAGCGCTGCTGTCAGGGACACTAAAGAGGCGGCGTGTCTCCCCGTTCCCAAAGCATTTAGTACTTCCTCTTTCGCCAGCACCTCTCCGCCGCTCTTCACTCAGCTCCGCTTTCTTGTTTGGTCACAGATTTACAGTGGGACTCATAAAGATGTCACGCTCGCCGTGTTGTGGTGAGGGAAGTGGGAGGTGTGAGAAACCTGAGAATTCGCAAGAAGTGACTTTTCTCAGGCTGACGCCTCAATCAGCTTTTAAGGAAGTAGATACTCAGGAGATTTATGGTTTCACATCCACGGTGAGAATACAAACATATTCTACAAGGGAGGAGAGGGCAGTGTCGAGCACAGTGCATGCGAACACTGCAGGTAAATGATGGAAGCTGTGAAGGGGAAGGTGTTCCTTTGGAGATCATACATTCATTTTCTGCACAGTCAACGAGAGATTAATGGCAGAGACGTCAAATTCTCCTGGTTCATCAGTATGAAAGACGAGCGACTGTCTTAGAAAATGTGCAAGAAAAGAAAGGGGATGTCATTTCAGCTCGGATAAAACTTTCTACAAGTCACGCCAATTCACGTTGAAGCTTTTGCGTAACACGAGTGCCCGACACAATCATAGTCGGAGTGTTTCGTTCAGATTCCGACACAGCTCTGATTTGTTTCTCCAACTGGCAACTGCAGCTGAGGCTTGTGGGTATTGTAGTGTTTACAGAAAAAGGCTTTGGGGACCATCATAATGCCAACAGTAGGGTTATCTTCTCCTTTCTCTTTTCTTTTTCCATATTTTAATGATCAATGTGACCAGAGAATCTTTGTATAACCATTATAAAGGAAAGCAATCATGAATGAGAAAATAGCAGGAGAAGTATCAGATTATCAGAACTAACATTCAGCATTATTACGGTGATCAGAATCGTTTTTTTCTTCGTCTGATTGCCAATAAAATGCACATCTTTGGCTCTGATGCAGCAGCCTCTCTCTGTTTATGGTCACCGCTCTGTGGTCTCACTCATTGTCCCGCCCACAACACTCTCTGATTGGTTACATGTCACAAGTAATACCCTATCAACATCAAATAATCTCAATCTGCAAAGTAACTAGCAATAGCTAAAGTTAGAGCCTGCTCAGAATTTGTTCTGTGTCCTCTCTAAAATCCTATTTCAACAAATGATTAACCGTCTCTTTCCTTCCTGTGTCTTTTAAAGGTCCCCGATCGCTTCCTGGAGGTGGCTGAGATCACACTGAGAGAGTTCTTCAACGCCATTGTGGCCGGCAAAGACGTGGACCCGTCCTGGAAGAAGGCCATCTACAAGGTCATCTGTAAACTGGACAGCGAGGTCCCCGAGGTCTTCAAGTCCCCCAACTGTCTCCAAGAGCTTCTACACGAGTAAATCTCTCCCTCCTCCTCCTCCTCCTCCTCCTCCTCCTCTTCGCTCGACGCTTTGCGCTTTTTATATTTTCTCTGATTTCATAGAATTAAAAAAAAAATGATATTCTCTTTTTGTTTTATTTCCATTTCCCCCCCAACTTTACTTTGGATTTCCTGTTTTTTTTTTTTTTTTTTTTTTTTTATTTTAAACTTTTTGAATGTAATGAAAGTTATGAAGTAGCATTCCCAATCTGAAGCCTCTGTGGCAGTTCCTAAATGACCTAGCTATTGTGTTGTTGTTCTTCTATGATAATTATCATGATGGTTATAATTTGTTTTTGTTTTTCTATGATTCTGAACTGAAGAGACTCTAATCTTATCGGGTGTTTTTTTTTCTTTTTTTTTTTGGACCGTGTGAACCCTCATCCCGCTCTTTTGGCCTGTTTTATGATCGACACTAACTCCAGTCCTCAGTGTGTGGAAGGAGTTCCTGTTCACACAACTGAGAACATAGGCTGGGTTCCCCTAAAGACTTTACTCGAGGCACCCACGGGGAGCGTCCCCTCCTTTTCCAGTGAGTGTCCAAATGAACTGTGCTCGCGAAAAAAATATAGACTGTGCTACTGAAGACGTCCCCCAGCAGGACACTCACACACACTCACACACACACACACATACACACACACACACAAAATCAAGGCCTAGTGACGTTAATGACTGGACTAAGACTGGACTCATGGTACTGGTCTGTACTAGTCTGTGGGACTTGGACTGGTTTCAAATAGCTACTGAGCTCTACCATGTTTTGAAGTGTGTTTTTCCCTGCAAGTAGGGCATTGTGTTTATTGGCTGTACATTCTTATTTTTGATTATTATTATTATTATTGTTGTTGTTTATGATTATTATTATTTGTCATCACTGCTTGCTAAAGATTGGCACTTCGAGAGTTGTTTGTCCCTTGATGCCGTTGCAGAAAAAAATAAATTATTGCTATTAATATTATTCCACCAGAGTTTAGATTCTGAAATATTTTTACCCCCTCATTTCCCATTTTTCTCCTTTTTTTTTTTTTTTTTTTTTTTTTGTTCATCCATCTCTGAAGTGGACTTTTTGTTTTGTTTTGTTTCGTTTCGCCTGGAGAAATGTTTTCGAATTTGGGGTTTTAACGGAAGGGCCAGAGCGGGCTTCTGTAGTGACGAAGCCATTTCCTGTTCTATAAAAGGAGAAACACGTGAAGTAAACATTTCTGAAGTACAGAAAGATGCAGATGAAGTGCGTTTTTTTTTTTAACGGCTAAATTTCACATAGCCACTCCAGCTTTCAAAACTAAAACCTTGTTCAGCTACCAAGCAAAACATATTATTCTAATTATCTGTTGAGGATACACAATAATCACTGCATAGTTTTTTTGTCCTTTTGTAGCTCAAGTCGGGCAGGCTTTAATTGCGATTAGACTATACAAGGTGTAAATTACATTATGAAGTTATTTCAATAGCAGTCGATACTTGAATATATCAGAATACTGTGCCGATCTAAAAGTACGGTGTTTGCTGAAACAATACGAAGATACGAATAGACGCATCGCGGAGAAGAAGATGATTCGAGGAGGGCGACGAGAGAGGTGAATATAAGCCGAAAAACGAGCGTTCATTAATTCTGCTTTGAGTGGAACTTCCCCCACAAACAAGAGAGAGGCGCACACCCCGCTCCTTCCCTCCGTGTTCACCTGCCTCTGAGTGATCCAGCTCCTCTCTCACCGCAACAATACGAGGTCAGAGGTGAGCACTCACCCCAGGGGTAGATGGAGAAGCTCTCAGCACTACAAAGAGCGGGGACAAAGGCGCAGAGCGAGGAGCGACACGCACCTGAAACCCTCCACTCTGTCCCGCCGTCCCAAACTGGCAGCTTTTAAAAAAAAAAAAAAAACCCAAAGTGAGATTCTGTTGATGCCACTGTGCCCGGTTTGTTAAACGCCATTCCTTTCACGTTTTTTAGACTCACATCCCACGTTTTTTCCACTTGTTCATGCATTTCCAGCGTTTTATTAATTTTTCATCCGCCCTCTCAGGCTTTTAAGCGTTTTAAGAAGCGGTTAGCGCTAGCTGCCCTTTTTGATGAGGTAAGTTTGGAGCAATGAGAGGACTTGAATGCTTTTTCCTAGAGTGCGTGCGAGCTCGCCGTTGATCTCACCTTGGCGACATTAGCTTATAGTGTGTCTGTGTGTGTGCGTCACAAAAGATCAAAAGGAGGCAGGTTGCTTAACCTGCTGACTTGTCTAAGCGAGACAAAGCACCTGACAAAAGGAGGCAGAGAAAGACGGAGAGCTACTCCCTTCATTATGTCCCCCCCCCCTTCTCCTCCTCCTCCTCCCAGGACAGTGTTCTTCTTAAGATCCGGAGCCCTGAGAGAGCGAGTCGGACATATTTCTCACTGAAGGATGGGCACGTCTCAGAGTCTCAAAGCACCAGCCAAGGGCTCTAAAGCGCCACAAAACAAAGGAGAAAGGAAAGGACACTTATCTGATGCACAGATTATTATCGCTCCACACCCTCCCTCCCTCCCTCCTCCTTCCTGCAACCCCGCCCTGAAGTTAAAGAGTTCCTGCGCCTAAAAAGATTAATTCAGGATAATGAAGACTTATGTGCAAAAAAAAAAGGAGAAAAAAAGATGGATTAGCAAGACCTTAATACCACGTTGAGAATATTTTTGTCAAGTTTTCCTTTTTCCGGGGTCGTTAACATTATCGAAATAAATATATAGCCTTTTTTAAGAATTGTAAAAGATAAAAATTTATGGGAGAAAATATATACAGTAGTGGAAGCTCGCTGGAAAGGCACTGTTAGAAATTTGTTTCATAAAAAGAAAAGCTCGAGGGTATTTTTAGTGACGGCTTTTGTTTAAATCTGTATTCAGAATAAGTGAGTTGTTGGTAGTTGCAGTAGTTGTAGGTTTTTTGCAGGTTTTGTGACCACTTTTTTCCCTTTTTTTTTGGGTTTCCTTACCTTTTTGTATCTTTGTGCTGAACGGCTGTCTTTCTTCGAGATCGGAAAAAAAATACACTTGGAATATGTTTTCAGAGTATGAAATATTGTTGTTGCTACTGTAAATACTGTCAGGATGAAACAAAGAATAGCTGTACAGTTTGTTTTCTATTATTACCGCTAGAGAGGGGTGGGTGAAAAAAGAGAAGGGTGGAAACAAAAAAAAAGAAAGAGGGATGACCCGCTCTCTCTATGTGGACTCACAAAAAAACCCACAGAGGAGAGGTTTTGGTTGTTGTTTTGGGTTTTTTTTCCCTGCCATGCCTTTAACGGGGGTCTGTTTCCCGTCGGCAGTGCCCTTGAAGTTGCACCAGCATCCGTTTCTTTAATTTTTGGCCGACAGAACGATGCATTACGGCTAGCGGTCGGGTAATGATGATGTCACGGAGCGGCCCCTTGGCACGTCTCGTCCACACACACAAAAAAAAACAAAAACAAGGGCAGACCCCCGCCGACGTAGCTCTAGGTTTGACCCGGGAGAGAGACAGGAACTCATTGTCATCAGACGAGTCATGGAGGGGACACGCGTTGTACAGTAACAGTTTGATAAATAAAAAAAGAGAGACTGCAGACAGAAGAATAAATGATTTATAACATTTTTTACCGGGTTCAAACCAGTTGGAAGAAGTTTGGACTTTCTGTGGAGTTTCTGTAGGCTTTGCATTGTGTGGGTGTGTGTGTGCGTGTGCGTGTTGACGTATATGAGTGTGTGTCTTTGTGAGAGAAAAGACCGATTATGAGAACCTGTGAACCAGTGAGTGACACAATTCTCAACACTGTGGCCCCTCCCCCACCCCTGGGAGTACCATCCTGACATGTAAATGATTCTCATTAAGCGTTGGCAACGTGTGTTCAGTGTATGTATGTGTGTGTGTGTGTGTGTGTGTGTGTGTGTGTGTGTGAGTGATGCGATAATTTCCCTCTGATCTGTTTTCTGACCTGTTTGAAAGGGGCTTTTTGTTTCTCGATGCTTTCGGTAGTAATTCTTTTCTTTTTTTTTATTATTATTATTATTATTATTATTATTATTATTATTATTATTATGACATTGCTCCTCTTTTTCTTTTATTTGTAAATATCAATGATGTGGACTTACAGTGATAAATACTGCCTTTGTGTAACTTAGCAATATGTTATGTAAATAGTGTTTCGTTGATGCTTTTTGTATGACATTATTATTCGATTCTAGTGCAGTAAATTCCAAACTGGAACGGCCATGTTTTTCAAAATACAGTCTGAATAGTTACACACAGGTTGTAAAATACAACTCATGACATGGCTGCTTTTTTCTGTTATTGGTGTCTATTTGTCTTGCAGATTTTGTGTAATTTATTGGTTTAATTTATCCTAATTTATTTGATGTTATTTTTCTTTGGTTTTTGTTTTTTCAAACAGGGAAGGCTGTACTGCATTTCATTGACTAGAACCCACTTAAAAGAAATTCTTATCTACCGAAAAATTGAATTGAAAAAAATTAATAAATAAGCGTGCTCAAATGGGAAAAATATTGATATCTTGGCAGCTAAATGGAACTGGACAGTTTATAAAGAAATAGAAATACAAGGTTGTTATGTTTTGTTCCAGGACAGGGGCTGAGGGTGGGCTAGAAAGCTTAAAAACTAGTTTGAAGCAGTTTTGTATTTTTCTCTTGAGATTCCCCCCCCCCCCCCCCCCCTGTATTGCTTTGGCCCAGCCCAAAAAAACAACCAGTAGTCAAATTGCCTTTCGTGCCTTCACCCTCTATGAACTGAATGTATGTGCAGTATATATGCAAGCTTGTGCAAAATGAATAAAAAATGGAAATAAAAATGAAAAAGAGAGTAGAAATTGTCTGGTGTTTATTAATATCACTCTACAATCCATGTTGTGTTTGTAAGTTATGTGTGTGTATTAAGTTACATAACGACACATTAACTCGGTATCCCCATGTCTTGTTTCGGTTCACAACCACATCCCTGACTACAACGTATGTCCTGTATGTATTTACTGTACAGTTACTGTCTGAGTGAATCGGTGCTGCTCTGCCCTCTGAAGTGATTCAACGCACTAATGAGGGGTTTGGCAGCCGAGCACCAACCTCCCAGCCTAGTTTTTCCTCCACAGAAGAGTGCAGATGCCGCCTCATCGAGATAAATGCAACAATCGGCGTACCCAGGGACACGCACACACAGTCACTGAAGTCACCTCTTTGATCTAAAAAACGCTAAAGATGAATTGTTCATTGAAGATTTCCCAAATAAAGACAAGTCAATCAATTCTTTTTTTATTTGCTTGCTTCATAGATCATTTTGCAAAACTTGTAATGATTTTTCACAAACCCAAATAGATGTTCTCAAATCGCTTCATTTACACAACCAAGATTCCAAAGCCCAAAGATATTCTGTTTGATATCAGACAAGATTAAAGAAAACCCAACATATCTTCATAATTTACCAACCTGGATCCAGATAAAACATCTTCAAAACCAATACATCTGATTACCATAATGTTTTCAGATTAAAGGTGCATCGTGTAGTTTTGGGGATTCTTCATAGACTTGTTTTTTATGCCTTTTTATGCAAACTAACTCTCTTTGTTTTCATGACTGAATACACAAACTGACCCTAGAAGGACAACACAGTTTCATACTGTTTTGTATGTGGCGGACCCTGCCACCTTTCCAGCTCCAAACAGTGTTCTGGGGACCTCATCTTCCTCTGAGAACAGCTTGTTTATTCAGTTATTGAAAAAGTATAACTGTATTATCATCTGAATTTAAATTCCTCCCCAAAACTACACAGTGCCCCTTTATTCATCAGCTAATTGAAGCAGCTCCAGTCGCAGGACGTCTTTGTGTGTGGTCGTGTATGTGAAACAATAAACTTAAAAAAAGGACAAAAACATTTTAAGTGAATTATTTTTTAGGAGAAACGGATCCACACATTTTCTTTATGTTTTCAGGTTATTCTGTGTGCTAATGATTTCGGGGAGACTTTTTTAAAAAGGCTCTGTGTGTTCTCTCTGCGTCACTTTGCTGTTTTCTTATCATGACCTCAGTTGTACTTTCTACCACGCCTGCCCATTGCTCCGCTCCTTTTCTTCCTTTTGTTCTTGCCTGACTGCTTTTCTTTTTGCTTTGATGCTCACTTTTGGAGTTGCTTCTTTTGTGTCTTTCTTGCTTGCTTGCTTTTATTCTTTTTTTTTCTCTCTCTCTCTCCCTCTCTCCCTCTCCCTCACACTGTGTTCCTTTTCCCTCTCGTCCTCCGCCTGCCTCCCTCCGCTTGCCTTAACCGGAGGCTACAGCTCCTTAGGTTGGGCTGAGACAGCATCTTTGTACAACACCGACCGTCTGCTCTGTAATCAAATACCATCTGTCGCTACATCTGAAGACTCACTCTCTCGCTTCCTCCAGCACACACACACACATGCACGCACGCATGTAGGCACACACGTGCACACACACACACCACATCTGTGCCTCCCACTCTTGAACAGTCTGTGTGTGCGCTTTTTATGTACAATGACCCGTGTACTTACAATCATTCCACCTGATTCATTCTTGGCCTGCAGGGAGGAAGTCGCTGGAGTCACTTTCACCGCTTCCTGTTGTTTTCCACCTCTCCCGCTGGGGGTTCAAAGGTCATTGTCTTCAGGTATATCCATGTTTGTTCTGTGGCTCTGTGTGTCAGCAAGACCTTGGCTGCTGTATCAGACGGGAGATAGTGGACTTTAGTTCCTCAGTCTTAGATCAACGGCCCACTATCTCAAAAGGCTGCCAGGCTTTCCCAATGTTTGCCCAATGTTTGTCCCTGCTCCGGCACAGAAAACGTTGACACGGTCCCCAAGGTCCCTCTCCAAGTCCCCCCCTCCCTCCCTCCCTTCGTGGTCGCTTGTTATCACACGCTCAGGTTCAAGAACATTTCAGTTTACTGTGAAGAGTGTGTTCTTTTCAGGCGAAATCACTAATGTCTTTACATTACATTCAGTGGAAGAGTGTGTGTTACGTCTTGACACAGGTGGAGTATTTACAGCACGCCAACAGAAAATACTTTGGTAAATATCACCACACACATGCACTGATGTAACCCCCCCGTGCTGAGGAACCTTTGTGACGAAGAAAACACAAGGACTCAGGACCTCATTTTTCGATTTTCTTCTCCGCACGATCCTCCTACGGTACCACAGACCAAAATGAGCTGTCCACCGTTTGAACCGTTTTGACACCTACATCTGCAAAATGACTGTGGGCTTGAAACTAAAACAGCAGAATACTGTTGAAGTTTTTTTCTTTCATGGATGTATGTGTACTTCACCTTGTATCTGCTTAACAGTGCATTTACATCATTATTGCACCTGGGATGAGTGGTGGAATGTAACTAAGTACATTTACTCAAGTACTGACTTACATGCCAATTTAACGTGCTTGTACTTTACTTGAGTATTTATCTTTTATGCAGCTTTACATCTAAAACTCCAGATCATCTCCATGGTAAATATACTTTATATATCCATATACTACTTCTACATTGATCTGCCAGCTTTAGTTACTTTTCACATTACATTTGTCCTACCCTTCCAGTCCAGTTAAAACCAAATGTGGTGATTTTAAATATATACGATAAACTGCAGGATTAAGTGTCTTTACTGGTTTCAAAGACTTCTCTACATAAATGTATCAAGGCATACAATTTTTTTTCTAATTTGTGTCTGAAATGTGGGAAGCAATTACAACATTGAAATCCCCAAAATGCCACATATTCCTTAAAATATTACTATCTATCAATATGCAAATACTTCAAATTTCAGAATGTTGACTGCTTGACACAAGTAAAGTCTATAAAGTCCATTCTCAGTTTATGTGTACTTGAGTATTTAGGTTTTTTCCACATCACACTTGTGCACTGGATACCAGACCGGGGTTATTTGTGATGTCATAATTCATGCTCATAGGCCCGCCTCTTAGCAAAATCAGATTTTCAATGAGCGCAGAGAAAAATTCACGCTTGAGCAGATGAATGTGAAAACAGCCTTCAGGTGTTAAACTCTGCGCATTCATCGCTCTATACAGTGAAGCTCAACATTCAGCTGTAGGTACAGGAAGGGAAAAGTGTTGACTGTAAGGGGGCTCAATAAACTATTTAAAAACCCTCTTGAATTAGCTGGAAAATGCAGCATCATGACACTGAAAACAGGTTATTCCTCTGTGACCTTTTAGAGATGCATGGTCATCACAGGACAGCAACACTACAAACATATGATGATCTTATAGAATACAAGACATTAATGTAAATTAAACTACTCAACAGTATATAACGAGGATAAAACGAGCTCAACCTGAAACATATAGAACAGTAAAATGCACACAAATGCAGCAGTAATATTAATACAAAAACAACAGCTATACTAAATAATACTAAAACAGAGGCAGGGCTATTCTCACTGTGAGTGATAATACATAGCTACATATTTTTACTTAGGCAAATAATTAAACTCTTCATACACACACACACAAATGACTCCAGTTTCAATCAAAAACCATGAAAACAGATTTTCCACATTGCACAGATTGATGGATTCATTCTGCATGTGTTCGTAATTAAACACTGGATTTCATCTATTGTGGATGGAGCGGCACACTGGTCTTGTGCTCCAGAGCCACTGGCACAGTGTGGGATTAACTCTGGGCTGCCCACATTTGGCATCAGTGATGGGGACACCTAGTGGTCAGTATGTGCATCTTAAAAACTCAGCGTGTTCTTTTATTGATGTCTCCTTCATGTCATCTATATGCAGACTTTTCCATTCTCGTGTTTGTTCAATTTGTTCTTTATTCATTATGTCTTGATTAATTTGTTCTGTTTTTCCTCCCCCGCCCCCCCTTCCCCTCTTTCCTTTCCATCTCCACATCACTTGCATGTGTGTGCATGTGTGAATTGGAAGATTCCAGTTGGACAGATCATTGTGCCCCCTTTTTTTCCTCCCAGCCTCTTTCTCTCTCTCCCTCTCTCTCTCTCTCTCTCTGGAAGGCTCCAACGCAACTGGAGCCTCGGAGGCTCAAGAGAGGAGCCTGGGAAAGGAGGAACAAAGGGCCGTCCGTCTGCAGCCATCACCACTCCGCACCTCCTCTCCTCTCTCCCCCCCTTCGTTCTTCCCTCCCTCGGTCCCCTCGCCTCTCTTCCCTCTCCCCACTGGCCAGCGCCCCAAATTAAGACTTCAGACAAGAAAATGGGCTCAATAAAAAAGGGAGAGAAAGCGAGAGAAAGAGAGAGAGAAGGAAGTCCGTAACAAGCCAAGAGGAGCAGAGCGACAAAGCCTCTGTTGTTGGATGGCAGGGCCCCTCTGTCGCTCCGCGAGGAACTGTCACTGTGTCAACTTGGAGCCCTTGTTGCGGGTAACACAAACACAAGCCATAATGAACACACACGTACACACACATACACACAGAGCACACACACACACACACCACACAGGCAGACACATGCTGCAGAGGACACTGCTCACACACTCAACAACAAAAAAACAGGCTGTACAGTGAGTAAACTCACAACACATACAAATCATGCCAAGAACACACCAATGCTCCAAAATTAGTACAGACAGTATAGGTGAGAAGACGGCAGCGGTGAATCCCCACAGCACAGCTTCATTCTGACTGCCAAGAAGGGTGAAGAGGGTGGAACTTCCCTTTAAAATTGGATGAAAGCGAAAGGTTTGCGAATGTGTGCACATGTGAGAGGAGGCAGACAATGGTGGGATAAATGATATATAAATGATATCAGGGCACCTATTGATACAGGGCCTTCAAGGTGCACTCGGGGGCCCCAGGGGCAAACACCTGTTACGGGGTCTTATGACGCACGCACACTCACATACAAAACACACACAAAACAGTCTGTGCTCGGTATATTTCTCAAAGAAAGATCAAAGAACTGCAGGTACACACTCCTTCACACACACACACACACACACACACACACTAACCCACACACCTAAAAAAAACACAGAGTGACTTCAAGAGTTGGAGTGGTCGTGAGGTCAGGGAGTGTGCGTACACGTGTGTGTGCTCGCATAACAGTGCATCGGGGGCAGAGATAGAGACTGAACTGGTTTGGCTTCTTCCAGTCTAAACTGGGTCTAGTGGGTCCAAGACAGATGGCACTCAGGGCAAAGCCGGTCTGGGCTCTCTGTCTCTCTTTCTCTCCCTCTCCCTCTCTCTCTCTCTCTCACACACACACACACACACACAAACACACATCTCTTTTAATAGCCATTATTGGCATCCTTTGCCTCTTCCAGATCCCTGAATCAGAAATCACAGAGGCCCATTATATTTCCTATTGACCCATTTGGCAAGATGGTGGGAGCATCGAGTGCTGGATTAAAATCGAAAGCAGTTTATAATCCAGTAATTCTAATGTTTTAATTACTTAGATGAACAGGAGGTGTTTGAGCAAAGGCTAATCTCTGAGACATAAGGGGGGAGAGAGAGAGAGACACAGAGAGTGAAAGAGAGAGAGAGAGAGAGAGAGAGAGAGAGGCGGGAAGAGATTTGTCTTTCTCCTTTTGCAACGAACACACACGGGCTTACTCGTGGAATATTATCGGTGTATTAAAGTTTATCACCTGTTATCATCGCAGATTAAAAGATTCAACGACTTTATCGTTCATATTAAGGTGAGGCCCACAGACAGGAGGTGCGAAAACAATTACCAAGCTCAGATGTCACCATGTATTGGCATTTAACTCACAATCCACTTGTTTTGATGCCAAATTGTCTTTTTCTTTAAAAACCCAAATTTTTATGCCAAATTCGCTAATCTATCACAATTTCTTTTTTTTTTATTGGAGACCTGCTGTATCTTGAGTGGCATCCATGGCTGTAACAGATCCCGCAATTGTCTTTGATAGCCACCCCTCCCATCAATCAGGCTGTAGGACAAAGGCTGCTAAACCAAGGCTGATGACCTCATGCCTGGGGTCTGCTCCATACCGAAGGGGTCTTAACACCGTTCAACTTGCCTTTTGTGTCTGGGGCCGTTTTTTTTGAATCGCCTCGCGCTATCTCTCAAGGCTCGGGACGCACGCGCGCGCTCACAAACACATGCGCCGATGAGCCAGGAGTGAGCCTTAAGACAAGGGGTGACAACAGGGACAGCTGCAGGGGCTGGAAGCCAGTCTTAGCCCCCACCACCACCACCACCTCCCATACCGCCTCCAGCCAGCCAAACAAGCCATTGTTTCTGGCCAGGGCCTTTGGTATTTCATTTGTCATGAAATAGATACGGACACGGGACTACCATGAGGCGCTTTTTCCAAAAAAGAAGCTGCTACTGCTGCTGCTGTGGCTGCTGAGCCCAGATTGTTAACTCCCTTCATCCTTAACCTTCTCGCGGAGCTTGCCCCAAGCACCCTGCTCTGAACTATTAATAAACCTGCTTTTTCCAAGGTAGGGATGTAGAGAGGGGGTGGTCCATAGGGTATTGTTCTCCGAAGGGGCGTAAGAAGAAAGAAAAAGAGAGAGAGTGAGAGTGTGGGAGGGAGGGAGGAAAGGGAGGGAGGTTAGCTTACGTGCCAATCTGTTTTTGTCATCCTTTATGATCTTCATTTTCTCAGGTTTCTCAGCAGACATTAGGCAGGTTAGGCCTGTGAGCCAGGTAGGTCATCAACGTCCTGCTCAGCTGTTTTCAATCTCTGCTGAGAATGAGTTTGGTTTTGTGGGTATTATAACAGAGGGGCTATATCAGCCTCCCAATAATTGGCCAACCTTTACACGTTCACATGGCTGCTCGACGCTAAGCTGTTCACGCATGCCGCGTCTTAGAGCAACTTTCAACACGTAGTTAGCAGTGTAAAGAAGGAACTGACAACATACAGCTGCGCATCTCATGCCATTTATGAAAACACAAGAGACCCTTAGATCGTCCTTGCAGCTCCATCATCTTTAAGTCCTCAAGACCACAGGAGTTCATGGGCATAAAAAAACAATACCCTTCTATCTCCGTCAAGGGCATTCCTTGGCACAACAATAGGACCATCTCCTCCCCCGTATTTTCCTTTCCTCCCCTCCCTCCTCATTCTCCAGCCCCTCCATCAAAGAGCATTCCAGCTCCAGAGCCCCCCTAAGCCCTTCACTCTGGGCCTGTCCATGTGACACGGCACGCAGACAGTCATCTTTAAGAATTGATTCACTCTGGTATCCAAAGCCTATGGAGCCAGGCTGCCAAGATACCCAGCATAGGCGCCACTCATGGGGTCCAGGTACACAACAGCTGCTCCCTAACAATAAAGGCAAAAAATGGGAGGCACTCGGGGGAAGATGCAGCCCTAACCTCCCTCTCAAGCCTGAACTGGTCACCTTGAGCCAGTTGTTGCCTGCCTGGCTGCCTTCAGAGACGACATAGGATTGGGTCCAACTTTGGGATGAGGGTGGCGGAAGGGGGCAGCTATTGAAATAAAATCGTAATAAAAACGGAGAGAGGGAAAGAGAGGTGCGGGACAAAAGAGGAGTAGAGAAAGTATTTGACCCTTCCTTGGAAGGAGCGAGCGGTCACGGCTGCGCTACCAAGATGGTACCGAGCGACACATGGAAGACCATAAATAAGACGGTGGCATGTTGTTTTCTTCTGAGGCGCATTGTGGAGGCAGCTGGAGGTCAAGTGAAGGAGATGCAAGCCCATCCCTGAAACCTCACACACGCGCACACATACACACACGTGCACACGTGGAAGGAACAGCAGATCTGTCGTGATACTACGGAGGGAGATCACAAATCAAGCAGAAGGAGACAGGGGAGATATTACAGCACCAGAAGTGTTTCCATAAACTCCAGTGTACCAAAGCCTTGGGAAGTGGTATCACTATTCAAGCAGGTCCTGACCCACCCACACACAGACACACACACACTGATTTATGATGATACAATTTAGCACATCATCCATCATAAATAAAGGAGATTAAATGAATAGACTGAGGATGTTTATATAGTAATCCACCCTTCGAAATGATGTGTACTTTTGCGCCAAAGTCTGAAAGCTAAGATTCCAGGACGGTTTAGAACGAGAAGGCAAAGCTAAGTAGAAACGTAAAGAGATAAGAGAAAGAGGAAGCGAGAGGCAGAGAGAGGAAGACGAGGACAGAGAGGAACTTGGCATCGTCAGTCTTCCTGTTAAATCGGAAAGGCAGAAGAGGGGAAAGCGAGAGCGATGGAGAGACGGGGGGAATTTACCAAAGCAGCTCAGGAGGGCCCTCATTACGATATTAAACAAGATTTAATAAGTGAGAGTGATTTGATGAGGTGATTATCCTGGCCCATTAATCAAGCAGGCTTCTGGCCTCGCTGTAATATGGCCCATCTTTCGCCCCTATACCAAAGCCTCTTTAGACGCTGAGCTCCTTACTGCACTAACGCCGCTTCAGAAACAACACCAGGCCAACAAAAAAAAAAAAAAGGGCCATATTACGTCTCATCTCTCAAGCGTGCGGGTATTTTCGATGCTCACTCATCCCTCCACCTCCCTGTCCGCTCTTCTGGTGCATCTGGTAAATTGAACTCCTTAACATCTGGGTCAGAAAGTAAAGTCTTATCAGAGGGAGCCGAGAGTGATAACTGGCAGTGATAACGAGAAAGCATCTGTTGGCTTTAAGGCTTTTGGTTTGAGAACAGAAGGAAGTTGTGCGGATTTCGCTGGATTGGTGGGTTTTTGTCGAGAGGTAGGGAGAGCGTGCGTGTGCTTTGTTTTTGTTTGTGTGTGGGTACATGTTTGTGGATGGGCTGAATCATAGAATGCTTCTTAGGAAAATGAGGTACAAGTTGCGTGAGGACATGAGAGAGCCGGCACAGTCTGCTGGTGATGCTCAACCAGGTCAAAACTCAGTGATAAGGCTGGCAGACCACATGAACCAGGCCTTCTGGGGCGGCAAATTATTTGACTGGATAAAAATAGTCCAATTAATAGCCTTCAAATGGTTGCACGAACAGTACAAATACCAAGATGGTCAATTCATTATAACATAAAACAAAGAGAGAAGTATAAAATCCCCCATTTGACAAACAGCATTTTTGACATGTGCGCTCAATTAAGTAGCTTAAACAATTAATCCATTATCAAAATAGATGGCGATTATTTTCCCATCAATTAACTAATCGTTAACACATCATTTCTGTGTATTATACAGTAGGATATGTAATGTCATGTCAGATAATTGGCCCAAATACATTTCAGTCACTTGCAAAAACTAAAAATCATAACATCATATTTGGAACAAAAAGTTAATTTACATGGTATGACATCTTTCTTCCTGCTTTTTAGGCAATGAGGTTTGTTGTGCTCTATTTAAGCCACTGTGGATAGAAGTTCTCATTTCCATTTTCCAACACGGAGACTTTTTATTGATGTATCAGATTTTTGGCAGGTATGCCCTCTAGGGCAACAAGCTGAAAGGGATGACGCATAAACAAAGATGTTGGCGTGAACAGGTACGTTGAGGTGTGTCTTGTAAGTGTGCAACTTGGTCCAAAACAGGTTTTTATCAACGTTCAGTAGAACTCATGCATTCAAAATGTTGTTATAGTCGTTAACTTCTGATTGTTCACCTGCCCTTCATGCAGCCATGTTTGTGTAACTAACTGCCTTAAAGTTCAGGCTTGAAAACACCAATATCACAAGTTTTAATTTGGACACGAGTGGTCCACAGCACATTTAAATGAGATCGTTTTAGTCCAAAGTGCAGCGTTTTATAATTTAGTCCATGGAAAGAGCTACATGTATGAGAAATGTATCAATTCTGTGCACTAAAGGAGAGAGAGATCAACCGACAGGAGTGGAAGTATTTTCTTTTTACATATTTGAGGAATTGTTTCACCAATTTTTCAAACACAGATGTCAAACACTCTGATTGTCACATCTGATGAAAGTGAAATGAAATCTTTTGGTTTTGGTCTGTTGGTTGGATTAAATAAATAATTTGAAGGCGTAACATTATGATTGTGATGCACCATTTTCACATTACCTGACATTTTACAGACAAAGATATTAATCAAATACAGAAGAAGAGGATAGAAATAATCAGCATATTACCCAATAGTAAATTAAACTCCTGGTTGCAGCACTGTGCTCGACTTAAGCTTTCACAAACTGAGTGCAGGTGGAATCACTATTGTGCTTTTTTGGTCAAAAGAAGAAGCAAAACAGACTTTTATGCGCGAATGCTTTAGATCATTGCTGTAAAAGTCTAGACACAGGTAAATCCCATCATTAGAGCACAACAATAAGACATCCTGGAGACACATTTGGATCTAAAGCAGTATCATTTTCTCCTCACAGTGGAGTAAATCATACCTCTAGGGCAACCGTGTGCCTTCAAAACTTTAACCTTCAGTGGGTACACCGACTGAACAAGTCCAGTCCAGCACAGCCCAGATCCACATATAGCCTCAAGAGTGGGAGAGAATAGGTATTACAAAGACAGCCAACCCCCCAAAAAACATTTTAAAAGCTCAAGTGGAAGAAGATTACCTTAAAGCAGGCGTGGGACGGAGCTTTTTCTGGGAACTGCCTGAGAGTATTAATACAATAAGCACAGAAAATATAATACAAGAATGTTTTTATCAACGTAATCCGGAGAGATGAGGCCGAACCAACCTGGAAAATAATCCCAAGGAGAAGGTCCCCTGGTTATCTGTCATCTGGGACACACACACACACACACACACACACACACACACACACACACACACACTTATGGACTCTTTGTCTCGTTTTCGCTTCAAATAATTGACAGATAATCTTCAGGAGGACGTCGTCTCATCTTTACTGTAACGTCCCCAGCAGCGGTGAGGGTCGAGAGGTTAACCGCAAGGCTAAGCTATCAATGAGAGGTCAGCTTGTTAGTGTTCCTATTAATATCACATCTTTGATATGATACATCATCCTTATTTGGACACTGGGAATGTAATCTGTCTGGTATCATCCTGTATCTGATTTAGGCTGAATTTGACAAACCCATTCATGAAATAAATCCACTTTAGCCACTCTGAGATGAAAACTGCCCTGTCTGTTCATTTTTTTTGGCCCAATAAATGCTACTGAAACAACATGTATTGGCTTTTCAAATATCTTTATCTTTTATTTCTCTCATATTTCATATTATCCCATTTAAATTGTCTCTTAAATTATGTTACATTGCATTTACTTTATATTAAAACAGTTGTATGATTATAATAAACCAAAAAACAGAGGAGTGTAACTATCATTTAGGAACAGCTCAAGGGAAGAAAGTGAGGGGTTTATTTGAAGGACAGATACAGAATTTGGTAGCTGACACTCTGTAAGACAATGTCGCCTTGGTGAGTAACTTTCCCTCTCTGTCGCTCTCTCTCGCTCGCTCTCTCTCCCTCCGTGTATCTAAGCAGCATAATTTGAGTAAATGACAGGGGAACATCTGCTGTGCATAAGAGAGAGGCCAACACTTTAACATGCAGATGTCTCTCTCCATCTGCATTAATTCAATAATTACCGCAATGGAGGGAGGGGAAAAAATCTTTTTTTATAGCTTAAGACAATGTTATCTGTGCCAGTTGGTAAGGGGAGGGCGAACGGGAGGGAAGGGGGGGAGTGAATGAGTGTGTGTGTGTGTAAGTGTGTGTGTGTGTGTGTGTGTGTGTGTGTGTGTGTAAGTGTGTGTGTGTGGGTATGTGTGCATGTGCTGCCGGAGGTTTGTGGGAGGAGGGGTAGATTATTACACCATTTAGCCAGAGCAAGCTGTCACATTGCGGAGAATCTCACTAATTCCATTGTGCCCTTGGTGAGTCACTGACAGACTCCAAGTGACCGGTGATGCCTCGACGCCACCACTTGGTCACCGGACGACCAACCTGCTCCGCTCAGGCTGTAACTGTGTGGTTCTTATTGTGTGTGTGTGTGTGTGTGTGTGTCAGATGACTAATGTGTATTTTAATGACTGCGAGCATGTGAGTGTGGGCTTGCATGTGTGCTCGCAACCACATTGTAACTAAATTAATAACCTGCTTCGCTCTAGTGTGTGTGTGCGTTTGTGTGTGTTTGCTTGTCTGTGATACGTAGTGAGGACCGTAAGTTTTTTTTACCACAGAAAGAGGACATTTTTTTTAAAGTGAGGACACTCACAACTTCAAAGTTATCATGTATCATGATATGAAACCATATACTATCTTAGATTTTGCATATCATTATTATATCATCATTATCATGTCATTGTGATTGTGTGACTGCTGTACTTGTTTTAATACTTGTCTTTAGCCACTTAGTCATTATATCCACATTACTGATGATTATTCATTGTGGTAATATTTTGTGAAAGTACCAAAAATCATCCTTAGAATATTATCGCAATATCGATATCAAGGTATTTGGTCAAAATATTATAATATTAATATGTTATTGTGAGGCCACAACACCCCGGCCATAGTTTGAAGTAGGGATGTCACCATTTACCTGTATGATGAGAAACGCGATATCTTAAGAAACTAAGATAATATTGTTCTGGTGTTAATAAAACACAAACAATAATATTGTCTGAATGAAACATCATCTCTGAAATCATTTGTTGCTTTCATTCTCAGTTTGTCATAGTGGGTGGCCGTAATGCAACTTAATAGTAGTTGCCAGAAAACAGAAAAATTAAATGAGTGTAATCTTTTGTATTGTACACTCTATCTACCCCCCTACACTCTGTTTTAAGTGTAATTTATTTGGGAAAAATGATTCAAAATTCAAAATATACAAAGAAGATTAATTTGACTGATAGCATTATATATTTATTTTTTGAATTCTGTATACATCTCATTAATATTGTTATCTTGAATTCTTGAGGCCACAATAATATGATAACAAGACTGGCCCGATTTGAGAGTTCAGACTTGATTTAAGACTTAGGTTAGAATTCGGTGTTAGGTTAGGTCATGGCACGGGGTTAGGCATTTGGATGTGACAGTTAAAGTTTGGGAAAGGGGCCAAGGAATGCATTATGTCAAATTTAGAAGTATATGTGTATGTGTGTGTGTGGTCAAGCGAGAGAGAGTTTGCGGTATAGAGCAGCCCATTGGATGATGTCTCTGAATCCCCAATTAAAAGGGGTAGCGGCACGGCGGCAACACCTGAGAATGGTAGGTCAAGGCTTTGGCATACTACAAAATCAGTCCTGGTGACATTTAAAATGTCAGGCAATCATATTTTGGCTGGTGCTATCCATTACAATGAAAATATTGGGCCAAGGAGAGCATTAACATGTAATGGCTTCCACTCAAATAGAGCTTATTACTTTAGTGAAAAAGGTGGGCTCGAATATCTAATTTTCATCAACGGCATTTATAAAGCAATCAGACAAATCTGATAATAATGTCCTTGTTCAGATTAAATGTGGCAAACTATTTCAATGATAGTAAGAGTACTTTCTGCACATTAAAGACACTCATGGCCAGAAATTTTATTCAATTCATTTACCTGGGGGTGAAAAAAAGGGACAATCCTAATTCTGCAGCAGCGGTGGCAGATTGTCCAATAGATTAACATTTGTTCCAGGAAAATGAATACCAGAGCTCCAACAACCTGTAAAGGCACACAATCTCTCCAATAAAAGGTCACACTGTCAATAAGTGGCTTACAGACACACACAAACAATTAGGGGACGTTTCACTGTACATATACGATTACACACATAAATAAACATACAACCTGACATAATACCCGTAAGCATGCACACACTCGCTCGTACAGCCACACACCAACACTCACACACATCTGACTCTTCCATGCCTGCTAAACATAGGGACAAAGGAAAATATCTGTATACTTAGCAGGCCAACTTCCTTTGATTGCAGCAGTGCTGTTGTAGGAAACAATGCACAGGCACTATTAATACACCAAGGAGAAAGAGAATTCCTCTTAGAGGAAAGCTCAAAGGAGCCACCAGCCAGGCTATTTACAGACTGACTGACTGACTGATTGGATGACTGACTGCACTATACTTACTGTAGTCTCTGCATCTTGTCTTACTCGACTCCTGTTTTTTTCTGCAAGGACTCCGACATGCTGACACATACGGTACGCTGTGCATCAGAGAGGCAGTGGCACATAATCATGCACAAAACCTTCTATTGTACTTTTCTGGCTGTGAACGTTTCGGGGATCAAATTGAAGCAAGTGCATGAGGAATGTAACAGATCTCTTCTACTGGTGTGTCGCATCCACACGCCTGTGACATTTGACTGGTGGTAAATAGCCGCCCGGCCACACTTATGATCGCCTCTCCTTTCTAAAAGTGCCCAGTTAAAGAGCATCAAATCCCCACTCGCTAAACCCACACAAGCCCAACCTTCATTAGCATAGCTAACAAACTCCCTGAAAGAGCAACAGTGAACGGAGAGAACAATGGCAGTCTATTAAAGGGGGAGATGGGGGGGTGAGTAGAGGGTAGGAGGGAGGGAAGCTATTGTTCTGGTCTTATTTAGCCCTTGGTGTCACCCTGCAACTGTTGTCACTTCTAAGTTTAGCTGGACGGCTGAAAAGGACAGCGAAGAGAAGAAGGAGGAGGGAAGAATGAAGGAGGAGAGGAAGATGGAGGACAGAGGGAGGGTGAGAGGAAGAGGAGATGACGAAGGGCGGAGGACAGAACGGATGCAAACAGAAGATGGAAAGAATGTAAAGTGATGTCAGTCTTTGAAACCCACAAGATCACAAGATGCAAGTCGAACTCAAGTTTCAAGTCTTATCGTTCAGCCTTGATACAAATATGAGTAATGACAGTAATGTCACTGCAGTTTAAGTAAATCTTTTCACAAGCAATTAATATGGGTATGTATAAACTGTAAGACTATATCAATAAACAATTAACAACCTAATTGGTTATAAATGTTTTTTAAGCAAGCCAGAGAGCAAGAATATTGCTCCTCTGACTAATCACATAATCAATCCTCTTTCCTAATCTGTTTTATAAGCCACTTGCATGACATTGACAAGCAGTCAGCAGAGTTTGACACCTGAAAACACTCCACTACATTGATGAAAATGACAATCATAATTCTCCAAAGCCCAATGGTGAGGTCTTCTTCATTTGTCTGACTAACAGCCCAAAAACTCGCTCACAAACTGAAGAACTTTACAGAACCTGTCAGCAAGGAACAAGATTTTAGCATCAGGAGCGTTCTGGTTTAGGTTTGCAGACTGTTTGTGGTCCAAGTAGGATTGACTAATCCTGTTTGAGCGAGCTTTGGTTGGATTCAGGTAAACATTCCATGTGAACAGAAAAGGAGGCGGAATGAATCGGCTACCGACTGACCATGATATAGCTTTTTTTTTTGTCAATGTATCCGCATATGCTACTTGTGAAACAAGATAGTTGTAGATAAACTAGTTCCTCACGTCTAAAGTTGCTGATAGGACTGTAAAGAGTGAATGCCGCAAAGCAATAGAGTTTGGTCACCCCAAATTTGCTATCATCAAAGATAAACAAATCCTGACATTTAAGAAGCTAAAAACAGCAAATATTTGGCGATTTTGCTTTTTAAAAAACACTCATTTTAGAGTTGCTCTGCCAGTCTAGTCATCTTTTTCACACCCTGTGTAAATGACACAAGCTCTGTTTAGTCCAAGCCTGATTCAGGTCTGCACAGTGTGTAACATACAACCCTGATTCCAAAAGTGTGAAACTGAAACAGTATAAAGACAATAAATATCTCATATTCAAACTGATGAACAGTACTACTTTTTGTAAACACAAACTCATTATGAATTTGACCCACAGTCTTCTTAGGAATCTGGTTGTACTGTACACACAATAACTTTGTTTCATCATTATGGATGAGTCACAGTGCGCTCAACTTAATTAAGATAAATTGCAAGCCTGTGAAGTTCAAATATGACTTGTGTCAAAACTCGCCAAGCAATGCTGGAACCAGATGAATCCAGATTCCCCTGCTCTCAAGGTCTTTTTGAATGTTCATGAGTCAGGAAGTGTTGCACAGAGACATACAAATGAAGAGTTTCTTTCTCTGTGTGTTTGTGTGTGTGCTGAGAAAACAGAAACAGCAGTGTCGGCGTTTGAAAGGCATGAGAGCAAACTAGACTACAAACAGACGACCAAAGGAGCCAAAGAAGAGACGAGGAAAGACCCAAGAAGAAAGAGAGAGGGAGACAGAGGAGGGAAGAGGGAGACAGATTAGCCCAGCTGTCTGCTCATAAAGCGGCCGAGGGGTGAGGCGCTAAGCCCTCCAGTGAAAGCAGAGCTTACGTGGGTGACACAGGGCAGTGGACCCCACTCAGCCCACAGTGGCCTACAGCGTAGGGCCTGAGCCAAAGCAAAGACACATGGATAAACAGTGGGAGATGAGGCTCCGCGCCTGCAAAGCCCAAAGGGCTAAGACGGCCAAGCAGGCGAGCAGGCGGGCGGGCAGGCGGGCAGGCGTCACATTCCCCCCCAGCCAGGAGTGGAGACAGGCTAAGGTTAAGGCTTAAGGCTTGGCTCCCTAACTGGCTGACAAGGGAAGAGGCAGGATGCTAGACACTGTCTCAGTCAGTGAGTTCACCAGACGGAATGTGGAATTACTGTATATCGCCTGGGCTTGGCTCGGGGGAATAAAGGAACGATTACACAGGGTCTTGCCATGCGCCCCCCTCCCAAAACAGAGCCCAGAATTATCAATTACTCTGTCCCCTCCCTCTCCACTGAATGCAAACACACAGCACCGTCCATCTCTCAGGCTGTGCCCTGCCGATGACCCCTAGTTAGCAGAGCGGCCTGGGAACGGCATGTGATGACAAGGTCATGAGTATGAAGCGAGGAGGCCTTCGTCCACCACAACTGCGACACGAAGAGTAGCAGGGGTCTTTAACTGCACTGGATTTCACACACAACCCTCGTCCGCGACCTCGTGGCAGAGAGGCATTAGCAGCTGCCATTTTTACGAGGTCCCCAATGTGACAATGCACTGGGTATATCCATCAGCAATATGGCCATAAGTTATACACACAGTGTCTTCTAAGAGTGTAAAAACAACCGGACTGCTAATGTAGTTTGATCCTTGAAGAGGAGCAGGGTGACAATGTGCTGATAAATTATGAGACAGTAAAAGTGTAATGGTCGTGCACACAGCGAGGTGGACTGAGAGGACAGAGCAGTTCAAAGCAATCAGTTGTTTACCAGGCTGAGTTCTGCAACAGGTAAGAGTCAGCAAGGGCACGCGAAGCAGGGACAGGGACGAGAATGGACCGCTAAGACCGGGTATTAGATTAGACAATCTGACAAATGAGTGGGGAATAAAGGGCTGGTGTAGCTGGAGAGGGAGTGGGGAACAGGTGTGCTGGCGAGGACACAGTGGGGGCAACTAGAGGGCAGGTGGGGAATGGCAGGAATCTGAAATGACAGGAGAGGTTAATGACTGGAAATATTAGCAAAATGTACAAAGATGACTAAACAGAGAAGATGCGGTGAGACTTAGATAGTTGCCTGTACAGCATATTTCCCCCTCCTGTGTCTGCAGGAGGGCAGAAGTGACTGTATTTCAAGTATTTTATACTGTTGAGTGCTGTGTTTTTATTGGTATGGAGTTTGTTTCTATTGCATTGCTTTATTATGAATTGGTTTGTCTGCACTCGTCGCTGCTTGACATCTGCACTCCTCCTTAACTGACTTGATTGCCTGATAACCTGCACCTGGAGACTGCCTTGATTTTGTTACAGGCACTGGCAACCACCAATCGGGTTTCCGAAAATGGCACGAGGGACCAATTCGACGGGTGGGACCAACCACCTGGCTGAAAGGTTAAAGATGAGGAGACGGGCACAGAACAGCAGAGTGGAAAAAAAGAGGGAAAAGAAGGCAGAGACTTGGAGAGACCAAGAGACTCGCAGAACAAGGATGGTGGCAAGAGGGTAGACTGATCAGCTGCCACCTTTTCTTAGTTACACTGGACTGCCAGTTTTGTTAGAGACTCTTTTATTCTGGATTTTAATATTGTTGGGACTTTTTTTCACTGTATACATTTGAATAATTTAAAATCAATTTGATATGTGTTTACCTTGAGCTTTGGCTCTTTGGTCTCCTCAGTATTGCTCCCCACCAGACAAAAAAACCCACCATGCTCTTGGAAGACATCAAGGAAACATCACTATATTTGTGCTGTATTGAAATCCATGACCAAAGTAGTTCGACAGTCATTTCCTCCAATCATCTTTAATCATTTGTTCTAAGAAATGTCAGAAAATAGTGAAAAAATCCTACCCCTACAGCCCAAGATAGTGTTGTGTTTTGTCTTGACATCTTTTCTGTCCAGTCAAAACCTGTGGAAAAAAAAATGACAGAGAAAAGTGGCAAATGTTTTACAGTTCAGGACCTTTTTTGGGGGTTTTTTTGGGGGGGGGGGGGGGGGGTGAATTGACATAAATGATTAATATATATATATATATTTTTATGTTCTGTCAATTGACTCATCAAATGTGTTGAGGCAGTAAAGGGAGGCTTGCTTCTATATCTAAGGCTGCACATGTATGTGTCACCAAGTGCTGTATCGTAGCCAACTAGACTTGCTTCAGTTTCCTGAAGACGTTTCACCACTTATTTGAAAGGTTTCTTCAGTTCGAATGATTCTGAAACTCACACGTGAAACAATCACTCGATTGGAAAATAGTCTACAATAAATGTTCTTGTGATTAATCAATTAATTGACTTATTGTTGCTGCTCTACGCATTATAGCATTGAAATAAAGTTACACAATTAACGTAATATCAAAAAGATTGCTGATTAATTTCCTGCAGATCGACCCAGCAGTGCTCCTGCTATCTGTAAAATTTTGCAGGTACATAATTCAAACTTAAAGTGTTGAATAAAGTTTGGATGAAATCTGCTGCTCAGTAAAACTCATTCGGAACCAGTACAAACGTTACACTGGTTCCATTAAATTTGAGATTGTACGACAAAAAGAAGCCCTGAACTTATCTCTCAGACCAAACAGGTCAGGCCGACTGTATCTATTTAATACCTCTGTCCTGTCTCTTATTCTGTTGATTTTCCCTAACAGGGTTTCCTTGAGAACTAAATCTACTTAGGATTTATTGTTTCTTATTATTTCTCGTCATTGGAAATTATAATCCTTTCACCTAATCCCCCTCTCCCTCCCTCTCTTTCAGATCATATTCATCAAGATCATCCCTTCTGACAAAGCAAGAAATCAGCACAGCGGGGAGGTCGTACGAGAGCGCGTACTGAAAACAGGGGGTTTCTTCCTAATCAAATCAGGTTCCTCTGATGTAATCAAGACGAGACGCCAAAGACGACCACATAATCTCCCAGGGACATGCCTCTCTTGCTTGCGCATTATTAAAAATGAGGAGGAACAAATCTTTAGATTGAAAGACTGGAAAAATGGAATTATAATAAATCAGGGGGAAACTGGGGCAAGGTTGGATAAAGCCTTCAGATACAGATGAGGGACAAATCTTCACAGTGGTTGGTGCTTGTATGTGTTTATGTGTGTGTGAGAGAGAGAGAGAGAGAGCAGGCGTGCATGTGTGTAATGTTCCTGCACTGTTGCTTATGAAATATTTCAATTTACTCAAGATCAAGTCCCTGACCTGAACACCGTCTACCTCCGTGTCAAAAAAGCCAGGAGTGCCGGTCGTCCCGCTACAACTCAGTCACCGTTGCTGGATAATCCGTCTGGATCTAAGGTGACCGGTGGGCTGTGATGCATCATGATGAGGGCCCCTCCATCATCTGAGGGTGCACTTACGATTAGCACCCACATGATGGCAGAATATGACAAAAGTGGACACCAGACCAAGCAAGGGAACTTTAAGGGCTCTTTCTATTAATTTGTCCTGCTCTGACCTCCGTGAGGAACGAGGTATACGTATAATTCAGAGTGTAATCAGGGTCAGTGTTGTTACAGTTCAGTTAAATTCAACTTCATCAGTGTATTTTGTGAAGTGAGGAACAGTTACACTGGTGCCACAACACGAAGAATGACATTGTACAATAAAGTATGCCTTAGATATTCTTGGCCTTCACCACCAGGTGGCCTTATTGAACTGCTGAAAAAAAAGTACCAACACTATGAAGAGATGGCTTGAGGGCTATTCATATGTATGCTGGTGTTTGATTTTTACATAATAAACCAAACATTATTTACATGCGTGCATATCAAGTGTCTGAGGTAGATGTTAGAGTGTAAAAACACGTATAAAACAGGAGAATCGTCATGTTTGATGCACAGCAATTTGTCCTTTAAGTAAAATAGGCCAGTGTGTTATTGTGACATGAGTTTTAAAGCACTGACGATTAACCACAAAGTCACTGATATTGATATTAAGATACCGTTACGGTTTGATATACTGCCCCAAGGCCAGTTACCTGCACTTCAGGAAGAAATAAGCCTGACCTACTGTTTAAAATAATTCTAGCAACATCTAAAGGGTCTAAAGTCCTACAAGTAAATGTTTCAGGGTGCAAAAATCAACTTTATGGTCCACTGGCTGATTGGCGAGAAAGTACAAATTTTGCCACCCACTCAATAGAATAGCAATGTTCTGGTAGTGATAAAAGACAGAGGGAGGTCAGATTGGGTCAGTCAACTCGCTGATGCGGTCAACAACACTGGAAAACTAGTTAACGTTCTCTGTTGTTTCATTACAGTTTTTTTCCATTGCTTAAGCATGATTTCGAATAGAGGGCCCGGTTTTTCAAAACACTACACACAATTAGCACAACCATACACACAATTAGCAGAACACCTCACATCCTTTGCAAAATGAAACACTCTTGTAAAAACTATACACTACTTTATAAAAATGATATTATGTTACCATATGAAAACACACATATTTCATATGACTTAATTCTGTCTGAACCAGTTACACACTGCTGCGCTTAACCTAAAACACTTTTAGCAATTCTACTGACAAAAAAAGAAAAGAAAATCCAGCAGGGAAAATATTAGGGATTATCTCTTCGCCGAGCTGGATCAGGCCAGAGAATTTCGTTGACATCACAGGCGATATCTTCATTAGCAAGACAACGAGGGAAGAACCGCCGTGCATGTCGAATCCATCCTTGAATGGCTATGGCGTCAATTCTCCTCCGTGGCCTCAATGAGGGGCACTTGAGCCTGGGGCTGCAGATCATACACCTTCCACCGCCACGTTGAGAAGAAATCCTCGATTTGATTGAGAAATGGAGAGTATGGTGGAAGGTATAGCACAGAAAATTGAGGATTGTGCTGAAACCAGTTGTGGACCTGTGCAGAGCGGTGGAATGATACATTGTCCCAGATGACAATGTATTGCATCTGTTGTATTTGGTTCACTGTGAGGATGTTATGCAGTTGGTCCAGAAATGTCAGAATGTGAGCTGTGTTATAAGGGCCCATATTGGCATGACGGAGGAGGACCCCATTCTGTGTAATGGCAGCGCAGAGGGTGATGTTACCTCCACGCTTTCCTGGGACGTTGATTATAGCCCTGTGGCCAATGATGTTTCTGCCTCTCCTTCTTGATTTTGTGAGGTTAAACCCTGCCTCATTGATGTAGATAAACTCTTGTGGGATTTCTTCAGCATCCATCTATGAAACTCTCTGTAATACAGTGAAAGACAAGATTCTTGTTCTTGAGTGAAAATAGGCCCCCTCCCTCCTTGTCGCTCTCGCCCCTGAATCCTATGTGGAAAGAAATACATAGGATCTCACAGGAACCAGTATGAACAGTGCTGATATGGTACATACTAAGCAGTTGATTACTTTTGTAGAAAGATTACTTTTTACCTGTTTTCTTGTCGAAATGTCCTGATCACAGATGCCACTGTATATCTGCTAAGATTTGGCTGAACTCTCAGTCCAGCCTCCCTCAGCGTCAGTCCGTGGTTCACCACATGGTCAACGAATGTTGCCCGAATTTCATTTGATAAATTTGTCCTCTCCTTCTTAGGGCATGTATTCCTGCTTCCAGTCTTCCTCTGCCTCTGCCTCTGCCTCTGTCTCGTCCTCGTCCTCTTCCTCTTCCTCTACCTCCACCTCGGCCTTGACCTCTGGCATGGCCTATTGCCTTCACCTCCTTCTCCTTCTCTTTGAATTCCTCCTCTCATTCTTACTCTTCCTCGTCTTACTCGTTCCATTGTGGTAGAAGACAGGTGAACTCACCTGCTGCCTTTTTGTAGTGCTTGAACCTGATTGGTGTGTCTACAATTAAGCAATCATGTGTTGGTGCACCTGAGTGTTGTGTTTAACCAATTAGATAATGAGTGTGATCATTTGAAAGTCAGTGCTTTGGAATTTGCAAGGAAGTGACATCATGATATGCATCTGTGTCTAATGTATACAAGTGTGTTTAGTGTTTTGCTATTTACTGTGTGCAGTCATTTGCAAAAAGTGTGAAGCTGACATTGTGCTTATAGTTGTGCTAATCTGGTCCGGAGTTTTGCTCCTTGAGTGTAAGGTTTTTATAATTGTGTACGACTTTTGATTTTAGTGTTTATGCAATCCAAAATAACTGTAATAAGCCTGCTGGGCTTCAGCCAACACTGTAGCTGTAGCTGACATTTACCAGCCACCAGGGGGTGCTGTTTCATTTAAGGCAACCAAAAATGATAGGAAAACAACATAATAAGAAATGAGTGTCATCATGTGTCATAATCACCAGTGATATAGGTTATTAATCAGTATTTTGATTGAAATGATAGTAAAAAGGTATTCTGAATGCTAAGAGAGTCCTGACCTTCTTTAGATTCAACATCCACAAATATTCAGAGTGTAACTTGCTAATTTTAAAGGTTAATGCAGGATTTAATATATGTTTAACAAAATAGTATGGAAGCCCGTTTCTGCCAGAAAAAGACAAGAAAAAAAACATTATTAAATTAAATTAAATAACAATATTAAAAAGTCCAAATTATGGATTTAAAAATCAAATTCATTAGATAAAAAGTAATAAATATGAGATAAAAACCCATAGTTATTAAATAAAAAGTCATGAATATGACATTCCACTCTATTTCACTATTCTCACCCCGGAGCTCAAAGCTGCCTAACGCGGCCCAGTTGACCTCTTGTATGGTGAGGACTGTGGAGTCTGAATTCTGTGCCCAGCCGGCACTATGCAATTGCATTTTTATTTTTGCACTAAATTGTCCCCTGTTTTTTGTTGTACTGTTGTTGTTATGTGCGGTGTCCTTGAGTGCTTTGAAAGGTGCCTTCAAATAAAATGCATTATTATTATTATCTTTATAAAAAGAAATTGTTAGATTTTTAAAAAATAATGAATACGAGATGAATTTGTCAGGATTCTGACATAAAATATCAGAATTGTCAAATAAAAAGGTCAAAACTATAAGGAAAAAAAGTCATAATCATGGGATAAAAACTCAAAATTACGAGATCAATCCAAATTTCTGGATAAAACATCACAAATATGAGGTAAAGAGTAAACATAAACATAACATAAACAATTATAAGATTAAAAAGTTATAATCATTCAAACAAAAAGTTTTAAGATTGTTAGACAGAACTAGACTCATTAATTCATAATTATGACTTTTATCCTCAAAATGTCGACACTTTATGTCATAATAATGATTTACGGTGAGTTTACTTATTTCAATTAAGTCAAAGTGTCTTTAAGGGGCGCACCTGGGCTTCCACACATGCGGGCTTAGAATTTGGAGAGAAAAGCAACACATGGGCTCTTTCTCTGTCTGTGGGTGTCAGTGCGGACTATTACTGGCATGGTGACGCCCCAACATTTGGTTCCGGGGTGCCACATCCTACTTCGCCCCCACCCCACCCGCAGACAGCGCTGTGGAGGCAGATCTGTCCCTGAGGCTACATCCCCCCTCTACTCTCCCGGGTCCCTGCGCGTAAAAGAGTCACTTTCGGAGGAAGAGGCGCGATGACGGGCAGCATCGAGGGAGTCGAGAGGTTCGACAGTCCGGGGAGAGGGCGAGGTCTCCGCGTTACCAGAGCCTTTAAAGTTGGAGAGCTGCTGTTCTCCTGCCAGGCGTACTCTTACGTGCTGTCAGTGAAGGAGAGAGGCTTCTACTGTGAGTGCTGCTTCACCAGGTAAAGCACCGTTTATCTGTGCGTCACACAGTCTCATCCTGCACCATGTGGCTGATTATCCTCATTCCATCTAATTAATCTCTTATCAGAACTTCATAAGGTTTAAGATGCTCATCCTTTTAACTGCTCATTAGTTAGCAGTGTAAGTGCAGCCTACTGAGCCATGCCAATTTGTCGTAAAATGTCTCTCCTTAAAATCTATTTTAGTGATGTGGCTCATCTTTCTGAATTGAGGTTCACCCTGTTCCTCATGACCTCTCTGGCCTCCTCCATGAGCGCTCAATGTGGGGAAATGTATCCTGTTACCTCAATGGCATCATGATTACATTACGCAGCGCGCCTCTCGGCTCTATTGTGGCTAATGAAGGGATTATAATTGGAAATAACATATCTGATGATGGACTGTGCAGACACACGCCACCGTGTCAACTTTAAATCATACAGTAATAAATACAAGTGCATAGATTCTCCTGAGATAATTGCACACCATTAACATCAAGATAATAGTCCTGAATCGTGTTTTCTAACATTATTTTGTCATTCAGCTCTTCACTGTCATCAATATGAAGGTCTTTGTGCAGGATGCTCAGGGGATGCATCCGGTTGCACTGCACACTAGAGATTAGTCGATTAGTTGTCATACAATTTTGATGTTCGATTAATTGTTTGAGATAATGCTAAGAAAAGATGGTCCAAAAGTTTCTGATTTCAGCCCCTCGAAACGTTTTTTTTTTTTCTTGATCAGTCCTCTATCCCAGAAAACTGAACATCTTTGGGTCAAAACATTTGAAGACATCTTCTTTAGCTTTGCGAAACACTGATCGACTTTTCTTCTTATTTACCATTTTCTGACAAATAATTGATTAAGCAAGAAAATAATGTATCGATAATGAATGTAACTGATTGTTGCAGACACCTTTCACTGTACTGAGTGAGTGAGAACACTGTCACTGTTGGGGAAGGTCATAAATTTTTTGTCCTTATTTGCTGTCAATGGCGTGAAATCCGCCTTTTTATCACTTTCATGAAGGAGTTTATGTTTTCACCCATGTCCACAAAACATGGATGGCGGATGGGTCTCGGCTCCGAATAGACCCCATTAACTTTTGGCACGGATCCAATTAAGGGAACAGATTATGGAATTTTTTCTCCATTTCTTTCTTTTCTCTTCAACACTTTTGTTTTATTTCTGGTGGCTGGTATTCATGAGGTAGTACAAGACGGGACTGTTAGGCCTGTCAAATGCATGTGCCAGTATAGTTTGGCAAGGTTGATGCCTTAAATGAGATTGGAGTACCTAGAGAGGAGTGCTGCTCGTGTGGAAGGGCAGTTACTTGAATGATCTCCCTTTAAACTTATGTGAAAAGTTATAGAAGTCCAATTATGTGCACGTTCAGGTGACAAAAAGTTGATGGTCGATGGTCCAAACTCTGGTTGTTACTTCCCTTTTTAACCCTGAAGCTTTTCATTCCCACCTACTATCAGTGTAAGTCTCTCATAAATAGACCTCGACCTTGTTAATCTCAAACATCTCTCCATCAGCAAGTGAACAGTGAGCAGGAAGCATGGATTAGTTTTAAAGATACAGTTATAGACGACACATCGCTCAACGGATCAAGGACGTTTCGCACAGCTCGCTTTAAGAACAGAGTGCAGAGACTTATGGACTGCTTTACTGTTTCAGTGCGGTAGAGAGGCAGCTGCTCCTTCATAAGGTCAGCTCTATTAATACCACAGAATGTTTTAAAGCCCTTCATTGCTATCAGTTACGACGGGCCACCGGCAACTGCTGCTTCTTGTCTCAGAGAAATGTAGGATGTTTAAACTCAAGCAACTTCCTACTCGCACACAGATAGATACTCCGCGAGACAAGCGACGAGATAACTCCTCTGACGTTTGAGTGCTGTGTGTCTGGGAAAGTAAAGTATGTTGAGGATGCGTGAAGCTCTCGCAGTAACTAATAAACTCTGAATTTTTTTTTTTGTCATTTATAGGAAAGAAGGTTTGGCAAGATGTGGGAAGTGCAGGAAAGCCTGCTACTGCAATGTGAAATGCCAGGTAGGAAACAGTCGCTGGACGGTCAGCATCACTCTGTAATGTGATGATTCCTGTGTGAGGACGGGGGAGGGGTGAGATAATAGACGCTATGTTGAAGATCAGAGCTCCAACCTACTTTCCAACAGCTACTGTGTTGGGAACTGAAGCAGGATCACATGAGGAAGGCTCATTTTTGCAGCTGGACATCCTTCTACTGGGTGGATTGATACGAAATGATCTAGATATAGATATAAAGGTTAATATTATGAATCTGAATGATTCGGTTGATCCTTGACTTTTCACCTTGCGCACCCAAGGGGTTAAACTTCATGTCCGGTTGATATCCATGACCTCTACAACAATTAACAGAATTACTTTCACTCGAACTGTTGCGTTCAGATCTGATCACAGCAACGAACTGTTTAACGTTGAGCCAAGAGGACTAAAACACTGTCACTGTAGAGAGGATGAACCTGTCGTCTGATGTCATTCAACCCAAACTTAACATTTGTGTTGCATCAGTGGCACAACTACTACATTTGTTTTTAAGGACATTTTTCCTCCTTGAGGAGATATAATATCTGACATTTCTGGATTAAAATGATTAAAAACAATGAGACCTTTGTTATATTTGATGTTAAGTTGTGGAGTAAAATCAGTCAAATAATTTCCAACACAGCTCAAACCCAGAGAAATCTGTCATTTTAGTCAAACTGACACATCAGAAAGTGAGGAAGGAACTCGGTAATCGTGACTTAATGTAAAGTCAATGAAATTTCAAAACCTACATTTTAAAACCTCGTCATTGAACATTTCTGTCTGAGTCGCATCAGATATATTTTCATTTGCAGCTGTGGCCGTTTAACAATGAAGACAGCAACTCCCATGATCCCACACTCCTGCCTGACATCATCAATCTAAGTTTTTTGTGTTTATTTTTTGATTGAGAGACCCCTTGTGTTAAAAATTACAGACTGTACGTTAAAGCTTTATGTAGTTTAAAGGTGCTATTTGTGAGAAAAGTAGATTTTTTTAGTCTCACTCCCAACTCGTCAAAAACCGACCAATGGGATTATAGGATGGGTCGGCTTGGCCGCCATCCCAAAGCATCAGTCTATTTTCTGATAAGGGCTGATTCCACTTTAAACACTTTAACAAAAAAAAATGGGGTTTGGGGTAGTTAGTGTCAGTAAGAATGTATATTGTCTCCCTGGTTATGTCTCAATAACATAGTATGGTGAAGTATGAGCTTGCTGAGATACATGAAGCGATTTGTGTGTGTGATTATAATGCAGTCAGTTTGCGTATGGAGGGGTAAATGAGTGAGGGTAACATTAAATTAACACAGTGTGGAGTCACATTCCACCACCCTGCTTAAAGCAGCTGGTGGTGCAGCTCAGGGGCCAAATACACCAACTGTTTTGTGGTGGTGGGACCTAAACTGTAAAATAGCTGAATCTACTTAAAACCCCAGGGGTTGCTCTTTTTCTGTGCTGTTATAATGTGTGCGTTTGTGTGTGTAGAAAGCAGACTGGGCCATGCACAAGCTGGAGTGCTCTGCGATGACTGCCTTCGGAGAGAACTGGTGCCCATCAGAGATGACCCGCCTGGTGGCCCGGATCCTCGCCAAGAAGGTTGGACGGTTGATGAAAGACGCAGTGTTGTCTGGCTCACGCTGTGGTTCATTGAGGTCGTTTTTGTTCATCACGCCTTGTTTCCACAGAAAACACAGAAAGAAAGATCTGCTTCTGAGAAGATCTTGCTCATCGGAGACATGCAATCACGTGAGTTGTTGCTCTTCTAACAGCACACATGAATTAATTACCAGCTCTCTGGGGAACAAACCCTTATAAACCCGCCTGAAAGGAGCTGTAAAGATTTAGTGTAAAGTTTCCAGAGTCTGTACTTCAGTCCTAAGTGTCCCGAGATATCCCTCTTTAAAAAAGCACAACCCATTCAGATAAGACTGAGGGGAAACAACCATGAAGGCCCATCTATATATATCCTATAGATGTGGGTCGAATGGCCATTGGACAACATAACAAGTGTAACATCTTGAACGAGAAGCAGGAGCACTTTAGACTAACATGCGCGGAGATGACTGCGTGAATGTCAGTGTAGCGGCAATGATGTCGAATAGAGTTTAATGTACTGTAGAAAACCCTTTTGTTGCTCCAGAGGGAGCTTCATGATGTCTGGTAGACTTCCTCAAGTTATGCTATAGAGCCAAAATGAAAACAGATTCCTTTCGTAACAAAATACCTTACATTTTCCAAAGGATTACCATGCAGCTTCCTGAGTTTTTTTTAATCCTTTAATGAACTGATAAAGAAATCAACATTACGTATTTGCAACATGGTTGCCTTTCATTGTCATCTCAGTCCTAGAGGTAACATCAATGGCCACAGAACAGATTGCCTCTGGTCTCAATTTGATAGACCAACAACCAATCAGGAAAAACAAACAAAATCGTGCACAGCTCAAACAGGGGAAGCTAGCTACCTACCACTAAGGTTAAAGTGATAGCTGGGGTCTTTTGATTTGGGATTGTATGAGGTACTTATCACTAGTCAGTTTGTTACTTGCAATAGATGACTGTCAAGAAAGCAGAGCATTGCACTGCTAAACAGAACTGACAGAAAGACGTATTTTAGCCACCTAAAACAAGATATATATCCATCTAAACAGATACATGTATTTATATCGCTTCTCCACAGGGGGGTAGGGCCGACGGTCATCTACTGCAGGTAATACACTGAACTAGGGATAAGTACCTCATACAACCCCACATGAAAAGGCCCCAATTATCCCTTTAATACTCACGTCCATGGTAACCATTTGGACAGAAGTCACCAGTTATCGCAGTCACCTGTGAAACTGAAACACCAGCAGTGCAACCTTGCCGTCAGAACAAACGATCAACAGGCTTGACGATGAAGATTCAGAAGAAGGGTTTCTTATTTTTCACCTTAAATTTGTTCGGTAACAGATTTGGATGGACTGCTTCTACTTCACAGTGCCCTATAAACTCTGTTGGCATACAAGACATAAACCTGCGCATTAGATAGATGGTTGAACAAGGCCAAGGACGAGTGGAAATCTGTCTCAATGTGAGGGGGTCCAGACATGAGCTTGCAGATTTGCCTGGCTCCCAGTTTAGCAATATGGTGCCCTGTGGCTAACAGTGTGAAGGAGGGTATGGCTGTTGGTTAGCTGCTAAAAGAAGCACATGGTTTTGTCAGTGTGCCCGTGTTTGTGTGTGGCTGTGTCTGGAGGGAAGAGTTCAGCTCTCCTTTGAAATGCTGAATCAGTGTGTGTGTCTGACACACGAGAAAATACTGACTCCGGTTTCACGGGTCAGGGACAAGACACACATACAGACACACACACACACACACACACACACACACTGCAGATTGTAGTCTGCAGATGACGTGGTGACAATGTGTTCCTGCCTCGGCATAGTGAGAGCCACGAGGGAAGGAGAGCTGTTTATCCACGTCTATTTACAGTTGTTAGAGGCTAACAGACCGGACCTGTTCCAAACTTTTTGGACACCTCGTCACATAGTACACACAAACACTGCAAAGAGATCGTAAGTAATACACATTTAGGATAAGATTTCCTACAAGTGGACTGCACCCAAACTGGTGCTTCGTTTGGGCAAAGAAGGTCTTTCCACATTGGGATGGTATGTTCTACCGTGCCGCTGCCTAACTTCTTAATTACAGTCTGGCATAAGCTTTTATATCAAAATAAATCATAATCTAAAATAAGTATAGTTAAAGAGACTGCACGCTGTCCTGGTGTGAATACACTCTTCCCCTCTCTTCCTGTAACAGACGTGGAGGACGTAGATAATGACAAACGGGAGATGCACGAGGGAGATGTTGCTGCGCTTCATCGTTTTTACTCCAAGCATTTAGATCTGCCCGACCATAAAGACCTGCTCACGCTCTTCTCCCAGGTACTACACACATACACATAAATGACAGTCTATGATGATGTATATACTGTATTCTTGCCATTTGCAACAATTTACTTGTCCATGAAGTGGAAGGTTGGTAATTGTTTCTTCCCCCTCCCCTTTGTCCTTTATTCTTCAGGTTGCCTGTAATGGTTTCACTATAGAGGACGATGAACTGTCCCACATGGGTACTGCAGTCTACCCAGAGTAAGAAGGAAAGCTCAGATGCATACATAGGATCACGTTGCCATTGCATTTCAAAAACACACAGAAAGATACAATTTTACTACACAAGACGTTTTCTCCTCCTTACCGAGCTTCTTCTTCTGTGGTTCTCAGTAGGGATGTACCTAACATCTAATATCCCTGACGTTTAAACAGAAGTTTAAACATGTCGAAATGTAAGAAAACACTCCAATGAGCATGATTTAATCTATAAGTCTAAACATTAGTCACTTTATTTGGATTCCTAGTTCTTGAAAGAAAATACATACGGAAAAAAAATACAGTTGCAGACACACCTCATGAAAACGAAGACATGACAAACCATAATTACAAAGCTAATTATACAGGCAAGCCTTGTCACTTAAAGAGGTCATATTATGCTATTTTTCAGGTTTATACTTCTATTTGGGGGTCCTAGTAGAATAGGTTTACATACTTTAACTTTCGAAAAACACATTATTTTTCTCTTGTGGCGCACTGCTGCAGCATCCCTTTTCACACTGTATCTTGAACGCTCTGCTTTAGCTGAAGAGTGAGACATCTCGCCTTTGTTCAATCTTTGGTGAGAGTTGCACATGCACATTCGTTAATGGACAGGATGTAGCCAATCAGACGCAGAGTCGGTTGGGTCATGCTGAGCAAGGTAGTGTGATCTAAAATAACACAATTGCAACTGTATGTCTGCTGACTGACTAGAAGGTATATATTTTATAATAAATACTGTATAAATATTTAAATAACGCCTGTTTGTAGTTTAATAACATAGTGATGCACATAAGTTACGGAATTAAAGGCTGGACTACAAACCAGGCTTTTCAGGCAGTGCAGGAGCAGTGTTTTCTGTGGGATAGAGTAACACCCTTTGGTGTGGACCAGGGCTTTTTCACTTTGCAGATCTTTAACATGGACAAAAATGCTACAAAACACAATAAAAGAAAAGGCAACAATCCCAAAAAGCATAATACGACCTCTTCAACTGATGCTGAATGCAACATTTGGCAATATTTGATTATTGTTTAAAAGGTCAGTATTCGGAGCACATGTAACCGATATTCAAAGAGACCAGATGGTCATTCCCTATCAAGACTACTTTCTCTCTCCAGCTGGTCATTGGGTTGTAAAATCCTCTCCCTGCTGTGGCTGTTACGTTTTAAAACTGACTGTGTGAAGATGAATTTGCACTCTCAGCTCATTTTTAAGCTATTTCCAGCCAGTCACCCAGGTAATTGCAAGGTAGCTAACATATTTCAGCACGTACAGAGAGGTCCTGGGCGTCCTCAAGACCTCTATGTATATACAGTTGTAGCATAGCCACTCAAAATAAAGTGTTACGTCACTGCTGTGTCATGGCTCTGGGCAAGGATAAGAAGGCATTTTTGCTCCCATTTCATTGTGAGGAAGTGGAGAAGTTGATTTCTATCCTTGACCCTTGTCTTTCCCTTTCTGTCCGTCTCTACACAGTGTGGCACTGATAAACCACAGCTGTCTCCCCAGCGTCATAGTCACATATAATGGGACGTCGGCTGATGTTCGGGCGGTGCGGGACATGAAGCCTGGAGATGAAGTGAGGAAAGGGGACAGCTGCTGTTAGAGGGGGTTGGGTCTTGTTCAGTTTTGTTTTTCCAAGTGTGTGTGTGTGTGTGTGTGGAAAAAGCAGCCGTGCTTATTCCAAGAGGGCAGAGGGTGTGAAATATTTACGATCTGGTGGATCAGCCTGCACCGAAACCAAAGGACGAATTTGTAAACTGTAAATTAAATGATACACTACTTCCTTATCATCCCTTAATATTCACAGGACTTGATCAAAAAAATGATCTGACTTAAGCCGAGTTTTGTTTTCTATGTTTTCTTGAAAGGAGCGTTATGTGAAGGTGCCTATTCACTTTCTTGCCGCAAGTTAGATGAGTTAGAGGACAGATACCACTCTTCCCTGTACAGTAAATATGTAGCTACAGCCACAAGGTGATTGACTTAGCTTAGCATCAGGACTGGAAACAGGAGGAAACAGTTAGCCTCACCTCTAAAGCTCAGTAATTAGTCCATTATCTGTCGGAGCTGGACCAAATAACTTATATTCCTAACATTAACAATACAATTGTAAATCAACATTTGAATGCTGTGCAGTTTTTTTTTTCTCGTGATAAATGATTGTTTAATTCTGCTGTGGTTCGTACTGAGCAACCAGTCAACATTAGTCTGCTTAATTTCTCAAGAATTGCTTGAACGACGATCCAATCACAAGCAGGCCAATGAAAATCCTGATATATGGCAGGTTCGGGGAGGACAACAAGACCACTGAGCAGAACAGTAATTTAGACTGAAAAGGATCAACAGAGACCACTTTGATGGGATGCCTGCAATTGATAATGCATTAAACATAAACAGTTATAAAAGTAACTTATAGTCTGAGGTAGCGTTACCCCTGTCGAGTTTGTCCAAGGTGGTTGAGTGATATTTCAGTAATGTAACTGTACTTGTATTTGAGTACAGATCTTTCAGTACTCTTCCCACCACTGGTTATGACATGATACATACAGACATTCAAAACTTCTTTCAAAAACCTCAATAAATGTAAATGTAAAGAGAGGACTCTCTGTTTTTTGTTGCCTGTTTTAGACTGTACAAAATGTCTTCAAATGCAACTCTCAGTGAACAACCAGATCTCCCAAAACGTCATAATTTCCTTTGAAAGCTTTAAACACACTTGACAGATTCTGGTCTCACTCTCGACACAGTTGGTGTTTGATTTAAAACATGGATGAGACAGGAGCTTAAAAATAGACGAGCCTTTGAAACTTTGACATCAGGACTGTGAGATTCAAAGGCAGAAGTGTAACATCCCTGCTGATGTACAATCCCAACTCAATGACAGTTCACTTATCAGTGTGTCAAAACAGCGCTGTGAGGAAGAGTGCGTGAGGTCCGAAGGGGGGATGCGGCAGCTGAATAAAGAGGCTGGTGAGGGTGTTTTTTAGGAGCTTTCTGGCAGCAATTTGAGTTACTGAAGCACGATGAAGCAAGATGGGGAGTGTGCATTATTTAGGATTCGTGTGAGCTGTGTGTTATTCCCACCTCTAGGTGCTCATCAGCTACATAGACCTCCTCTACCCAACAGACGACCGCAACAACAGGCTGAGGGAGTCCTACTACTTCACCTGTGACTGCCAAGAATGTAAAACCAGGTCCAAGGTAAGATGGCAGAAGGAGTGCCGAGTGAAAAAAATGAAATGACGTGCATTATTCTGCTCGACAAACACCAACAGGACTATTTTTGTCAGTCATTACCACACTGCTCCTAATGTTCTGTGTCCTTTCTTCACCTCCAGGACAAGGTCAAGTTGAAAGTACGTAAGCGCAGTGAACCCATTGAGCCTGAGGTGATCGACAACATGGTGCGCTACGCCAGGAAGATCATCAGAGAGTTCCGGTTCCTCAAAAAAACAAAAAATATCCTTTAATGTCGCCTAATAACGCTCTCGTCAATCCAGTAGAGAGTTGTGATTTGTGGTTCTGTGAGTGCAAATCTCATGTTAAGTAGCTTCCCCACAATCACAAACATCTGAATATGTGATCAGAGGTCACTTTGACGTGTCACTGGTCACTGGTGTTGATGCGGCCTTGACTCCGCGGCACCCCCTAGTGAGCTACTGGAGATGTGTGAGCAGAGCCTGGAGGAGATGGGAGCCGTCTTCGATGATTCCAACGTCTACATGCTCCACATGATGTACCAGGCCATGGGGGTTTGTCTCTACATGGAAGACCCAGTAGGAGCTATCAGATACGGAGAGAAGGTCGTCGGTTCTTACAGGTGATGAGAAAAAGTCTATCTCTTTCCACCAATAAATCACCGGTTCAGTTATTTTTTACTCGAGTAAATAAAGGTGAATGTCGGCATAATTAGCAAAGAGTTTATCTAAAACCTTGCGTTCAGCATTTTTGTTTCTTAATTCTTATCGCACAGGAAGATTATAGGATTTCAAAGGAAGAAAAGGGACTTCTTGTGATATTGATTTCTATCTGCTTATTACAACGATTTACCTGTTTACGTGTAATCATTGTGTGATCTCTTCCCCAATGCAGCAAGCTGTATCCAGCCCACTCTTTGAATGTGTCCTCCATGTACCTGAAGCTGGGCCGACTGAACATGGGGCTGGAGAGGAACTCGGTGGGCATCAGCGCTCTCAAGAAGGTAAGCTGCCCCGCTGAGCTTTTACACCAGACTCCCATGCTCAAACATGGCAGCTACAAAGCAGTTTTAACCAAGTGAGCATAAAAATACTGATCTGCTGTTAAAAAATGATTCAGCCGGGGTATCATTTGAAAATTTCAGCACCAGTTTTTAAGCAATATTTCACCAGTTTTTTTTTTTAAACAGAACTCTTTTTTTATTTAGCAAAGCAAAGAAACCCTCTTCTCAAATGTTAAATGTGAAATGAATGAACTCATGTGAAACACAAAGTGATCCAGTTGTCTTTGCAACAGCCAGGCCAAAAAAAATAAGCAAATTGGAATTACTGGAAAAGTTGTCTGTTACCACTTTATATAGAAAACAGTCCAATGATGGAAAACGTAATGATTCCACTGGATGTCAGCTTCCAGTACTTGACAGTTTTCACTACAGGGTGATATAAATACATTTAAGTTGGTACCAGGCAGTAGTCAGGTGTTCTATACCCAGACCTTGTAATCATGTACATACTTTAAAGATTTAAAACTACATTTGTTTGTGTGTCTTCACAGGCGATTACCATAATGGAGGTGACTCACGGGAAGAACCACTTCTATTTGAAAGAGTTGCGAAAAGAGGCCAAACTGACGAAGAAATAAAGAAAGGACGTGACGCAGCTGATGTCGAAGGACTGCATACACTCGTTTGACGAGGAGCTTTACAGAACTGAAGGCACTTTCTACTGTTTTTGGAACGGAGGCAAAGACGGAGAGCACTCGTGTTTTTCTGATGAATACATTTCTTGGAGATTTTAACTTTTTACATCAGTGTTATCGGTGCAACAACGTATTAGGTTGCTAAATGTAGGACACTTTTGTACCAGAGATGCGTTCAATGTTGACTTGTTGACGCTGCTTTTTACACGTGTTGACCATAAATTGTTTACTTCTTCTCCAAATTGTGTTTGTTTTGGCTCGTGATTGACACGTCAGCTGGACCCTGTCATCCATCACAGTCAGGTTGTTTACAATGTGTGCAGGAGGTCAACCCAACAAAATCCCCGTCAGCCAATCAGGACAGCTGCCTCACCACAAGGGGCCTATTAAAGCTGCAGAATGTGCCCAAGTCACAACGGAGGGCTGGGAAAAGAGCACCATGTTTGCATTAACACCTTGCGCGAGTGTTCTGGGCTAATTAATGTCTCCATTAGTGCGAGGGAAACACTCTCCACAATCAAAACAACACCTGCGAAAAGAAAATTATTTAAAGAAATTCCAAATAAATGAATTTGTGGCCACAGTCTTAAAGAAAATAAGGCTTTATTGCATAATAAGCAAGTACGACAGCTTCATACATGTCTGGGGAAAGAAAAACAAAAGACTTGATGCACTGAAAACGCATATACAAAACATATGTACACATACTTTGAAAGGTATTTGGGAGTTTTGCCAAAAAAAAAATAAAAAATGAAGGGGGAAAAATTAAATATAAACAAAGAGTGGAATGCCGTGTGAGAAAAAAAATACTGTCACAAAGAGAACAGAAGTGCAACAAAACACTTAAATGTCAAGAGAGCATAAAGCTTATACTTACTTGAGAATATATATACATTAAAAATATAAAAACGCATGCATAGTTTATTATGTTGCGGTATTTTGAGGGTACCAAGTCAAAAAAAGGAGAAAAAAAAAAAGAAAGAAAAACTATATAAAACATTTGTAAAAATCTTTTTCTCACATGCCCGTTATGTACAGGGTTACTTTGGACATGGCTGACTTTGCATTACGATTCAGGAAAAAAAAAAAAAAGTGTATTAACATAACATGTAAAGGGAAATTCTTCAGAGTGTATTTTGATTAAAGAGGAGCCAGAAACATGGCAACAATGAAATTTATCAAGTACAGATCGGACTTTGAAAAATATCTGCCTTTGTTTTCATTATTTTTTGGGGAAATGTTACCTTATGAGTTAGGTACACAATTTTGAAGTGTTGTTTTCATTATAAAACATTAAATACTGATTTAAAGATTTAATCCTTGAAAGGGAAAAAACTACAAGGCCAGGGATGTCTGCCAGGAGGGCTTCTTCTCATCTCGTGTTTCAATAAGGCACAATGATACAGTATGTACAGTATTTGCTGTATAAGGACACAAGTCTCAAACAGTGAAACTATATTCATAAATTATTTCAAATTCACTGGACAAACTCGTTTTTTAGACTTTTGAAATGCTTTTAGGTGAAGAAATGTGAGAAAGACACGCCTGATCACAAGATGCTGTGATTCAAAATACTGAAAATGTACTTTGCATCTTTAAGAGGAGCAGGGATCTTAATAGAAATATTTTAGCTCCATAAGAAGATGGTAGCAGACCTTTTTGACATTGACAAGGAAGGCTTTAAGGAAAATATGGTCGCGATTAAGACAAATGATGGGAAAAAAAGATCCTCGATGCTCCTTCAATCAATAGCAAAGGTGACCAACGATCTTGATAGAAATAAATAAAAACATTTGTTACAATGTCTAAGTAAATATTTGCTGTATTAATCAATACTCTGTTAAAAATAAGTAAATATTTTAGAACAGTGATTCGGAGAATACTTTTGTTTGGCAAACTCTTTCAGAGTAGAGAGAGAGAGAAAAAAAAAAAGTCATAATACTGCTGCCACCTACTGTTCATGCAGCATAGTGCCGTTTCTAATAACGGCTAAATAATGAATGAGAAATGTAGCAGACTGATTTTTTGAATTCTCAGAACACACACTGGGAGGTACACATTCACACCTCACACATGCAGTCTCCACACAGAAGGACCAGGTCCCAGAATAAGACCCAGTGGGGGGAAAAGAACATCTGAAGACACTGATTAGGAGAAATGGTCAGTTTCTATACAAGCTAACTCGAATCCTTTCCTCCCATGAGGTGAGTTTATATGAAAATACACTAAGGTTTCCATAAACTGCCACATACAAAACTCAACATGAATCTGTTCCAACCAGCTAGAAGTTGTACTTGTATTTCTTGTTACAGTCCTCGTGCTAATCTGAAGTACCGTTGCGGTTTATCTGGTGCTGTTGTGCCACGTCACGTATGGTCAAACGTTCGAGATGCTGGGCTCAAATGAGGCGGGAGTTCTTGAGGAACTGGATGAGGACCTGGTAGACAAACTTGTACTGGGAGATGGTCTGCACCATCAGCATCCTCTGCTGCCTTAGCCCTGACAACATGGTGGGAACCTCAACCGGCTGGGGGAAAAAAAAGAGAAGAGGAAAAGACAAATGAATCAAAGTTACATTACACTGCCTCCTCTGAGGAAACAGCATTTGGGTTTTCCCACTAGGATGGTGAATGATTGTTGTTTCAAAGTCTAATCAATTCGTCCCGTTATGGTCCAGAAAAAAGTTCCAAAATCAAAGTTTTACCGACATCTAGGGCGTTAGCTGGCCATCAGCTTGATGTCCTTCATGTACGTCCTATAGCAATGCTTTAGACTCTTAATAATACATCTTAACACTTGAACTGTAAAGTGTATTTAATGTTTTAAAAATGTTTCTTTACAGCAACTAAATATATTATGTCAGTGATGGCAAAAATGACCCAAACTTAAAAAACTGTAAGCCCGCTCTCCACCCACCTCATTGTGCTCCAGGCAGCTGATCATGAGCTCAGTGAGGATGACCACACCGGTGCGACCCACCCCGGCGCTACAGTGCACCACCACAGGTGGATTGAGGCTCTTCGAGGTGTCCAGCATGGAGTTAGTGTGTCTCCTCACGGACTGGATCTCCTCTAGGTAGGCTGCAGGACAAGAGGAAGGAGACACATGTAAGATGTCGGCATTGTGTCTGACAAGTTGTTGAATGCCGTTTACTGCTTTTGCTGTATGCTAACATCTTTTTACACTTTAAAGGAATCACGATTACACTTATTTGCTTTTCTCTCAACAGCTGGATAAGAATATTTTTTTTTATTTAACCTTTATTTATCCAGGAAAAATCCTGTTGAGATTAAGAACCCCTTTTTATGTGAAGCTAGTACCAGGAGGCAGTTAGCTTAGCTTGGTTTATCTCAAAGAGCAGATGCACTTGAGACAGTTAGTCTGATAAAACCACAAATTATCATTTTTACAACTCTTGCATGGATTAAATAACAGAGAAAAATTTAAATGATTACTTTTACAGAAGCTGGTAGGTGTTTCTTTTAAGACTGGACATCAAGCTAGCTTGTTCTCCCTGCTTTAAGCTGCTCCCAGTCATTATAAAAAGGCTGAGCTAAGTACCTACTGGCTCCAGCCTCATACTTACCACGCAAGCATGATATTCATTTCTAACAAGCAAATTCAACAAAATGTCGAACTATTCCTTTAATCAGATCATCACTTCCTGTTATGTCTTAAACTTCACACACAGAAAAAAAAATCACAATCCCAACGACGAGACAATTGCACTCACAGAGGAATCCCTGGACATATTCAGGGCATCCCTGCTCAGGCCAGTCGGTGTACTGCAGGTGCCAGACCGTCCTCTCCTGGCCAGACAGCAGGTGTTTGACCTTTAACCCCGTGGTGGCGTAGCAGCCCGAGTCGGTGCGGAATTTGGTGGTCACCTTGAACTTGCCGTGAGTGGCCGAGTTGTGTTTCGAGCCCAGTTTGGGCCAGTAGCGGTGACTCTTGGACCTGCCGCCCTCCTGGTTGGAGGATGAAGATGGGTGGTTGGCGATTGGAGGAAAAAGAAAGAAGAGAAGAAGAGAATAAGGGTAAAATAACGATACGAGATAAACACAAAGACGCAGCGACACACACACACGCGCCGCTGTCTTCTCGCACACAGACAGGCACCAGCTGTCGGCCTGCTGAAAAATATCCACATCTGCCTGCGCCATGTGTGCATATGTGTGTGTATGTACCTCCTCGGCGGTAACCATGGCGATGACGTTGACCCCCTGCTCCCACACCATCTGCCAGAAGTCGGCACAGGTGTTGGCTAGCGGGCCCTGGGTGGCAATGTAGTGCCACTCCTCCCCTCTGATCATCACCTGGGAGAACACAAACACACACACACAAAAGAATCTATTATTGCGTGTGGAGGCAACAGCGAACAACAATCAGCCGACACGCAGGCACACAAACAAATATGCTTACTAAAGACCACACTGAACCCCCCAAGCAGTTGCTGATGGGGGATTATTTGGCTCCTGTTACATTTTTCCCTCACAGTGTGCTGGTTATTCACAGCTATATACACTTCCTCCTGTACCTCTGTGGAAACAACACAATCATGACTATCAATGACACTTGTAAGATAAGACCATTACAATAAAAATAAATTATAATATTTTCATAATAAAAATATGAGCAGGAGCGGTGCACTATTCCTTTCCATTTTGAAAAAAGTATATACAACATTTGTCCAAATGCCTACAAGTTATTACAAAAAAAGGAGAAAAAAAAAGAAATTCAATGAAAGAACATTTACAACTTCTACTCTTCTTCTAACAGCCTGTGGCTTCGTCAAAGGTTTGCATGACGGTTGGTCTCACTATAGTCATTCAATGCTTTCCAGTTCATTTATTCAATTTAAAGTTTATTACAGAATGTGGTCAGAGTTAAAGGGTTTTGGCAGAAATTTCAATGAGACATTTGAAATGAGTAATAAAGTCATTGTGATGGCATATCATCATAATATTAAGCTTACATCTGGTTATTTTTGCCGAATGAAACATTTGCTGCAGATGACTCATTCAAGGACCGTCAGAAAGTTTCTTGGTCCATTTGAAAAAAAAAAAACAGGCCTGTAAAACCTGCCTGACAGTTTTGGGGGCTTGGGTGGTTTTGATAATTAATTCATCCTTCTAAAAGTCTAAAATGTGAGCAGCTAAATGAAACACATTGACAGTAATCTCATTGACCACTGGAGGGCAGTATAAACATCATTTTCATCGACAGTCTTTGGTGTCTTTTCCCCTCATTTATAAAACTACCAACCCTTTCTCTTCAGCTTTCTTCAGCTGCCCCTCATTAATAATCATTAGGCATCACACAGCACTGAAAAACTTCCCATCGTCAACACACTCCAGCCACACAGACTTTTGAGAGTGCCATTACATAATGAGCATGTCCCAGCTAATACCTCAGGCCACCTCGTGACTGTAAACACTGTATTAAGAGATGGATGGGGAATAAACAAGGCCTTTTGTTCTGCGGCAGTTACCTTAAATGACGGGGGGGGGGGGGGGGGGAGTAAGAGGGTTACACCGTGATAGGCAACGACTCAGTGCTGCTTTGGGGATCGCACTCGGGTATGCACACAAAATGCAAACTCATGCATACGCACAAGCTTGTGCTCGCGCCCTGTTTGCAACCACGCATGAATAGAGGGGCTAGTGAGAGCAGCTCAGGTTGACTTAAGAGGGTTTGGAGTTTGGACCGCATTCTTCGGGAATTCCACCAGCTCTGTGAGCTTAAAGGCCCAAACAGCCTTCAACAGCTGCCTTTCATCCTTTTCCTCCGAGACGTTCGCTGCTCAGGAGCGACCACAACAAAGACGAAAGACAGCTGAATGTATCCAGTTTATGCTCTCTGTTTTAATTTACATTGTATGATGTGGGTGTTGCAAAGCACTTTGAGACTGTAGCTGAAATGAAGAGCCGTACACATAAACTTCTTATGAAACACTTTGTGAAATGTTATATTGCTAAATGTGACTGTTTTACCAGTCACTGTAATTGTCTTCAGTTCACACTGAAAGCTGACAGATGATACCCTGTGATTTAAAATCAAGGTTGTCATCAACATTCAACCTTATATGATGTTGTTATTCATAGGTGTTTTCATCCATTTGTTTTTATCTGAAAAGCAAATGAATTAAAAAAAAAACTTTTTTTACGCTTTGCTGAGTTGGTGAAAGTGGCGTACTGACAAAGATATGTGACAAAAAGGGACAAAAAGGATGATACTAATGTGGAGAAACCTTCCACCTTTCATGATTACTGTTACTGTGCCTCTGCTGTGTGTGTACTGTTGTCTCTCTCTCTGTCTCTCTGTTTCTCATTCCACCCTCCTCCCTCTCTACCTGAGCACACCTGAGTGTAATCAGTGCTCGGGTGGAGTGGGGGAGGTGACGAGAGGGCAGAGAGTGCAGAGACAGAGGAGCATGGAGATCCCACACACACAAGCAGCAGCACACTTGTGAGGAGTGTTCTCTCCGCAAGCAGGTTTGGTTCTCACACTCCATGCACGTTTAGATGCTGGGGTTTGTTATTCTAGTTTACTGTGTTAGTTTGGGCTGCAGGTGACAGATTGTTCAGTTATTCGTCTCTTTTGTTTTAGCATTAGTTTCCATCTAGGTAGCTGAGGGGAAGACTCGGGGAGCGATGCATCTTCCCATCTTTTGTTCCATTTGGCCAGGATCTTCAGCCCCCTTTTGTTTGTGTCTCCTTACCTGTGGTCCACCCTTTACTTTCAGTTTTGACCCGTCAGGAGAAAAAGTTAGAGCACTCCTGCATCAGATCAGTTACATTAATGTCTCTAATTCACTTTTACTCTTGACCCCTCAACCGCACCTTGATATGTGAGGCATTGATGTAGCCCGTGTTGTTCTCCTTGTTTGGCACGAGCTCGACCCGATTCTCCTCGTACGGAACCACGTCGCGGAAGCGGTTGCGCTCTGTGTTTTCGGGCAGAGTTGCCGTGGTGAGAACACAGTCCGTCCTCTTCTTGGGAACCTGCTCGTACTCAGTGAAGACCCGCTCCTCTTCCAGCTTCAGCTCCAAGGTCTTACACTGGAAAGAAAAGAGTGAGAAAGAAAGAGAAAGAGAGGAGGGGGGTGTTGGTCATTGAATTCCAGGGAACACATCATTCAGAGGTTTCTCTTTCAGTTCCCAAGAGGCTTTTATCCGTTTACATTCCACCATACCGAAGAGACCATTCAAACCAGGGGAATCGCATTATAATATACGTCCACATCTCTAAATTCTGGTCATCACTCACAGCTCGACCCTGACTTCTATATCAAAGAACTCAAAGTATGCATTATGCATCAACACAGCTGTAAGAGAGCAGAATATGCAGCGGTCCTGGTGGGGGGTGAGTGTTTACTAGGCCAGTCATGTTTGAGAGGGCAGAATCTCTCTCTCTCTCTCTATCACTCTTTCTGTGCGGCTCGCTTGCTCGCTCTCTCTCGGGTCACATTCTTAACATACCGACGGGCCTAGAGGCGATAAGCACCACCATGCCACGCGTTCCACAGCCCACTTAGGGCTTGCCCCCGTTAGCTTAGCAACAGTCGGGACAAAGGCTGGGTTTCGCACCTCTACACTCGAAAAAGGGAGCAGACAGACAGTATTTGTGAAATTACATCGTCTGTAAATGTCTTTTTAGATCCAAAGCCAAGCTTCTTTTATCAATGCCTCTGGGCGTTTATCCTCCGATCATACAAGGAAAATTTGTGAAGTGAATGAAAGACTATAAATCCAGAAGAGCCACAGGTGCATAGTAGGGTTGTGCTCATACTTTCAGTCTAAAATTGTTTATTTACGTACTTTTTTGAACAGTTGTGAGTTAAGTGAGTCTTAAAAGCCCATTTATTACTATGGTACCATAAAATCAAGGAATTTACAACTAATAACATACAATCTTTAAATATAATGCATCTGAGAAGATTTGGGTAATGGGCAGCAATGAGAAAATGAAAATGACTTCAACAATAACACCTTAATTTTTAAACATTATCACTTATCAATCAATAGTACATAATGTCTCACAACAAAAATGAGCAAAAGTTACATTTTTCTGGATCTTTCAAACATACTCCCAGACAATTACAGCCATAAAATCAACAACTTACCCGTTCGTCTGTGGCGGACTTGCCGCTCTCCTCCGCGGGACTCTCCGGGACAGGCATTCGGGCCACATAGAGGCCGTTGAGGGCGGCCATCATCAGCGGCCTCTTCATGGAGTCCACGGACATCTTCTGTCTCTCCAGCGTCTTCAAGAGAGAGGAAAATCCCGGTGTCATGCTCACAGGTACCGGCAGCATTGCAAGATTGACTGACCTGCGCTGGCCCTCAAATCGGCCAGCATGCACATGTGTAGAAGTAGGTGGGGAATGTTTGCGCGTGCATGTGTGTGTGTGTCCAGTTTGTAGGGTAAACCGGGCCGTACCAGTCGCCTTGTATCCGGTCCAAAGGTGTGAACTAACGAGCCCCGTACACAAAGCCTATTAAAGAGCAGACTCGCAGCGTCTTATCCATCTCGCTTCAGCCTCAACTTAAAATGCGATGCTTGTTTTGTCCTTCCTCTCATATTTTTCATTCTTTTAGTCCTTTGTTTACTCCCACCTACCTCCTTGGCCTCCTTTTCCTCACAGAACACACGCTCCCTCTGTCACCCTGTCTGTCTTTTTTTCCCCCCTCTTTTAACGCGGCAGCCAAACTCTGACCCACACTGCGCGCTCCCTCCTTCCTCCACGGATTACCTCTCCTAATCTCTGATGCTATTAAACCTCCAGGACAGCTCCACCCTTCACCTCGCCACCTCCTTCATCCCCTGTCGGACAGTCAAAACAACAGCTTGGAGGTCACTAGGGGTATCCTATAGGTATGAGATAAACCAGCTGGTATAACTGTTTTTAGATGTTTTGATATGTGAATTGATATTGTGGCCACACCAGGTCACCCCTGAACGGAGAGCTTTATACCCACTAAGTGAGGTGATTATATGATTTAACTTATACCTGGACTCTGGTGCCCTGTCAAATGTTTGTGCCTCAACAGAGAGCCGAGCTAACACAGAAACACCCAACCCAAAGAATAATCTGAGGGATTTATAAGGGTTTTAGCTGCCTGGGGGGACTCAGAGCCTAGTGCTACCCTCTCAGGTGCTGAACCCCGGATTACTGCTAATCAGCAGCTATGAAAACTAGCTAGCAAACAACAGACTGAAATATTTAAAACTGTACCAGTATGGTGGGGGTTTCTTGTCCAGTAAAAGACGATGCTTGGGCGCATACAATTTCTGCCATAAAAATTCATAAGATGACATGATCGAGCCTGTTATTGATGCTACTAATAAGATTCATAGCTTTAGGGCTGCAGCTGACAGTTATTTTCATGTATTATATTAAATAACCTGTTGTTTATTTTAGTCTAACTCAAAGCTACATTATGTAGAAATTTTGTCTATTGGCTCGATTAGGATCCGGGTTTTCAAAAGCGGTCCTCTGGTCTTGCATCGCACTTACTGTAACACTGTTGTGGGTATTATGGGCAGCTTAAAAACAAATGATCAACAATAGAACCAGAGATAACTCCGGTTTCATTTCCTTTCATTCTTCTTCCTTTTCAAAACCCGGTGCCTACATTACCCACAATGAAACTGTAATGTATGTAGTTGCCCTTTCAGCATACAATCTAAAACATATAAAACAGAATAGCACCAGTGTTTGCCCGTTTGGGTGATAAATGATTGTTAACATTGATAAATATTAACAATGTTGACAGAGCTGGTCTACTGCTGCCCTCATTAGTTAGTTTGTTTGCGTTATAGTTTGATTTTGGCTGATTTTTGTGTTTTAAGGGGTTAGATTGGATCCACCAAAGTCACACAAACACAAACAAGTTAACCAATCGAGGCAGCAGTAGACCAACAACTCCCAAGTCCTGCAAGGTAAAATGACTATTTTTGTCAAAGGAGTTTAATGGCATTGGTGAGAGCTATATTGCCTTTCCAAAGTTCTGTCAGTACTCCTGGTGATTCTCCAAACTGGGGGTGTGTAAACTGGCACCTACTGGAGGTAATTCCCTGACTTTGGTTAAGTACCTCATATAACCCCACATCAAAAAAAACAAACTATGCCTTTAATCTTCTATTCAAACATTTACGACTAATAAATCACATGGATTATTAAAAATATGTGTTGGCACAGGGATAAAATAAACCATGAATGAAGGAGAATGATTGTCTTACCCTTTGAGCGAACTCCCTCTCCACAATGCTGTCTTCTAAGGAGAACATCTCCGACACCGGCCTCTCTTTGACCGGCTCCTTCCGCACCCTCTCCTTCACGCTGGTCAGGTCCGGTTCTGAAATGGATGGACCCAAAACTGCTCCATTCACCCCACCCTGGTCCCCACGGGTCAGTGTCCCACCACCACCTGCTCCACCGCCACTACCACCAACTCCAGGCCCACTTGGGCCCTGCCCAGCTTTGAGCCCTCGGCCCTGGGCTTGATTTGGGTCCATTGGTCCCTGGTTGCTCTGGGGTCCTTGATTATGGTTGTGGTGGTGGGTGTGGTTGTGGTTGTGGGTGTGGGTGCGTATTTGAGCACTGCTAGAGTGTCGAGGAGGACCAGGGTACTCTGGAGGGGGTTTGTTGGGCAGCTTGGCCAGAGCAGCCTGGAGCTGAACGCTGATGTCCTCATTGAGTCCTGGGATCTGAACATCCAGCTCAGGCCTCTCCTCTTCCTCCTCTTCCTCTTCCTCACTCTCACTACTGTGTATGAGCATGGTCGCATTGGAGAGAGTCTTTTGATGCTGGTATGCAACTGTCCCAGGTGGCGCTGCAGAAGCATCAGGTGCTTTTTGGGCAGGCATCTGCATGGGGAGCTCCTGCGACTGCTGAGGTGGAGGTGGAGGCTGCGGTTGGGGTTGCGGCTGTGGGGATTGGGGCTGGGGTGGAGGGATGGATTGAGGCTGAGGGGGCATCACGTGTTCTCTGAGAGTGTTCCTCCGATGAAGGGGAGCATTCATGCCCTTCATCACCATGCCCTCCATCCCTCCTCCTCCACCTCCTCTCATGCTGCTGATCACCTCCATGCTGTGTCTCTTGCCCAGGGTGGAGCGGTGCTTAGCAGCTGCAGTTAACGGTTCGCTAACCTCCTGCAGGGACTGGTGTACCACAGCCGAGCTGTCCGGCTGGAAGGTCTTGACCGACAGCTGCACCATGCGGGTAACCAGCTCCGGACTGCTGCCCGCAGTGCAGCGGTGACGGTGGCTAGCCAGGTCCGGGGTGCTGGTGGCCGGGCGGAAGGAGCTAGAAGGGTATGGCGGAGGAGGGCGTGACATGTGGTTTCGGAGCATGTTAGCTGTAGCTGCATAGCTTCCCGCGTTAGTCCCCTGTTGTTTGGTATTCGCCAGCTCGGGTGTGCTGACAGTGTGAGAGATGGAGCTTCCTGCACCTCCATGCCCACCACTGCCTCCACCTCCATTAACACAGGGTGAGTGACAGGGGCCCTGGCTGCTGGCTGGTCCTCCCTGATGAGGGCCATGGGACACAGGCTTGCTGTAGCTGATCTGCAAGATGAACAATCACAGAAGCACAGTGTGAGATGTAGAAAAGACCAGAAATGTTGAAGACAATCAAACACAGAGCATCCGACTCTATCTCACCTGTGATGTGTACGGTCCTGGACTGGGCCCCAGGCCATGATAAGGGCCCCTCTCCCTCATCTCTGGCTGGCTATACACCAAAGCCTCAGGCTGCCGATAAGCACAGGCATTACTGATGTTCAGACTGCGCAGCGACTGGCTGTGGAGGTCATGGTGAGCGGGGAGCATCCGCCGCTTCTGCCGCATGACAGCATCGTACTCAGGCGTGGGCCGGTAGGACGGAGCGATGATAGCGCTGTGGCGGTGGCTGGGGATGTAATCCGGGCGCATGAGCTCACTGCCGGGGATGCTGAGGTTGGAGGACATGGGCGAGGGCGGGATGAAGGTCTGGGAGTGATTGAGGGAGCTCAGGCTGGGGCTGCTGTACATGCTTCCATTGGGCACGGTACCGTTACGGAAGGGAAAGTCCCCCGGGCAGCGGTCCAAACTGGTCTCTGACTTGTAGTAGGGGTCGTCATGGAAGATACTATCTAAAGATCACAAGAGGGAAAATGAAAGTTGTTTTGTTGTACAGATTTGGAATGTTTTTGGAGGATGTATCCTTATATCTTAGGCTTAGCCAACAATAACCCTTCTAACATCTCTTCTAAACCTGACCCTAAACAGTTGGTGCTGTACGCTTCAGTTTTCCATAAAACAAACCAAGTACTAATAGATTACGGAACATGATGAACCAATAAGAACACAGTTCCTGGTAAATTACTGGGACTCCCTAAACCTTGACGGTCTCTTGACGGTGCTTTGAGTGGATTGTTTTTTCAATGATTTGTGTATTTGAATTATTATAAGTGCATGGAAGTTTGCACAATGAGTAATGTTTTTTTTCCAAATGTGTCATCGGCAGAATCTTGTCATTGGTTCACACGCAAGATGTGAAAGTGTCCTGACGTGCTCGTCACCATGCCGGATATGTTTCTGAACATTTCAGGCATTTGTGAAAGTAGGTATAGATAAACTAACAGAACATGCAGAAAATCAAAAGAAGACCAAAATTTAACAAAATCAGGAAAATAAATGACGTGATAAAATCCTTCGTATGTCCTTTTGGGCAAACCTGGTCTTTTTATGTGAAAGAATAGGGGTGTTTTATTCTTTTATTGTCTGGACAGATATTTTTTTTCTTGTTGTTTCTGTTAATTCAGTTTTCGTGTATTACATGTTGTTGAACTTGTCGTGGCTCCTTCAAGGTATTTCTGATATAGCATAAATCTGAACGTGTCCTCCCAGAAGCAGAAGTAGTAGCATTAATATCAATGTGGAGGGATCGGTTTGGAAGATTTTCTTCCCACCATAATGGAGGCGACAGTGGTATGCATGTTATCCCTCTTTATTTAACAAACAGAGCATTCTCTCGTGTGAAACTATCTCAAACCCACAAGCAGGCAGACATAGATAATCTCCATCCAGTGTGATGCCTGAGGTCAAACTACAGAATGATCTCACACCCACACATAGTAGCACACCCAGAATGTTTTTCCACTCGCTCCGCTTTACTGTCGAGCCGACGCGAGTGAAGCTCCTCGGATTATAAGGCGGACTGAGTGTGTGAACGAGTCAATGAAAGAGCGAGGCACAAATGAGGTCACCGCTCGGCACCCCAAACGTTGGGCTCTAATTGGCCGGGAGATTGTTAAAATACAAATGGGGCTGTGAGTCACACGCCTGATGGGAAGGACACAATTAGCTCCATTCAAATGCTTCAGTTATTATCAGGCAGGCTGAGAGCTTCAATCACAATGTGGTCAAAGCAGTGAGCTGGAGGCGTTCAGACTTACTCTAAATGTATGTGTGTGACTGTGTGTGAGTGTGTGTGTGTGTGTGTGTGTGTGTGTGTGTGTGTGTGTCTGTGGTTTTACCTTGAGAGCTCTGCGTGTCCTGATAATGCTCCCCGTATTGGGAATGCATTGACTGGAAGTTACAGGACTGGGGTCGCGGCTGAATGAAGAAACACATTAAAAGTTAAAAGGAGACAATTACTTGTTCCACTTAATTAAAGCTGCGTTTCCACACAAAGCACACCAAGCTTTTAATTCGAGGAACAACTTTTCAAGGAGCTGAAAGGTTCCCTCAGCCTGTTGTTGTCTGCCTTTCCATCGCAGTCTATAGACCTGCAAAGGTTCAAAAAGGTGACTGCTGTTATGACACATCCCATTTGCAGACTAGTGACTAAGAAGACCTGGACTCGGTCGATCTATCGTCTGGTTTCTCTCTGTAACTCCATGTTGATGTGTTGAGGCACATTAAATATCATACAAACTAGTTTGTCGCTGCAGTTTCTTAAAAATAGGAGGATGAAATAAAATGCTGCGAGTGCTCATGCATTCAGAAATGTTCAGCCCCACCCTAAAGGTTCCCGTACCTTCAGAAAAGGACTTCCCCCCCAATCAGGAAATTTTTTTTGGAGGAGAAAATAATGTCCCCAGATCTTAATTTAGACCTGCGGTGGAAACGCACCGAGTTACTCCGAAGGTTCCTCTTCCTGGGGAAAGTTTCTGCAGTGGAAACGTGGCTTGAAGGAAAACCAGAAATGAAAAATTCAGTCATTATCTACTCAGCCTCATGGTGATGGAAACTCATGCTAACGCTTTTAGCTGAGCAGTTACAATGAAGATTTCAGCTTAGAAAATGGTGCAAATAACGTCTTTTCAAATCACTTTAGGATCTCGGGGCTTCTCAAAAACATGGATTACACCATTTAATGTGTTTTCGGTTGTCCCCATCTACCTTAGTTGTTTAGGAGAATGCTGCAACACTGCTGCGCTGTGAAGCCCCAGAAATGTTTTGTGGACTGTGAAACTTCCCCTGACTTTCCATCAGCATAAGGGTGAGTTGATAATGACTGATACCATTTCTTGGGTGAACGTTCCCTTGAAGTTACGCATAACATCATGATCTGGCATTACTCCACTTTGCTTCTGTCTTACATCCAAACAACAGGTGACTGTGTCCGACTCAGATCCGCACTAGGGGCCGCCGAGCTGTCAAACACCAGTATGCCAATGCCTGCGGTTCTCCAGACCGACATCTGAGCACTCCAGGGGACTGACTGAACATCTATTGTGCCGCATTTAGCTGAGCCATTGTCTGGCCAGCAGGGAGGGAGAAGCATAAATCACTGCCTTCATTGTCGCACCGGAAATCAGACCAAGCAACACCCTTGCAAACTTTTCCAACAACACCCACCACACCACCAACGCACGTTAAAACCAAGGCTCCACGGCACAATTAAGAGCTGCCCCGAGTGGGAGAGCGGGGTCAAATCTCACAACCGCAGCCCGTTTCTGTCGTCCCTCGCAAATTCTCGGTCTGTCTCCTGGCTTCTCGTCTCACTTGCAAAGGCCAGGGGCAGTAACAAAACAGGACTGCATCAAAACTGCCGAGCAATAACTCAGTGAAACACAGTGAAACAAAGTGAGAGAGCGATTCCGACCGTACCAGAGATATGCGGTGGGTCCAGGTGGGTCTCCTCCTGATTGGCGCAGGCGAGTGAGTGGGCCTAAAAAGGAAACAAGGTGACAACATAGGAGATGACTCACAGACTGAGGGCGCTTTGAACTCTGTGTCATCAAGTCAAGATTAGTTTTAGAGGCCTACAGCTTGTTTTGGCATAAATTTTTTTTGTCACCTAACCTTCAAAGGGTGCGTGAATACTATTGTAAAGAATCAAATGACAGATAAAGCTGGATATATAAAAGTGTTTTAATGGCCTTCAGCTGTCCTCAAGACTCACTCTGCGCAGATCTTGTTCTGTTTGTAGAATTTGTGTCTGGCCGTGAAAAGACGGGCGATGTACTTTGCCATTTCCATATCCTCCTGCAGATGCAAACACACGGAGGAAAACATTAATATTTTCGAAAGCGCAAACTTGTATTCACAGCAGATCGAGACCAAAATTCGGCCCTGTGCTTGTCTCCGTGCAAGGATATCTGAGAATGCGTGTTTGACTTCCCACTGGAAACCTTGTGTGAGGCGTTTGTGTGTGTGTGTGTGTGTGTGTGTGTGTGTGCACAGACTCAACACTCACCATGTGAAAAATGATGGTGTCGTCTCTGCTCGTTATCTCCACTGTGATGGCTGACTTGTTGTGCGCTATGGTGCCGATGTCCTTCCACCTGTCACACGCACAGAAAAAATGCACACAGGGATTGAATTTTCCCACACGAGATTCCTAATGCTCTCTTGCATATTCCATCCTTTGTATGATACACACTTCCTCATGATCACAGATAGGGTTCAAATTAATTTAGGCTGAAAAAAAAATACTTACTTGTGGAGCATGATGGATCTGCCATTTCTGTGTTTGACGAACACCCCAATGAAGGACACGCCGATGAAAATATCGTTGGTGTAGTTGTCCTACGGGGGAAGAATTCACATCACAAGTTGATTTTCGTATAAAATAAAAAGAAAGAGGTGTGTTTGGGGGGGGTGATGATTTAATTAATCTACCTTAGCAGGAAAGCTCTCCTGGCCAAAGCCGTCCAGTTTCTCCACCTCCTTGATGTACAGCAGCTCCGCCTCCGCTGTCTGCATTCGACTGGAAAGCACAGACATGTTCAGCGCCAGGTACAAGGTATCATTCTCCATCTTTTTTTTTCACGAGTGCACACACATGTACAAACAGTATCAAACAAAGCTAGACGGTACCAGTGACTTTTATGCTCCTCTGCAACTTTCTGAGTCCAGTCCTCCAGCACCTCGTCTCCATTGGGCCAGTTCTGAGAGAGAAAGGGAAGAGTAAAGGTTAGAGAAGACAGGTGATGGAGGATTAACCAATCTCTCTCTTCAACATCCTTTCAAACAGTTTAGCCGCTAAACTGTAGTCAATGGTGTCGCAGCGAACTGCACTTATCTTGCAATAAAGCAGATTCAAATACAGTTTAATTTATGCAATTTACTTTGTAGCCACTTGGTCTTTATCTCAACCCATACTGTCAATCACATTCTAGCTTGTTCTGCATCTGTTTTCTGTCTGTCACTCAGGTATGCAGAGGGAGGAGAATGTGTGCCTTCAGGCAACACACGCAGACACACACACACATATATTTGAAGAGGGAAGGTTAGAGGACTCACCACGGGGAAGAGCACGTACTCCCTGAGGAAGTCCTGAGACATGAACTGAGTGAAGTCCCCGAAGTCGGCTGGAAAAACATTAACGCACAAAAAAAATGTGAGGCATTGTAAAACATATGATTCCCATCTAAATGGTTTATCTACAAAGCTGATAATGTAAAATCATATTTGTTCCTAATGAAAATATGTTAAGGCAGGAAGACAGCATGTCAGGATGATTAAAGTCTTTCCTATTAACACCAGGGTAAAAAAAATCATATTTTCTTTGTCTCCATAAAATTATGAAATCTGGCTGTAATCCACAAGTAAATAATTAAAATAACACATCTGCCTTGTTTATTAAGCCAACATATTTTCATATCAAGATCAAATCAATATTTCCTACACGTTTTTTTCTTTAAATCCAGCTACTGCTACTTTTTTGTGTGTTATGTTGCTCCATATGAACACTTGTGATAATCACAACCCTCTTCAGTCGGAATTTTTCTGAGCGAAGAGAGCTCACGAGTTGAGACGCGTTTGCTGACATTCTTTTTAAATGTGACATTCTCGAGAGCCTCAACTTTTGTTTGCCTCTGCATAAAAATTAGCTAGCTTGCTAGACTGTTAGTCTTGGTGGTTTATAGCCGCTGTCCCTGAGCAGTGTTCTCAAGACTCAACCACTAGCTAACCCCTTTATTCTGGTCCTTGTAAGTACACCAGGAAGTTGCGAAACTTGATGTGAAGTGTTACAAGAATACAATGCCAACAGCACAGACGTTATATCGCCACCTGCACACCATTTAACATGCTCAGTCCTTCAGACAGACTGTTCTGCTGTCTGTCAGACAAAAGGAAGTACAGCGCAGGATCCTCGTCTCCCATCAGATAAGGCTCTTCCTGATGCTGCTAAGGCTAACCTTGGAACTAGCGATAAGCTAACTGTCTGTTTACATTCCCCCCGGGACACAGACAGCACCCAGGCACAAGCCCGTGGAGATGGATGGAGGTTGTGTGTGTATGTGTGTGTGTTTCGGGACTGATACCATAGGAACTCAAGTGGACTGGGCTCTCCCAGTGGTATGCAGCCATATTAGGTAGCGAAGTCAAGATGACCTGAGAAAGTGTGAGTTTGTGCTCACTCTTTCTCTCTTGTGCCGCCTGTCTCCGTCTGGTAGATTATTCACATGGGATGTTTGTCCATGCACGTGTGTGTGTGTGCATGTCTGTGTGTGTGTGTGTGTGTGTCTGAGCGCGTCTCTTACCTTGTACTGCTAGGCCAGCTAGTCTGATCCCCTGCTCCACTCCGCAGTGGAGACGTCCGTCCAACACCTCCTTCTTCACCTGCAGGTAATACTGATACCTGGACAAAAAGACAGAAGTAAGAAATAAAAAGGGAGTTTTATTCAGATTCACTATTACAAACTCTTAACTCTAAGTGTGACACCGATGTTGGAAATTTTTCCCTTGATAGTAAATGAATGTGTTTAGCCACGCAAGCAGCTAGCAGGTACTAGTGATGGATGACATTTTGTACATGTCCTCCTGAGGGTGATTTGTAAGGCAGGTCAAAAATGCAGTTAAACAATTAGTGTTTGAAAAACATTTAAACTTTGCAGTCCCCTATGTTGTATTGTGATCAAATACCTGAAAAGCAATGAGATTCCCTTAAGTGTTAGTGCTAATTAGCAACCGTTAGCAATGCTAACATACTAAATACTGGTCAGCAAGGTAAACATATCATGCTGGCTACACATTGGCATGCTAGTACTGTTGCTGTACACATGTTAGCATGCTGGTGTTAGCATGTATTTGACTTTAGCACTGTGTTTGAACACAGCGTTGGCTGTGGACCTCAACCTTCAATCATCTGGTGTCTGAATGATTGAAAAGATTAGTTGGAAAGTCTGTACAAGATTTTGGTAAACAACTATTTCAGTCGCACATACGCCCAAAAATCTGTCAAGCGGGACTAAACATTTTCATTGGTCGTACTGGTGCGCCTGAAAGTCAGCAGGACATAATATTGGCCAACAACCCATATGATGTTTAATTATATAATGTATTGAAAAACATAAAAATGTATTAATTGGTGAACCTTAATTATGTACCGGTGCAACTAAATGAAAATGGTGTGTGAACCAGTGCAACCACTGTAAAAAATTAAGTCTGAACAACCATGTTGTTTCCACATTCCACTCAAAGGCTCATGAACACATTGCAGTGGGAAGAGCCTCGCAACTCAGGAAGTGGGATCATCCGAGGAGCACGTGAAAGCACTGAGACACACGACGGCCCCTCTACCAACTAAACTGTACAAAAACTCTGACAGAGTGGGTGGCAGCATATTAGTCTTCAGAAACTCACCAGAATCTGGTCGGTGGTTACTGTTATTTTTCCAACTCGCCACACTGTCTCTGAACACCACTTATATAAAAATCCGGTTGGAAAACATGATGGGTTTTTCAGTTCAACACATTCATCCAAAGAAAGTAAGAAGAGCTGCGCTCGAGGCGTCGCGCATTAGCAGCTGACGGATTGCAAACATCCACGAGACACCGGAGAGAGAAGGAGAGAGCTGCAGAGAGATGTGCTTCTTCTGCTTCTGGTTTGTGCAACAGAAAGAATGCGTCAAGACAGTATTGGCAACGGCATTAGCCGGTTAAAACAATACCAGAGAAGCCTGTTGCAGAATCCGAGTGAGGAATGAGTGAATCACCTCTATTTGAAATACCCGTGACTCATCTCTGACTTGAGAGGAATGCCAAATGTATACCAGCAGGGGCCAAACAATATGGTTTATAGGGCTGTTTATAGGACATGACATGGAGCTGGTGCTAATCAGGACTGAGTTTAATCTTAGTTAGGACCAACACAAGCTTGACAAAAAGATATCATGATTATTGCTGTGCGAATGTGAAACACTGTTTTTTTTTGGGCAGCGGTGGTTTTGCCAAGCGAAAGCTGATACGATGACACTGTTTGGATGATGTTGGGCCTTCGCACAACGCTGTGAAAGTCCCAAAACCAAAGAGGCCAAAATACCCCGAGCTCCTTAGGTTTCTGAGCTCCTTTTGTCCACTTTTAGCTGTGGTCCAACTGGATGTTTGTCTTTTGAAGAATGGGGGCGGCCACACAGGAGGGGAAAAGGGAGAAATGTCAGGGTGACCGAGCTCGGCCGCGTAAAAACTCGCGCACCGTTTCCTGTTTGATGCCATGGAGACCGCAGTCCGAGTCTTTCCAATGTGGGCTGCGAGACACCTTTTTTCTGTCGCGCACACGGCCTAAAAGAGCTCCGGGGTGGAAGCGTACATCAGGCGGTGTACATGCCAGAGTACACAATGTGGAAACCGCTCCACTATAGATGCTTAGTCATTCACTCTGGAGCTCATCATTCTGAGCTGATTCCTCAGCCCCTACATGTTCTCTCCCCTTGTTCATTCATCGGCTCCCTCTGTACTCGCAGTTTTTGGAGTTTTGTGCCCTCCTCGTAGTCTTCTTCACATTCTCTCCCCCACTTCTTCTCCCTTCTCTTCTTTTTTGAGCTCCACTCAGCATACTCCTGGGCCTATAATCTGACCCCGCCCTCCTCCCTCACCCTGTCATTACACCCGTTGGCTAAGCTGCCATTCCGTTCCCGTGGCAACCCTCTAATTAGCCAACCCCAACCGCCGCGGCTGCATTGGAGGGGGGGGGAGGAGCCTGATGCGGTCTGAAAAGGGGGAGGGGCCTCACAGGAACACAAAACCCTTCAAATGATTGTGGACTTTGTTTTTACAAACTCTCCATGTTTTCCCAGCGCGCTCCGTATGGGGTCTGGGGAAATGTTGAGGTTGACAGTGGCTGGCTCTCATTCTGAGGTTCAATGGCAACAACACGATGGTGTTTATACATATGCGAGGCCAGCGGTGGAGACGCGGACGGTAAACTGTTAAAATAACTACAAGCTAGTGAAAGCGTGACAGTAAAAAGGCAGCGAGGGAGCCGCAAAACGAACAGCGGTTCCCAACCTTTAAACAAACCTTTGTTTACTTGTGTACAAAACCTGCATATGTCTAACATGTTGTGCATTTTTGCTTCATTGAAATACTTAGAGACATGAAGAGGTAAAACTGTCCAGTACAACACTGGGACTGGGCGGTATGACCTATAATCTATAAAAAGATACATTATCAGACAAGATTAAGTTCTTAGAGCACTCCCTTTATCGTAAATAGGGTGTGTTAACTGAGTTAAAATGCTTATAAACCATTTATTAGGCAATTATTAAATACAGTAGTTGCAAACTGAATTATATGAACCTTTAAAATTGCTTAGTAAAATACTGAATTGTTCATTAAGAGTGAAATAACTATTACCTTAAGTTTAATTCACAGTTTACTAATGATGGTCATTATAAAGCATTCCATAAATTGCCTCTATGAGTATTCTTCTTTCTAAGTATGTTTTGAATCGGGTTTACTCACAAGATGAATTATCAAATCAACTTTGAGATCCATAAATGTAACAATCATTTTTGTTCGTGCCTTTCTTTTCTCACTGTGGCTCGCCTGTTAGTAACACCATTGTTACTACTTGTCAGAAGTCATTAGCTGTTTATAGTTTATAGACATTTCAAAGTCATACGAGTAAATGGCTTGTTTTTCAAGTCAATAGAAGATTCATAATGGTAAAAAAACAACAACACTGGTTTATTGTCCATTAAACATCGGGACATGTTTAAAATGTAAGTTCACTTTAAAGCCATGCACGCCTCAAGCACCGTAACGTATGAGGCTTACAACAACATCGACAGGCGCCTGGAAAATGTTAATGTATGAAATCACCCTCGCCACATACAAAGTCCACATGTTGCATATTGGGGGACTTAAACTACAGAAGGATATTCATCCACTTGAACAGAGAGACAATCCTGTCCTTGAATATGTTAACACTTTGGAAACAGACAATGATCTTAGCATGTGTTGGTGCCTGCATAGCTACAGCTACCATTTTCCAACAGGGTTTTACTGTGTCGTCTTTATAGAAACAGCGTCCCCATTACTCTGGATGATCTACAGAACACAATGTCGACAGTTTTTATGGGACTATTTCTTCAGCAGGAAGACGTTCGGTTGGAAAATGTCACAGTGAAGTCTGGGGATTATCCAGATTAATGCGAATGTTGTTTCTGGACACATGCTGCTATGACTCATTTTTTTTGTGCTGCGAGTACCAGGGATAAAGATCCATTTACCTGTACGGGGACACTTATCTCATAAACCATGTACACTAAAATAAAAATCCAAAATCTGGATGATTAGATACCTGTGAGAAAACACCTGTATGTAGTGTGGGTGAAACGATCTTTCGAAGTGATGTCTGTCTTTAATACATATGGCGGCGCACACCTGGCACGTCTGTTAAAATGACATCACCGTGCTGTAATAACAGGTGAACATACATATGTAGACATGAGGTAGAGCTTTCCTCGCTGGGAGTTACTTGTGACTTCCACCATGGCAGAGTGCTCTGCTGGCACTCCAGGCAGACACACAGGCACAAAGAGCCCTTTATATGCCCACGCATGTTCAAGCCCCGCTCAAGACATGCTGCCAGATGTCCAAGTGGCCCCGGACAACAAGCCTGCGAGCATATGTGCATGCATGCATGAATGTGTGTGTGCATGTGCGTGTGCGTGTGTGTACATATGTCTCCTCTACCCCCTCCACCTCTGCAGTGGTATGACCCTGACCACCCCCTCAGCCCTGGATGGGTCCAGACGGCTTGTGTGGGAGGCAGGAGGATTTCACTTTGAAATGTGTTGAATCAGCAAGGGGCACAACAGAGTACAGCTGTGTGTGTGTGTGTGTGTGTGTGTGTGTGTGTGTGTGTGTGTGTGTGTGTGTGTGTGTGTGTGTGTGTGTGTGTGTGTGTGTGTGTGAGTGTGTGTGCGTGCTTGTGTGCGTGCGTGCGTGCGTGTGTGAGTGATAACTAGCCAAACAAAGCTAGGATTTCAAGGCTGGTGGTGCTGTTAGCCTTGGGGCTGCTCGGGCCAGCTGGCCTCACTCTGGTCAACAGCTCTCTGTTTAGGTTCCTTACTTTCTCTCTCTGGGCCACTTCGTCCCTCCTTCATATCAGTGAGATGGGAGCAACAGAAGGCCGCAACCACACACACACACCTTCTGTAAAATGTTTGCGTGGTAAAATACAAAGATTTTGAGAAAGAAAAGGGGGGAGGATGCACAGGATATCTGATTACAAGTGGGCGATATATAGGAGCATGAGGCGTCCAGGGATGAACAGTGCAACCAGTTCTGGATGATAAAATCAAGCACTAGAGCTGCAAAGATCAGTCAATGGGAAAAAAATATATATATATATTTTGATAACTGATTAATCATTTCAGTCATTTTTCAAGCTCAAAACATGAACATTTGCTGGTTCCAGCTTCTTAAATTTCAGGATATGCTGTTTTGGGGTTTTTTTGTCATTTATGAAAGTAAATAATGAAGTTTTTGGATTTTATACTGTTGGTTGGACCACAGAAGCAATCTGAAGACGTCACTTTGGGCTTTTGGGAAAGTGTGCTGAGTGTTTTTAAATCTTTTGGGACATTTTATATATTAAACAATGACTCTGATAATCATGAAAATAATCAGCAGATTCATTGAGGATTAAAAGAATCAAAAAACAGAAACACGGAGAGACGGAGAGCAGTTCTTCTGTCTCCGTACAATAAAACCAAGGTCGTCCCCCCACAGTAAAAACACTCCAAACAACTGTGATTTATAGGTTTACATGGGCGTCCTAAAGGACCGTTCTGACTTACAGTCATCCAGTGTTCCAGCGGCCCTTCTGCTGCTGTGGTTCATCCTTGTGGCCATGTTGGTGTAAATAAAGCTACAAGCATATGGTCTGAGGCATTGTTTTTTTTTTTTTTTGCTTTATTAGCTTCCACACTGTGGAGCGCGCACATGTGCAGTAGTATTCAGTGTTTTGTTTGTCTGCATCTGAGAGAAGGTCTGGAGACAAGGGAAACTAAAAACTAATTAACATTTTTGAAGTTTTACGAGTTCATAATCAGACTATACACTTCTCCAATTACAGCAATATCTTCAGCTATGAGCGTAATTGCATTAACATAACGGAGAAGAGTGTTGACATGGGCTCAAACTATCTTGCATTACTGCTATAATTGCTCCATAATTGGATTATTGGTGTAAATACGTAGCCAGTACACACACACACACACACACTTCGGCCCCCTGCTCTGGGTGATTTTCACAGCTGCATGGAGGGAGAGGAAGACAGGGGAAGCAGAAACAGATGAATGGATGGACGGGAAGAGAGCGAGATCTAGTATCAGGTTACTCGTCTGTCAAACACTGAGCCTCAAAGACCCGACCACGTTATAAAACTCACATTACTTTCTCTGTAAATCTCATTTGCTCGGACGGGACAAGAGTCAACACTTTGTCTTTTTCTGGTTTCTGGAAAACAAGTTACGATGAAGTTGTGATCTGCTTTCCCTGTAACCTAATTAGCTGTTTAAATGAGCAGCAGTGACCTACATCCCAGTCGGTATACAAGACGAAAAACTCACAAAACAGGATGTCGTTTTTCTGACTTTCCTCTGCGAAACCTTAAATCACAGCACCAACGTCCCAAAAAAACCTATATCCACTCACTCCTACTCTGTTTTTACACACAAGCACAAACATACTTTTCTACGCGTACGCATAAATATGTATAGGTTCCAGCGAAAAACACACACACCACACACACACAGGCAGCAAGCTCGAACCACAAAAAATAACAAGGTGCAAACCCAAAGACAAGTCTTGCTGCCAAACTTTTACTTTCTCTGTCCCCACTTGTCTTCCTCTCCGCCTCTCTGATATTCTTCCCTTCCCGCCTTCATCAGACCAGGTGTGGAGAAAAAGATGTTTTATATATATATATATATATATATATATATATATATATATATATATATATATATATATATATATATATATATGTATATATATATATATTATATATATATATATATATATATATATATATATATATATATATATATATATATATGTATATATATGTATGTATGTATATCTGGATGCGACCCAAATAGGCCATAAGTCAAGAAATACCAGTTTTTCTGTTATCATTCCCAGTCTGATTTATGGACTTCTCAGAGGGAAGTAAGACACAAACATGCTTTTAAAGATTCGGTAAACCCCTTGATTAGGTCTGGGCGATAACTGGGTGAACTTCAAAATAAAAGAAAAAAAGTTGTGAGGATTGTTTTCAACTTGAAGTGAAGGGGGGGGGGGAGGACAAAAAAGGGAACGGGGGCTTTCAGAAAAGCTTGCCTCGGGGAGCGTGTATGTTCTTACAATGTGCTGTATTGTGACTAACTCTTCTGACAGGGCTGCAGCTGGCTTCTGAGAGGATTCTTGGGGGGAGTGTGTGCGAGCCGAGGTGTGTGTGTGTGTGTGTGTGTGTGTGTGTGAGGTGAGAGAGCGTGTGTGTGTGTGTGTGTGCGCGTGTATGTGAGTGTGTGTTTTGTAAACCAGACATCCCCCCCCACACACACACACACACACACACACACTCCCACCCCGTTACCCCCAGCACTTCTGCTGCGAGGAATGTGTGGTCTGCCTCCTACGCTGGACGGCTGTGCCAACATTCCTGGCTGAACAGAAAAGGAGAAAGAGGGAGAGAGAGAGAGAGAGAGGGAGAAAAAAAAAGGAGGACAGAGGGAGCGGGAGATGGAGATTAAAAAATGTGGGACTGGAGTGATGTGGAGATCTGCTCTTGATAAAAAAGGAGTAGAGGTGACACTATGTACAGAGATTGTCAGAGAAAAGAGAAGGAGGGGGTTGCGAAAAAGAGGCGGCCATTGTTCCCTAAATTGCCCCGAATGCCCCATCATAACCCCTTCAACCCCGTACACACACACACACACACACACACACGCACACACGCACACACGCACACACACACACACACACACACCATAAAAGCCCACAGGGGTTTCCTGGAATAGCATCCCTTCACCAGAGCAGATCCTGGCTCCTGTATAAACCAACCCGTGCACACACACACACACACACACACACACACACACACACACACACAACACACACACCTTCTAATTACTCAATGATACATACACAATGAGTTTATCAGGCCAATCACTAATAACACGATGCTTTCACTATTTTGCCATGTCTAGTCCTGCCTCGTAAAAAAAAATACCCAGGAAATCCAGCAGCACAGATGCTTCACACTCTCTCTCTTACACACACACCCACACACACACACACACCTTAAAAAAATAACTCCGGCGTCACGTCATGTTGTGACCTGCGATCGACCTTTTTCCCACATTCAGCCAAGCAGAAGCCGCAAATTCACCAGCTCAGTGCGAGGCAGACCTGCAGTGTGTGTGTGTGTGTGTGTGTGTGTGTGTGTGTGTGTGTGTGTGTGTGTGTGTGTGTGTGTGTGTTTGTGTGAGAAGGAATCTGATATGGCAGACTGTCCACTACACACTGACCCTTGGATGCCCTTTTCACAGCAAGCTAAAAGGCCTCATTCACACTCTGTCTCACAAACACACACACACACACACACACACACACACACTGTGGCATTAGGAGAAAATGGCGCTTTTCGATAATGCAAATGTACCTTCTGACTGACCTGACATCAGTTCTGATGTCAGTCTCATGCACGCTCAGTAGGAGGACGACAGCCCCATTCTTACTCCTGACTGCTCTGCTCTGATTGAAGTGAACGTACCTGTCTGCGGTCTTGATTAAGTCCATGTGTCAAATGTCCTCGTCAGCTTTTATCCTATTTAGACAACATCTTCCTGTGTTTTTACTCGGCCGAGTTTGAGTCAACCGAGCATGTTATGCGGGTAATAAACAATCCAATCTTGCCTTTGCGTTCATACCTGGTGTTTTAAAGGCATTCGTGTTATTCTCAATGAGACTGAAAATCTGTCCTCCCTAAAGAAAATCAAAGTTTTTGGAGTTTTTGAGTCAGAGGAAACTTTTAAACCGCCTGGAGCTGGTGTTTACGACAAATTCTTCATAGATAATTAAGAATTGTAAATTCGGTAAATGCAATCCATGAAATTCTTCCTTATTTTGGAAGATTACATAAGGTAAGCCAAACCATCTCTCTCCCGTTTGTCGCAAGTTCTGATTACCCTCCCCCCCAGACCCTCTCTCTCTCCACCATCCCTTCTCACAGGACCACTGGCAGCCCAGCCTTCGACATCACCATTCCACAGCAAGAAGACACCAAAACGGGGACCCGGGCCATCCAGCACACGAGCCAGGGGGGGAAGATGAAGCCACGCCCATCAGGACGTGCGCTCATCGAGATGTACCCCCACTCTGAGTCTCGACCGCCTCCCCCCCTTGGTTACTAGATGGCTCGGCAAACCCACAGCCCCCTTTTCATCCACCGACCCCGACCCCTTTTCCTCATCCAACCACCCCCGACCCCCCCCCTTTATTCTGTCCTCTCCAAATCTTCTCAATACATAAATAAACTATTTCAACAGTTAAACTTGCTGTGGTCTTGTTAGTGAAGAAGTGATTTAAAAGAATATACCGATCCTGCAAGCCTCATCTCCTCAGGCAGGGCATTCCAAAGTCGAGGGGCCCTTATAGCGAAGGCACGGTCCCCTTTAGTTTTTTAGTCTCGACTTTGGAACGGTTAGGAGGACCCCGCCTGAGGATCTAAGGCTGCGAGCTGGCTTATAGGGAATTAAAATATCTGTAATATAGCTCGGAGCCAGACCTGAGCGTGCTTTAAAAGTGATCAGTAAAATCTTAAAATCAATTCTAAAACAGACAGGGAGCCAATGGAGGGAAGCTAATATTGGAGTGATGTGTTGACGTCTGTTAAAACCAGTTTAGTCGTCAGATTATATTGAGTAGTTCAGTCAATCTAGTCTGTGCAAAGCCATTTATGTTATTCTTATATTGCGAAAAACATGTTTATGGCTTTTAGCTGGTTAGCTTGTTAGCTTGTTAGCTGAACACTCACTGGCATTTAGGTAAATAAGGTGGACAGGCAACACATTTGGAGATTCACTATAGCTGGCCTCTTTCCAAAAACACGGATTTTATAATGGCACAAATTTGTCGTTGTTGCAGGTGATTGTCTGACAAACTGTAAGTGGTGTTTGGTGAATCTTTACCTGGTGGCTTCCTGCTCCAGCCGGGAAACACTGGGCACGTAGAACATGACTCCGAAGAAGAGCAGCGGCTCGTTGCCAAACTTATCCAGCTGCTTCTTGAGGGGTTTCTCCAGCTCCACCCAGCGATGGGCCGGGGCCTGGGTCTTCCCATGGAACCACAGCCCGAAGTAATGGGTCTGGAGCCGAGGAGGGGAGAGAGAGAGAGAGAGAGAGAGAGACGGAGGGAGCGTCAGTGTGGCGCACGAGGGGATTGAGACAGGAAACAGGCCCGAAAAGCAAAGGAAAGAAGGGAGTAGAGGTGTGATGATGAGGAAGAAAGGAGAGGATGGGTTGTGTAAGCTGGATGGAGAGATAAAGAGACCAAAGGGTGGTAAATGGAGGAGACCAAAGCGTTGGGATGGGAAATGGGGGGTTTGTAGGAATGGAGAGAAATGAGTTCAGGAGGGAAATTGGAAATTAGTTGAGAAGCACGCGGGGGATAACTGAGCGGAGCAGAGAGGAGATTAATAAGCAGGCGAAATACAGCGAGCGCATATTTCTCCTCCAAATCTGATCAAATCTTTGACGTCAGCAGCATAGCTCCATTAAACATTAATATCAGAGCAGACTCGTCGGTCCTATCTGACTAAATCAAAATGAAAACCACGTCTCTTGCCCATTATGTTAGCTAGAGATTTAGAAGTTATTGAAACATAATTCAGCCTAAAAAACAGCAAAAAAAAATGGCAACACAACTTCTCAGAAACAATAGTGAGAGGTGTTAAATTCAAGTTTCCTTAAAGATAAAGTCTAATCTCGCGGTCATGTTCTATCCTTGTTACGTTTATCTTTAAATAAAAATCTATACTGTACGCCCTTAATGTCAGTTGTTCCCCACGCTATTAAAAATGCTCTCTAATATAAATATTTTTCAAGGGATTTGAAGCTGGAAATTCCAGTACAGTGACAGCACCATCTCATGATTATGATGTATCGATGTATTGTCTAGCCCTGACGATACTGATTCGGCTCGGGGCGGTCCTCTTGACATAATGTTTATATAAACCCTATAGAAGCCTGTTTACATGGATGCGTGGGAGGTTTCAACATGCTGCGATTTGCAAACATGGGATCATTTCCTGTCGCGAATCAAAACAAACGCCGTACCTGCAAACCCGTGCACGGGCATGCGAGAGCCCTGCAGGACTTGTTTTTTTTTTCTGCAGTTAAGTGGAGACAGTCATTTATGAAACATGACACTGCTACCATTTGTGATCTGTGTGCGAGCAGTAGGGTTATTTCTTGTACTACTAATAGCTAAAAAAAAAAAAAAAAAAGGTGTTTCATTGGCTACCCACACCTGTTGTGACTGCGTGGTTTGCCTCCGCTGTTACTGAAAGTCATAAAGATGCGAGCTGCAGCTGCAAACACTCCTTCTTCACATGCAAACAGACACACTCTCAAGGCCTGGGGCGCAGAAATGATGTAAACAACCAATTCAGACGGACGCACACATGCACCGCGAGTCCTGAGATAGCGTGCGCTGCGTGGAGGCAGACGGAGGCTGAAGCCGAGGCGTCACACCGCCTTATTTATAACATCGCTGACACCTGGCAAATACCACAACACCGTGTGAGTACGCACAAGAACGCCACCCCGCTCCCTCTCACTTTGTCAGCCGCTCCGGCCGCTGTCGAACACACGTATTCATCAAACTCAATCAGTCGTCACACATTCTTTCCCTGATCTGTGAACAGACTGCCCCCTGTCACACACAAAACAACTCCACATCGCGGACAATAAAAAAAGCCCCGTGCAAAGCCGGCCAGCGGGAAGAGAATGTCCCTGGCATGGAGTCTACCTGAGTGGTGGTGTCGACTCTGATGAAGGGAAAGAAAATTAGGGGAGCAGAAGACGAGGGACGAGAGGAAACACACAGATAAAGCGTGGACAGGAGGGGTGGAGCGGGACGGGGTGGGACGGGGGGATGAGCAGTATCTCTTTCTTCTGCAGTGAAAAGAGGACAGAGGTAGCCACGCTTCGTTAGAGATGGACAAGGACCCCGCAGGAGACAGACAGCAGAGGGCAGGGAGACACACACGGGGTGCGGGGTGAGACGCGTGGCGATCGTGCACACACATACACACACACACACACTGACCATGCATTCATAAATATGTGAAAGACCAAGAGTCAAAGTTGTTTATTCTTGTCTATGCTTGATATGGAGGATAACCGAGAATTTGTCTGAGATGTCACCCGCTGATTTGTTGACTACCATTTTGAAGCCTTGAGTTTGGCATGAAGCCGTTGTCATTTTGATTGGGTTTGGAACCAGAAGTGACCAAATTAGGACAAGGGAGTGGAACCGGGGAGGATATTCTGATAATTGAGAACACGAGGACACGTGGCAGTGACACATTAATCACAAGGTAGCCACGCCCTGAAGCACACCCCACTTTATGGTGCTTTTTACTTAAATAGGACCATAATTTACAAAACGAACATCACGCTGTGTTAAAGAAAGACTTGGAACTAGCAGTTGAGGCAATAAACTCATCAGGAAAGTGTTTACTGAGGTGATAAATCAAGTGGGAAGGAGGGTCCGTTTTCCCATAGACTTTTATACATTCTGAAACCAGTGGAGTTGCTGAGGCATTCTGCATTGACGGAGAAACTCTGTCCAACTTTTATACAGCCAACGATCTGGATTAGAGCATTATGGAAGATTATCTGATGAAATGCTCATTGATTTTTTTAATACTACATTAATACTTAATGTTTTTTTTACCGAATTAGACAAAAAGCTAGCATACCTGTCCTGTTTTTTTATCCATTATCAATTCTTCAATTGATTTTCCAGTAAGAAAATTCATGAACATGCATTAGAATATTGATACATTGTGATATAATTCACAAATAATAAAACATTTCCATATTTCTTACCCCTACTCATACTAATATCTGTTTGTTAAAACTGACAGCAGCTGATAGTTTGTACTTACATTCCATACTTTTACATAAAGATTACTTTTGTGCCCTAAAAATAACAAGAATTCAATGTGTTCCTCAAATTTTGGTTCCTGGTACGATGAAAACTCCTGAAAAATCAGTGTCACTCTTTAAACCTGCACCTGCAAGATTAGCCGATCCTTGTTCAAATAAAAGAACTGATTGCTGAACTGTGACTGAACTAAGTCAAATAAAGCTACAAAACATGAAAAGAAAAACACATCAACATTCACAACATGCTGACACGTGAGTCTAGCAGCATGTACTAGGGTCACATAATAAAGGACCTCACCTCCCGGAGCTCCAGCCTTTGGGCCACCGCCTCCAGACATTCCTGTCCCGTGCTCTCCACTGACAGAGTGCATTCAATCACATTGCTGTCCAGCAGGCGAATCCGTGTCACAAAGTAGTTCTTGCTCAGGACGTTGTAGCGCCGCGTGCGCCGCAGCTTCAGCCGGAAGGGCATGGCTGGCTGGAGGTCGCGGCTGAGTCGAAGGTCAAAAGTCAGTTGGGAGCGAGCAAGCGGAGAGAGGGGTGGGCGGGCTCTATGACCTGGCCGCTGCCCTCCTCACTCTCGCACGACGCCAGCCACACCACCGGGTGGAAAGATGCACCCTGGCAAAGCGCTGGCCCATTCCCAAAGATGTTCCGGAGAGGAGGAGGAGGACGATGAGGAGGACGAGGAAGAACGGGTGCTGTTGATGAGATGAAAAGAGAGGAGGATTGGTCAGCAACAAGAAACTCTGGTTTGCGAGTTATTCTTTTCACATTAGAGCCAACAGGAGATCAAAACACTCACGGTGCCCTAATCAGCGAACATTCTTCCTATCAAACCCTCCCACGTCATTTTTTCCCAGTTTTATCATCCTGCCTGGCTCGCATAAACAAGCAGAAACCAAAAACAGACGAGGCAAGCAGAATCACCAGCAACAACAGCGGCGGCGGCTGCAGCGCTACGATGTGAGCAGAGGCAGGAATCGCACGGTAGCAGACAGCTTTATCCCTATAGTTATGGCAGCTGGGCTCTCTCCGGCCCCATGAGGCCCGGCGTCGGGCGAAGCTGGGAGACAGAGGCAGAGATGTGAGGCTACGGATGAATGGACATCAAACGTCCGAGCGCAGACATCCATCTGAACCCGGCAGCTGGCTTTGAGGAACTAATGGAGCTTCTAAGTCTCGTATCTGCCTGTGTGGGAGGCCTTCCCTTTCCTTTTTATCTCCCCTCTCTTCCCCCCTTTCCCCCTCTCCCTCTCTGTCCGTCTGCAGCACAGTGCCAGACATTGTAGCGTACAGTGTAGTGGTGTGTAACATCACACACACATGCGGCACATGCTGGCACATACGCTTCATCTCGGGTGCACTACTGCCACATAGCAGAAGACGTGAATTTGTGTCGTCAACAAGAGGCCCGTGAAACTGTTAATTGCTGCAACACTATGAGGACACACACACACACACACACACTCACGTGCACGCTGCGGTTTCTAAGGTTGAGACAGGTCTTTGGGGAACACTTTGAACACATCTCTGGGTTAGTCATCAGTTCTTAGCTTTCATGTGTGTGATGATGAGCGAGCTTTGAAGTATGGACCGACACACACACACACACACACACACACACACACACACAAACAAAAGTGTATTCACTCTATATATCAACACCTGTAATATGTATTTGTCCTCAAAAGCGAGAGGCAAACCCAAGGAACTTCTCACGCGGGTTAAATCCTTCCTTTAACTTGGGTGATTAAACCAGCGAGGGATTTTTCTTTTGCGTAATAATGTCGGGGTTGTCAACAGGAATTAATTCAAATAGCTAAAAGCAGTGTCATTTTAAGGGTGGTGGCCACTTTGCAGCCTTGTTCGACAGGAACTACACCACAAATCCCTAAAGAAAAAGAAAAAAAAACACTCCTTACAAAAACAGTGACAAAAACTTGAGGAAAAGTGCGCAAACACGGAGAGACGAAAAACAGGAAAACGTGTTAAAATGAACAAAAACGAGGTGGAATAGAGGAATTAAAAGACCAAAGCGCGGCACGACAACGCTCCAGTGATCAGGAGAGGAGAAAAAAGGGGGGTGGTGGAGAAGGAGGAGGAGGAGGAGGAGGAGCAGGAGGAGTAAAAGATGGAGTGGATGTGTTGCTTCTTGTCCCGGGCTCTGGCAATGCGCTGTTGATAGTCAGCTTGGACCCCGGCCCAGATTCCTCTCTACCCTGACTGGAAAAACAGAGCACACCTGACACAAGTATGCACACACAAGGAAGGAAAAGTGCGTGTGTGCGCCAGTGTGTGTGTGCCTGTGTGTGTGTGACAAGGCTGAGTGAGCGGGAGAGAGAAAGACCTAAGGGGGGTGGGGGGAGTCTTGAATGAGCAAGAGAGAGAGAGAGAGAGAGAGAGAGAGAGAGAGGACAAGAAGCTACAAACTGCTGACTTACAGCCGTGTTGTTTGGTACGGCTTAAACTACGCTCGGCTTTTGTGTAACAGCCGTGCCCCTTTGGGAGCCATAACACATTCCTTACTCCTGAATCCATCTGAGACAGCTCACTGTAGTGTGGCATCATCCTATTCATGTGTGTGTGTGTGTGTTTTTATATTGGGCGTTCATGCCAACACACACACACTCGTGAGGAAGCCACAGCAAGGGAGTAATTGGGCTACAACGGGCGCATATATCGGCTTCGCTTCGGGATATGCGGCCACCGTGACCCGAGTCGTCACCTAGACCCAGACCGCGGCCCCCCTCTGACCCCCCTCCCCCTTTTCTGGCTTAGGGGAAGTGACATCACAGGTTGACGGTAAAGCCTCCCCGAAATGCCCTCAAGAAAAAGTTCCCAAGCACACAGGCCCTGCGAGATCACTGTCAACAAGTTAAACACACAAAAGACACAAATAAAGACACATACTTTCACTGTGTAGTGTACAAACATAGACATGCATGAACAGGGAATACCACAAACACACACATACAGGATCACACACACACACACACACCAGGTTCTTCAGAGGTTAGCCAGAGGACCAGACAGCAGTTAGTGCAACTCTAAACTAGTAATCAGTGGCATGGTTGGGAGTGTGTGGTTGAGTAAAGCCAGACAGACAGACAGACAATAGCTTGGGACCGAACCCACTCCTCGACACACACACAGACACACACAGAGACACACAAAAAGAAAAACGCTGCTTCAACACCGCTACAGCGCTGCAGCGACATTCTCTCTCGACCGTCGTGTTTATTTCCAGCGGCGCAAAAGCAGCGTATACGTTTATGAATTTGCACATTGTAATTTTGTGGCGTGGAGAAAACGAGAGGGAAAATTGAGGGAAGAGGGTTGTTTTTCTTTTTCAGGGCAGCGAGCTGTGGCTAAATATATATGAAACCGTTCCCAATCTTTTGTTGTGTTTTTTTTTTCTTTATCCCCCTAGACTGATGTGGTGAGGGGCAAAAAGGTGAAAATAAAAAAAGGGAGACTTTTTTTTTTTTTTTTTTATCTGTGTGTGTTTGAAACCACATCACCACAAGTATATCCTTTCTTAAGCACTGTTTGCAGATGCATTTTCATATTCATCTTTTTCATGAATCAATCAAGATATAAAAGATCTTTGTGGAGCGCAGGAGCCACCTAGTCGATTCGTAAAAGGTGAACAAAGAGCGACTTTGAAAAAGATCCTTTCAACTGAGCAGTGCATTAATAAAGTCATGCATGTGCTCGCGTGTGCAGTCAGACAAGCAAACAGCACTGTTTGTTCTGCCAGCCCGCCGTCAGATTTGTTTGTGTCGGGCGTTTTGTGTCACAAAATGTCTGCACGACAAGTTTAAACAAAGACAGCAGATTGATTTTTTTTCCTGAATGTTGTAAAGTGTGCAGCTGATGATCAGAAATGTCAATCATCAGAGAAACGGGGAAGTGTAAAGCAGGCTGAATGACCATTCGCTAAGCCCCTCCCTCAGACAGCCGTCGTCCAATGACAGCGTCGCAACTGTAACGGGAGGGCGGTCCTGTCAAACTTTGGAGATTTCCGCACATAGGTGTGCATGTGCATGGTTTTCTAGTACGACCAATACAGCAAAACCAAACATACAAAAATGTTTGTAGTGTGTAGCTGTTCTTGTGTACGCTGCGATCATTAGCGTGACAAGCTAATTAGCTTACTATCAACAGCAGTATCCCAGCTCCTCGTTCCAGGGCCAAAGCAGGTTTGCAAATTTAGTGTGATGTGCGACTGGTTACCTATAGAAAATACTTTTTAACGTTAGCTGCACTGTGTTGCTCCCCAGGCTTCATTTTACACTCCAGCCAGCATTACAGAATCATGTTACATCTGACAAACACAATCTTTAGCCCTGATCCAGTAAACACTTGCAGTATTAAAATGGAAAACTGCTGTACAACCGTACCCTAGCTAAGTTCAGATAAAACAACTGTACGTACGTAACATTGTTATGTTAACTTTACACCGCAAAACAAGAACACACACATTTTAAAACGAGTCAGCTTGATACCCAAAAAATCCAGCCAGAGGATGCCTTTTTCAACCAACCCATGTAGCTAACATTAGCTAATAAAGCGAGCTAACCACAGTTGATAGAATCGCCTGGGAGAGCTGTCAACGTTTGCTGACTAGAAGTCTACTTTTTTATTAATTGGCCTGAATTAAAGGATGCATTGTTTCAAAAATGACTAAAAATGTCGAGCGGTAACCCTTCCCCTGTTATGACTGTGAACTGCGTCATGTACAGAGAGGGAACGCAAAGGTCGACAGGTGTAGCAAGATTAACTAATGGTGGGGGCAGGTTTTTACTGAACAGACAGACATATGCATCAACAGCTGACAACATAAGGTTATAAAATCTGTTAAAAAACAATGGTGACTCAGGTTTCCCCCCTCAGGGCGTGATGTTTTGCCACCAGTCACCTCTGAGGTATGGATTCAGCACATCAGGCCAGTGAATAATTACCAAAGCAAGCTGTGACAAACACCACAGACAGCCTGGCAGCATTGCACAACAAAACCACAGCCAGCCTGCTGCTCCTCTACAGGCAAAAACACCAGAGGAAATCAAAACAGCACCTCATTTTACTTTTTTAAATCGCTTTTCAACTATGCCCGCGCATCTGCTAGACTCTGTGCTGTGCGCGATCCGTCTCCCCCTCTCTCTCCGGGCCAACCCCGCCTGTCGCTTTGCTCCATTCACATCGACACAATGGCAGGAACAAAACAGCACTTTGTCGCCTACTGCTAAGACCATTAGACGCAGGCCTCCGAGAGCTCTGGACGCAAGTGTAGCGTGTGTAACTCAATCAATCTGATCTCTGCTGCTTGTCTCTGTCTGTGATACCACCACCACCACCACCACTCCCTCCCATCCACCCCTCCTGTTACACATGAGCGCTGTAGCAAAACAAGCTGGTTAAGTGCTTCACAGCTCGGAGCCACTCTTCCTCCGGCGTACTCTTTTTACAGTTTGGTCTACGAGGCTGAATGAGGCCTGGATCAGTAAGTAGTGGAGTGGAACTTAAGTCCTATTTAGGATGAAAATAATATTCCCATACAGTGTTTTTGCTTTTTCTGTTTACTACTTGTGATTGTGGGAAAAGATTCCTCGGCTATTTTTATGATGAATCGAATAATCCAGAGCTGCGACGATTATTTTATTATCATGTTACTCTGCCATACATTTCTTAATTGAATTGCCATAAAAATGGCAAAAAAGCAGAAAATGTGCTGTCAGATCACATTAGATCGCTTGTTTTGTCCAACCAACAGTCCAAAAAACTCAAATGTATTTATTTCACTATCACATAAATGCTAAAAATAATAATAGCAAATTTTGACATTCACTGTAAAGGAAACATGTCATTCTCATTTTCAGGTTTGGAATTTCATTTTAAGGTTACAACTAAAATAGGTTTATATGCTTAAGTGCTCAAAATACACATCCGTTTTTCTTTACTGTCCAGCACTCGGTCTGAAACGTCCTGTCTCTTTAAGGCCTGAACACCCAGTCTGCTCTGATTGGTCGGCTCACACACGCTTGAGCCAACACAACAACAAAGCAGCTCAGCTGAATCAATTCTTATGAGTCAAACTAGTCGCTATGCATAAATTATGCAAATGTATGACGCGATCATGTAATGTGATGTCATTAAATCACAAAATTAAAGGTGGGACTTCTGACAAGAAGTTTTCGGAAGGAGAGAGGAGTTCACATACTGGCTCTCCTTGAAATAACAGTGTCATATCAGAATCGGCAGTCAAACAGAAGACTCAGGACTTGAATTTAATTATTTTTCTGTCTTGCTATGTATTGAAGAACTTGACACTTTGTTGTTTTGTCCTCGCCAGTTACTAAGCCATCTGTTACACAAAGCAGAACAATGGTAAAATATTATCCCACCGACATCTGCTCCAAAACGGCCAGATTTGGTCTGATGTTTCCCAAAATCGTCTTAGGACTCTGATCCTCTTTTGTCCCGCCGGCTCACCGCGGAGCTGAGACGAGCTCAGCACTGAGATGTTTTGGGGAAACACGGCTCTAAGGTCCACAAACATTCCTGGTGAGCCAAAGTTTATCTGAGTAACATCAGCTACTCGGGGGCTGACCCTGGATCAGACCTTATCCTCAAACTGTTTCACTTTTGCTGCATGTAAAAGCACATACAGTGGACGAACGCGCATGCACACCGCACAGCAACTGTGCTCCCAGCATGCCTCAGGGACAGCAAGACACACCACCAGGGCCTTCTTTGTTATCTGACGCTTTGGCCATGTGTGTTTCTGTCTGACCCAGTGTGTGTGTGTGTGTGTGTGTGTGTGTGTGTGTGTGTGTGTGTGTGTGTGTGTGTTTGTTGATGTAGTTTCATGCTTAGAAAAAACGCAGTTGACTTTGCTTATACATTTCCTAACCCTCAACCTAAACGTAGTGTACATTCCTGAATATATACTGAATGCTCTCACACACACACACACACACACACACACACAAACATACTGTCTGCCACATAAAAACACTAGCAGCTGCAAACAGATGGTGGAGCCAGGCGGGCAGACGGTGTGTTTCCAGCGAGCGCATCTGCTTTTTCACTTTCCAGCTCCCTCTCTGTTCTCTCTCGCTCTCTTTCTCAGAGACACACTCGCACACACACACACACGCACACACATTCTCTCCGTTGTATGAGAGCACGGCGACGGTGACAAAACACACGGAGTACAGTGTTCGCACAGAGGTGACACCCAGACGGCGAAGGAGTCTCGTCTGTAGCTTTTACACACACACTCCTCTTCTTTTCCTTCCCCGTCTCCCCCCCCTCGATCTCTATCACACACACTCACACACACTTGTGCAACAAAAAAGTGGTTTGAATAGGAGCGTAAATCATAAAAGCTGCAGAAGCGTTCGTGTAACTGAGAGCAGATTTCCACATCTTGCATTGTTTTGTGTGCAAGCTCCGCTCAAGGAAGATGAGATGATAACTTTAGCAGCCAAGTTTAAGTACGTTTAATTCCTTTCTACACTTCTGCTACTATGAGCCAGCGCAACATCTGGCCCTATTTTAAAGCTGCATGCATCTCAAGGATTGCTCTGGCCAACAATATCTGCCACTGGCAGTCGATTATTTAGCCTGAAATCCTGATTCAAGGCTTTGTGCATGCATGGATGTTGCATGTAGGTACTGCAAATTCCTCATACCATCCCGGGCAACAAGAGATATCCGTCCACGGATGATTTTCAGCAACTTTTGCCACTTTTTAGTTACAGCTTGGACTGAGCTATGACACTAAACACTAAATCCATTTTCTTTCCAGACTCTGGACGATGAACTCTGCAGGATTAGCAAAAGAACAAACTCCACTGACGCTCGGTGAGATGATAAAGCGTGTGATTTTCCAGCTCCGCTTTTATTTACAGCGAAGGCCTGACAACACACAGTAACCCTAAATATCGTAAAAAAGGCACTTGAGGAAAAATAATGGTGACGTTAAAAGTGTTTATGGGCCGCAGCGCTGTTAACAGCGACAGATAGGGAATGCCTGGTGCTTCAGGCTGGCATCGCCGTCCAAACACTGTCACTCGAACATGAAGGGGGGGGGGAGGATCAAAGAAGGGGATGCAGCTCAACACTGGCCAGAGAGCACTGCTCCAAACCAACAATGACGCAGCGCTGCCGACTCATCCCGAGGCAGTTAAATCTTTAGGATTGATGGGATGGAAGCCGGGAAGAGTCTGGAGATATGATTGAGGGAACGAGTGCAGCGTGTGTTTTCTTCTAAATGCAAACAGGGTTTCTGTGATTCCCAGCACCCGAGTGAGAAAATAAAAGACTTCAGATAAGTGGACGGGAAGAAGAGATGACACCCGTGTTTTCCCGGAGCTCTTATCATGTTGGTACAGTTGGTCAGGAGAAGCGGGGGGGGGGGGGGGTGAGGATGGAGGGAAGGGGGGGGGGGGGGGGGGGTGAGTAAACACGGACAGCGAGGCCAGATAGCGGCTCCACAACAGAAACATGGGACTGTCAGCCGTCGGCCACCACGTCTGCTCCTGCCAAACCACGGTGCTGTTCACATTTTCCATCCCCCTCCTCCTCCTCCTCCTCCTGGGAACCACATCACACTCGCACAAATTCAACTCCACACACACATGCTCAATCACCAGAAAGCCACTTTGTGTTTTCTCACAGCTGAACCTTAAGGCACTAACACTAAACAGGGACCTCAACGGCAGCCGGTTTACAGGCCTATGAAAGCAGCAGCACTTTGGGGTTTTGCTACTGCTGACATCCGGCCGTCGAAAGGAAAATGGGAAGGAAAAGGACGCACGTTTAAAACCTGAGATCAAGCAAGAAAAATGTCTCTGATGGTGGGCTACGTCGCGCAAGCACGCACACACACACACACTTCCTCGCAAGATAACCAAAGACGTGTGCGTGTCACGCGTGCGGTTAGGGCCACATGATGGGCCGATCACGGGGGGGAGGGGGGAGCTTAACTTTCCAAATGTTAAACGGGACGGAACGGATCAAATCATGATGGTGAAATGAGTGATGGCGCATCACATGACGTCGTAATGACATGGGTTGAGCCACAGTGTGTCAAGTTGGCTTCAAACTGGGCTTCAGCCCGAGCCCTTGAGTAGAGTTCAAAACACCGCTCGTCACGTGATTCACAGAGACTTCAGATAGTTCCAGGAAGTTCTAGGCGAGCAATTTAGATGCATGAATACAGAGACACGAGTACAATGTTTGGTAGTTAACACACTGATTGACTGATTTAAAGGCTGCTAGTAACGTCCAGGAACTATTGAGAGACTCCACGATCCACCGTTGCTGTAAAAACTAAAAGGTCCACCGGAGTAAAAGCAGAGATGACAGGACTCTCCTCTTCTCAAAGGGATCTGCGTCCGACCTGCCGTGAGGAGGGGCGGGGCCTGTCCGGTGATTGACAGCTCAACCCATAGCACCTGGCTGGAAGGGGGCCTAAGGTGGAGTGTGGGAGAGTTGGGCAGGTCGCGGCACGCTCTCCGCTCTGTTGTTGTCTGCCAGGCTGCCAAAGAGCACAGCACTTACACAACGCACGCACAGATCGTCTGACAAGGCAACAAAAGTTTGGATACACTCGCCACACACACACAAACGTCACAGACGCAGCTTGCACAAACGCTGTATATCATAATGTGTCATAATATATTTTTTATATATATATATCTTTTTTTTTATCTCTCTCTTCCTCAGACTCAGATGATTATTTTATTAATATAAGTGAGCTAAAACTGACAAATGATTTTTTTTTTCATCAGCTGTTAATCTGCTGATTATTTCTCAATTGCTTGACTAATACTTCGGTCCAGTGTTTTTCCATCCCGGTGCTCTGGTCCACCTGCCCTGCATGTTTTAGACGTTTCCCTGCTCCGACACACCTGATTCAGATGAACGCGTCGTTATCAGGCTTCAGCGGCGCTTGATGACGGGCTGATCATGTGAAACAGGTGCTGTGGAGCAGGGGAACACCTGAAACATGTGCACGAGGAAACGTGGAAACAGTTAGTTGAAATTAATCGACAGCAGATTTTGGTAATCGATTGATCTTCAGGAAATTTAACTGTTGGACGTCATTAACTGCCCCGCCACAGCTTCCTGCAACCGAAGGTGAGATCTTCTGTCTGCTTGTTTTGTCCGACCAACAGTCAAAACCCTAAATTTGTTCAAAGTGCAATGATGAAAGAAGAAAAATCTGACATTTAAGAGGCTGGAAATACCACATTTTGGCACTGTTGCTGGAAAGAGAAGCATAAAGATTAACCGAACTAACAATCTCCACAGTAAAACAGATATTCTAACATGCAAAAGTGATGTTAAGGTATATAAATAGGATAAAGGATGACTATGATGTGAACCTTTACGATAAATAACTTCCCTTTTTATAAATAATCTGCATTACAACAACTTACCATTTCATCACAAATTGTGAGAAGCCACAGACTTCTCTAATGTTTACATGAAGCCGCGGCGGTGCTGCGTCCTCGCAGACTCACAAGAGAACCGCAGGACGAGTTTTGAAGGAATTCCACAATATCACTGCGCTCAAAGTCAAAACTGCTACACCAACAACTACCGACGATAACTTTTTTCCTCCCCCTTTTTCTCTGCCTGCAACGCTTGACCAAAATTACAGGTGTGCTCGCTACCGCACAGCAATCAGAATGGCCTTTAGACTCAAGTGACCGCTGGCTGCACAAACAATAGCCACTTTTCCTTTTTACATGCAGCCTCACATTATGCAGTAAACACCTATTATGATCGTCACACGCTGACCTTAAAGAAAACACGCTTTTGGGACTCGACTGGGTGCTTTTTAAAAAAAAATGTTTTAGAGGATGACGGAAGGATGGGGGATGGGGGGGCGGTATGGCCTTAGTGGAAATGGATCAGAAAACATTAATGGGTGTGTTTAAACGATGGTAAGATGAAGAGGGAGCACAGATGGGGACTACGGGACATCACACTGATTTTGACTTCTGGTCCTTTTAAATTCTCCACCAGTGTTTTAAAAAGTGCTGTGTACTCCCCAAGCCACTTGCTCTGGCACCATATAATTTACACAGCATGCCTTTGAGCTTATAAAGACAGCCAGATGTGTGTGTGTGTGTGTGTGTGTGTGTGTGTGTGTGTGTGTGTGTGTGTGTGTTGGGCCTACGCCTCCTGCAGCTATGCTATATTTGCCTTTTACAGAATTCTCCCCCTCTTTCTTTTACAGTAATGTTAGTCGTCCGAGGTGCCTGTCCAAACACATCTTTTTACAAACTCTCACACAAACATGTATGCACACGGCTCGACAAGAGAGCGATACCGGTCATCATCGCCCTGACACACACACACACACACACGTCATCCAAGATTATTTAACTATCACTTAGCAGCGCTGACTCTCTGGATGACCTCATGGATCGTCCACAGCAGTTCCCCGAGTCATAAAAGCTTCTGTTCAAGCTCAAGAAAGAAAAGAATGTGATTTTGATGTGTAATAACAGAGTAGGGTCTGGATAATCCAGCTGGTGTAAACTCAGCCTGGCATGTGCCAATTTGCTTCCCCAGAAAAAGATTAACAAAACTGGATCCTACAGGAGGAAGAGGAGGAGGAGGAGGAAGGAGGTGCTGCTGCTGCAGAGGGCTCCATAAAGTGTGCTAATGTAACTCCAATGTCACCTCCACAGGGTTTTTCCCAGTTGTCTACAGGCTGCTCAGCTCTCTATGAAACCACAGCCAGCAGCTTGTCCACGTCTTATCAAGCAAGTGTAGAGGGAGGACTGAGGGCCCCGTCTGTATTTTAATGTATGTTTATCTGCTGGAGGACGAGGGGGTGAGAGGGAGGAGGGGAGGGGGGTGGTGAATATTTGGGATCCCCTGTCTGCCCTACGTGGCCAAGCCATTTGGCCTACATTTCAACAGCGCTTAGTGAGGCTTTTAAAAAATGAGTTTGTTTTTTTCCCCCCCTCTACTTAACAATCAAGATCAAGCACAACCAAACAAAAACTGTACTCCTGGAAAATATTATTTCTTATTTTTCCTGCAGGATAACTCACCCCTGGTCTTTGCGCTACATGCCGTTTTCTCTGCTCCCCGCTGGAGAAACTCCTCTTTGCTTTTTGATTTTTTGTTTTTACTCGACGGCGTTGAACCTCACAGTAAGAACATAATCCTCACGGCGTTTTCCTCCTCATTTGTTAAATACTTTCCCATGTGGACGAAAACCAAAAAAAAAAAATCAGGAGGAGGGGGAAAAAAAAGTCGCAGAGGCAAAAGAGTCGCTGAAACTCAGTCGTGGAGCTGCTTTCAACTCCAACTTTTTTTTTCTTTGCCAAAGTTTTCAGGGTTTTTTTTTTTTTTTCACCGGAGAGCAAAAAAAAAATGTAATCGCACACGAGAAGTTCCCCAACTTGGCCGTGAGTGCGATCGACGTGGTCTCCCTGTGTCGCAGGGACTTCTTCAGTATGTTTATAGTAGTGGTCCCTCCAGTCCAATGGAGGCGTTCAGGACAGGGGGAGAGAGGAGCAGACGATGCGTTCACAAGCCGCGCAAAGTGTCGGGATCTGTGGCTTCACTTTGAACGTTCCAACAAGGGGGTGTAAGGCGAGACAGATGTGAGAGGTGATGAGATGATTTACAAAGCAGTGAATCAAAAAAAATAATAATAATTTTTAAATAACGACATATGTCACTTTTCTCCAGTCTTTTTCCTTGTTCGTTACTGGATTATTTTAAAGCCACAAATTAAAACGGGAGGGAAAAAATAATAGGAAGGTAGTAACGGTAGGATGTCGTAGTTTTATTTGAGAGGTCAAAATCATAAGAGAGTACATTTTATAATCATATAATGTCACTTTGGGTTTCTCATTTTGTCATGGGAAGGCGGCCAACCCAACCTATTTGACGAAATGGGAAACCCAAAATGCCAGTATTTAACTTTCTCACAAATTTCACTTTAAAACAAAACTATGGCATCTCACGATGCATTCTCATCTTATAGGTCGGGTCGGCTGCCATCCCAAAGGTCAGGTTTGGAAACCCAAAGCTTCCGTATTTGACTCCGAAACCTACTTCCCTGCTGATTGGACCTTTTTTGAGATCAGAGGCGAAAAATTTTGAAACCATTCTTGTACAGAAGGTCCGAGCAAAAACAAGGAGGTTTAATTTGTTTGACAGTTGATGGTAAAAGCACACTAACAGTTCAGTGTCTTGGGAAAAAGTTATTGCACTGTTAATTTGCTTTGCAGATGCTTGGGTGATTCCTTTGTTTTCTTTGAAAGAGCCCGGTGAACTGTTTGCCCTTGATGCCAGTCTAAATGCTAAGCTAGGCTAACTAACTTCATACATTCAGCTTTAAAAAGTGTGGCATATATCGGCAGGCTATTTTCGTTCTCAACCAGCTCTTGACGTAGAAAGCGAACAAGCGTGTGTACTTCAATGTTCATCAGAAAAACATAGCCATCATGCTGCAAAGTGGATACAAGAAACAAGAAAATCCATCCTTGTTGATTTTCCCCACTGACATAATTCAACAAGGAGTGTAGACCGGGTGCTACATCGAGTAGTGCTCAGATGTCGCAGCCGTGGCGGGGTCCGTGAATGCAGCAGCAGGTCCAGATGCCTCCGCAGCGCCGGCCCCTCTGCTATGACATCAGACTGCAGGAATCTGAGGAATGCCGGGCTCCTGGGAGAAGTCCTCCTCGTTTAATGGTTTTCCAGGGGCCACAGAGGTGACTAAACGGCGAACAAAGGAGGTCCCCTCATATATTTATGTCCCCCCTGTCTGCCATTTGGCTCGGGATGAGTTAGGGCCTCGGTGGGGCAATTTATTTGCATAAGCTACATTTTTACAACATGTCGGCTTTGGGCCACATATAGGCACATTTACACATTATTTCACATGTATATTTTTCATATATCAGCTTGTGTATGAGTTGTCCCATGCAAGACACTTTATAGCCTAAATTAAAGTGTATTTATTTAATTTTAAGTGTGAAACATAAAGTGTATGTTGACTTAAATTAGTTTGTGGACACACCAAAAGGATAGTATGCGGTGGTATGTATGAAAAGGGCCGTTGTAGTTTAGCAGTCAGAGCTGCCATATACTTAAAACACTGGCTTGAAACAGTGGCTTTTTAAGTTTCCATCTAATTTCATGACATGAATTAAATGTAAAAGTTCACATTTAATGCTTAAGTTTATCATCATCATGTTGATTAAGTGGATATTACAGGAGACGGACCAAAACAGTTTGAAATGCATCATCTTTACCTTTAATAATTGAATAATAAACCCTTAAACACATTTTGCTTATGTGGAAGTCCACATTAGCTTGTCACAACTGAATAAACACATAAGGTCTAAGCATAAGTCTGCATTAGTTTAATTTAAGGGGACACTTTACATTGAACTTGTGTAATAAAATAAGACATACATTGATGTGTAATTAATAAACTTCAAGTTATTGTTTTTGGGTGAAAAATTGAGTGTATGGTGTCATTTTGTCCGGCAGCTACAGTCAAACTTCATTGTGTCTTTAAAGGTGTGATACTTAAGAACTGGCCACCTGTGTGATTCACACTCTAAACAAATAGGAGGTATCACCTAACAGCTAACTGCTGCTTGCTGTATCTGCCAGTGGCTGTTCAGCTCAGTTAGCCGTTCGAGCTAGTGGTCCTCATTCATCAAGTAAAGGCTGGAGTGTAATAAGTAGATGGACCGCATCAGATGTGGCATAATGTCATAACTTATATCTTACTATTGTCTTGATAATTTTTTTAAAACCTGTCAATCTCAGCTTTTTCTCATTTTTGAGAAAGTGTCCTTAGTGTCCCTGCAGGAATTGTTGGCCTGTTGTCGAGCATCTTGCGTGTATGTTTGTACACATTCGGGATCATTTGTTCCTCCTTGTTTCTGTTTTCATGGCCTCTTCCGCTACCTTAAACCACCTTAAACAAGTCCGTCTTTGCCACATTTTATATTCTGCCTTTGCTGAAATAACACAGTCACCCACTCAGTATCGTGCTGTAATGAGCCTTTGCGAGCAGGGTCCACAGTGATCTCATTATACCTTTTCAAAGCAAGCTCGGTAAATACCACAGCAATGATTAATTACTTTTTATCCTACAAGGCTATCACGGGAAATGTTAATGGCGCCACGGGAGAGTCAGAGACACAGGAAATGGAATCACCATCCTACAAGTTTATTAAACAAGTGATCTCCTGCTTGAAATGACGTGTTTTGTTTCATAAGAGAAAAAGTACTGGCATATAAATAACTGTGATTTCACTGGAGTATTACAGTCCTCTGATTATTACACACACTCAATGACGAACATCATTTTTGTTATGGTTGAGTATGTATTTGTTCCTAATCTATTGTGGATTTGCATTATAATCAGTGTCAGTGATTGCTTGAAAACGAATAACAACTGAACTCTGACCAGAATAAAGACAACCGAGCCGTATTTGTGACCAAATTGCAGCCTCTTGTGGCCGAAATGCAACTTGCAGCAGCCCCAGCAGTTATTGTAACATTTTTGATAAGTTAAACCAGATTCAACTCTTTTACTAGTAATTGTAGAGCAAATGAAAATATCTGAATAATCTGATATCTAATAAACACAGATTGCATTGATTTGGTGATACCTGCATCGGTGTGCAGTTACATCAGGCTGCAGTCACATTACGCTGTAATCTTGCCTCCTGTGTCCTGTGTTGGCGTGGGATGTTTCTCCTCTTGGGAAAACAATTCGTACAAGCATTTAAACAATTTTTCATGAATACATTGGCAGCCCCAACCCTAACCCTATATCCAACTATGTCATCCAAAAAAGTGTCAATAAAAATGTGTACAAATCAACTCCAAATTGACCGAAACTTGCTCCTGAACACTTTCTGGAGGAACAAATCTTGGTCAAAATTCACTTTGCATAGGGACACATCTCTTTCAATAGCTTCCATCTGAATTGACCCAGTGCCACAAGGTCTTCTGATAATAGTTGAATGAGACACACTTGTTTTTATTAGATTTTGGTGGAATTCCTTTTTTTCACGAAAAGCTGGTTTAACCCTCAGTCATTGATTTAGGGTTAGAAGCAGAAAACTGACACCAGTCATAAGACTTGAAATTACTTAAGATGGTTGTGAAAAAAATAAATTCCACTAAAATTCCATAAAAACAGGTGTGTCTTATTCAACTGGTAACCAAAGACATTGTGGCATTGAGTAAGACGTGTCCCTATGCAAAGTGAATGGGATGGATCAGAAGTGAAATCTGACTAAGTGTCAAATTTTCAATTTCCAAAAGTCTCCCAGAAAGTCTTTGTCAAATCAATTCCTTCATAGGTTAGTTCATCATTGTCGTTGCATCTTCTTCCTGCTGTCTTTATCAGTCACAGGTACAAATTTGGTTACATTTCACTGCAGCAATGTGGAGTAATCTCAACAAAATCACCTTTGAGTCAATGGGTCAAACGACTAGAAGCTACTGAAAAATCGTGTCTTTATGCAAAGTGAATGGGATGGATCAGGGGCGAAATTTGACTGTGTCAGGGCCAAAATTGTTCCTCCAGGAGGTGTTATGGAGCATGTTTCGGGCATGTTTCTCAAGTTTCACATTGTTGGATTTGTGCTTAGAGGCAGTAAACTGACTTCAATCAATGACTGAGGGTTAGACCTAAGATATTCGTCAAAAATAGAAATTCCACCAAATTCAATAAAAATCAAGTGTGTCTCATTCGACTAGTAGCCAAATACATTGTGGCATTGATTTGAGTCTTGAGCAGTATTGGCCTGGCCACCTTAAATTTGATAACACAGTAAAAGAAATAGAAGTTAGTGATGAAGCTTGCGTAACGGTTGCTTTTCTTGTCCCATCCCTGCTTGGGGGTGTATCATTTATAACTTTTACACGCATTAAACGTGACACATGAACACGAAAAATGTGTATAGCTCAGGTCAAAAACATGGGAACGGTTTCATAGATTTAATCTTCAAACTTTTTTTTTTACTTTTTGTTGTAAGCCTTGACAATTTGAATGCATGTCAAGATGTCGGACAGTAGGGTCCAAAAGTCTGAGACCACTCACGAAAAACTTTTTGCATTTGTTCTGAAAGTAAGATGTTTCTTCTCCTTACAATTGATTATTTTCCCCGTCCCCAGTGAAGCAGCTCTGCAACCGCTGCACTGCAAATCTCAACATTTCCAGGAGAAAAGCTCGGGCACATTCAGGTATAAAGTTGTTGAGAGGCATTCTGTGATATCATTGAATAAGGGAGACTTGGTGAGCCAGAATAAAGACACGTGGAAACAACATGAGAATTGTACAAGCCCAGCAAATAACATTGAATAGAGGGATGGTGCAAAAGAGAAGAGGCAGATTCCTGTTTTTAATTTGCTTTTTGAAAAGGGTACAGCAGGGTGTGTCAAATACCAGCTCCGAGAGAAACAATATGTTTTTTATTTTCTATTTTGGGACCTTTCGGTAAAAAAAAGGCAGGGGACTGCGCTTCTGGCGGCCTCCTGTGGGAGATGCTGTGGGCGTGTAAAACACCGCCATTGCTGTAATGAGACCTTCAGTCCTTTCACACCGGGTGTGAATTATATTCTACCTCACTGACATTAAGGTGGTTTCCAGACACCCAGTAGGCTCATGTGGCTCTCCCTTAGGTACTTGTTTACATTTATAGTGGGCAAGAAGGAGAAAATTGTAATAGAAAGAATAGAAATTGTCCTATAAAGCGTGATTTAAATGCTTGGATGCTCACCGGAGGGAACAGTATAAAAGCAAAATATTTCACTGTGACAAACTGGAAATGGCCTGGAGGGCTGAAGATCTTTGTTGTTGCTATAGTTATTGTGCACTTTATTATTTTTGCAAAGTCAGCTATTACACACTGTGGGAAGTTTCTGATTTAGTTTTGCTTTTCTGATAAACTCTGTGTGCGCCTTACGTAAAAATCTGGTAAGACTCACAGCTACATAAATTAGGTAACCCTGCTCTGTATTTCTCACGTTGAACATGTATATGATGAAGAGCTTTATAAGTAAATAACCTGATGTGAGACAGACTGAGACAAAGCAGTCCTGACAACACATCATTTTACAGTAAATCCTCCCAAAAAGCAGTCAGTCTGTCGTTTGAGGCTTTCATTTTAAGAAACTTTATCTGAAAACCTGTAAATTAAAGTATGATAAGGGAGACGGTTTAGGTGAAAATAGAAATAGAGCATAATAAATCAAAAGCAACACATTCATTACATTTAATAAATTTCAAGTCAGACACAGAACACTGTGTGATAACATCCAGGTCTTGAACTGTGGAATGGTGGTTTGCGTGGGGCTCCAAAGGAACCGAGAGTGATAACGCCCGTGCCCTTGCATATTTCCTAACATCCGCCACATCAAACCTTTGGCATTGGACTTGCACATCTCTTAGTTTGTTTCAGGCGAAGGATTTCTCAAGAGAAACATTTTATTAGATGTGAATGATTCGTTACACAACTTTTTGGTGCAGATTCAAGAAGGATAGAGGGCATGAAAAATGGAAAACATGACACAAATTTAAAGCAGTGGTGATGACTTTGATGACTGAGGACGTTTTGTACTAAAAGCCAGGAGGAGCAGCTGCAAAGACAACATTGTAATCTGGACTCTTCTCTTTATTCATTTATAACGTACGACACGTCCCTGTTGGAGAAAACAAGCAACTGTGACCAGACCAGATGTCAGTCGTCACACAAAATGTACTTAAGTTCAAGAAAAGATGATGTTTAAAATCCAAGTAAGTAAGTTGTGATGTGATAGATGTGGGTTTCATACGAGAGACTGTGTGAAAGTCCTGTGTTTGTTTGTCCTCTCTCCTTGTGCAGACTTTATCACTCTTTTGCTACGTCACCCCATTTCCTCCTTTGCGCCTTGCACAATTACTCCAGCCACTAGAGGTCGCCACCTCTATTGAGATATAAATATAAATAAAGGCATAATTATAAATATGGGTTGTATTAAACTGCTTGCACGGACAAAATATTCAGCCTTTTTGGTGGCGAGGATGGGCTCTTCGCTGTGTGTCTTTGAACACACCATCGCACGTTGCCAGTAGGTGGCACAATGACAATAACTTGCATCTAGTGGCTTAAAAACATGAGGGAGATTGGACAACGTATGCTTGAGGTACAACAACTTGCGACACCATGGGTATGACGTAAACACAAAGGTTTAGGTTAAGGTGTTTACAGCGCCACCACCACTGCACCACTTCTAATGCCTATCCTTTGTATTCTAAGCTCCTCAAACATCTGTTGCAAAAGAAGAACAGTATTTAATCTCGATAAAAAAACAGTAATGTACAAACAATCGAAGGCAAGATTTGGCCTTTTCCGTATTGGTGACTCCAACACACAGCCCGTTGGAGAGAATGTGAGTGTGTACTTTTTTTTGTCTCTACAGATCAGCCCTGTGATGAACCGGCGACCTGCCCAGGATGTATCCCGCCTCTGGTCCAATTTCAGTTGGGATCGTCTCAAAGCCTCCCGTGACTGTCACCCGATTAAATACAACACAAAAATGCCATGAAGAAAACCTAACTGGACTTGGCTGAACTTGGTATCCAAGGACAAAATGTCAAAGTGTGTGCCAGTAAACAGTCTTTTATTTTTTTTTTGTAAAAATCCATGATCAGTTATGAGAGAGATATGGCGGAGCGAAAACGGTTCATGTTGGGACGAAAAGAATTGTAGGCGTTTTGTTAAACTGTATCGAACTTGCAGCAGGTCCTGATAGAAGCCGGCATGTCTTTAGGCGCACCAAAATATGTCTAGAGGTAGAATCTGACTACTTGCTGAGGCCACGGCCACACATTTCCCTCTTTGTTTTGCTCTTTCATCCATACTGAGCCAGTGTTTCCCGCCCACCACAGCTCACCTTTTCCGAACGGCTCCTCCAAGGTGACGGCATTAAAAACACCTGCCTCGCACTATAGAGTGGTAGGAGGGAAAAGAAGGCTTTTCATATGACTTGACTCTGTACAACCTATTGCAGCATCTAAACATGACGTCTCACTTTTTTCCGCTTGAATCTTCTGCTTTGAACCTCGGCTTCCTCCTCCCACGTCACAAGGGAGGAACTGAGGCGTCGCACATCTGCCAAATGGGACGTTCCTCCTCGCTCGGGTAATATTTTGGAGCGACGTCAGCCTGTTCGTGACGCACAGTTGCATAACCCGACACTGAGCTTGAAATGGACAGCTCCGGATAATGAGAAAAGCTGCAAATACTCCACAACAAGTCGATAATTGGTTTGTAAAAGGTTACAGGTACAGTAAGTCTATTGCTTCGAAGCTTAGGTGGCTCTACTGCAGCACTTACAGACGAAACAGTCGATGTAATGTCTTACTCTCCAGCTTTGGGGGGAAATAATTGGGCTCATCTCCTCTCTATGATTGAGCTGAGATGCACTTGGAAATGAACAGAGGAGAAAGAACAGATAGAAGACGCCAAGCTGGTGTTAATGAGTAAACAGAATTGGAATGAATTACATTTTTTTATTATTCACCAAATAAAATGGAACAAAATGGGAAATATGAGTCATTATGACACATTAATTGGATTTTTGGATGTGTCCACACCAGGGCGGATATTTGTTATTTATTTATCTGTTATCTAATTGTTCTGTTCCCTCCTGCGGTTCGACAAAACAATGGAGGAGCAGCGGCTCAGCGCTTGCGGGTCAGGCCGGATCGACAGTATCTTCTGGGTCCGGGTTATTGGCTGCAACGTAGATGAGAAAGATGAGGATGCCCAAATGATGCTTTGGGATTTATAATCCAAGAAGACCTCATGGGGGCAGACCTTAACTGATACCCTGGAGAATGGACGGGCGACGACCTGAGGGAGCATTAATATGTAATTGTAGAGAATCCACTGGGTTTTTAACAGGCTGCAGATTTGCTGTTGTTCCAGTCAGGTTGTGTAGCTTCTTCAGCCGGTGTAGTTTTCTCATTAATGTGTTTTTCCATCTTTGTAAGCACGCGGGGATCCTCAAAAAGTAGATTTTAGATTGTCGTGATGAACATTCCCGATTGTAAATTGATGACCGGGGAAGCAAACTCATACCACAGCCATGACATGGTTCGCATGCTGAGGTACTTCTTTATCTGACATTATTCTCATTCTATCAACGTTATCGTAGAGGATGTCCACAGCTGAAAATGATGCGCCGACTGATACTTATATTTATTTGCTATTTTAGTCATCTTACATGCAAAAAAAATGCTAAACATGTAACGGTTCCGGCTTCTCAAATGTGAGGTCTTTTTATTAAACACAGCGATGTGAAGGAGTCACTTTGGGTTCTGGTTTTACAAACTGAACAATTTATCAGTTACAGAGAAAATGACTAAATGATCAGATAAATACACAAAGAAGTTAATCATTGGTTGCAGCACCTTATACAACAGAGTTTTAAAAAGGTTTCTTTTTTTCACATGATGATATTCTGAGCGGGTTTTTTTTATCTCAGAGCTCATTGGGGTCACATTACAATCAAATTATCAAGTCGATGCTGGAGAAAAACTCTTATAAAATGTCAGTAACCTCCAAGTGCACTTTTTTGAGATTTGGGCAGGTTAGTGCTGCATTCAAAGTACTGTCAACACCAACCAGATATAGATTTAAAAAGGTTTTGGGTCTCTAAGAGAAGTATTTACCGTACAATAGAACTAAAGATAAAGGAGGCCAGCGGACCTGAATATAAGCAAATAAGCTAAATGCTAGAGCCAAAATGGGACCATACACTGTTCTGTGCATCATACTGTTTTACGACAAACATCATGCAGCATATGAGCATTAGATTACATTTTGTCAATTTAATTGCATTAAAGCATTTTGTGTATCAGAACACTGCATGCTGAGAAAAATAATTGTAACAGCGCAGACAACGAGCCATACGTCGCCTCCATCTGCATCTGCAAAGGTGAGATCTGAAACCGTCAGTGTTTTTCCTTCAAACTCTCCTGAACCTCTGCAGATTGGTGAGAGGATACCAGTCGCGTACATGGCAGCTGGTTAAATGGCAAAATCTTCGTTAGGCAGTGATTCACATCCTGCGCAGCCTTGTCTGGGGGTTGCATTATTATTATTATCAATCTGTGGCAGTAAGCAACATCAACAGGAAGGTGAATTACACTAAGTGCTGTTGGAATGCATCATTTGTTTTCTGACCTTTTACTTATCCATCGTAGGGGTGGCTTAGCAAGCGTCCTCTTTTTTATCTTAGCGCTCGTTCCCAGAAATGACTCAAACTCACAAGCACGGTGCCGACCAGAACAAACTGCACCTGCAGAGGAGGGCCACACAGAGGTTAAGTGAGTTAAATCTATATAAGCTTTGGCACACTTGTTGCTGAGGGGGGAAGAGAGTCACTCCCACTTCTGCCTCTCTGCATTCAGGTCTTAAAGGTCCAGTGTGGAGGATTGGATGGACCATCAACACATGATTATGTTTGTGTCCAAAAACCTGAAACTAAGAGTTGTTGTTGTTTTTCTAAATCTTTCAAATCCACAGAAAGAGTCCTCCTCCGTCGAGTCTGCCATGTTTGTGTATGTATATAACAGAAGCTCAAAGATAATTTCTCAACGTTTTTTTTAAGCAACAATATGTAACTTTCTAGTCTTTTCCCAAGAGCATCAAATCCTGAGGCTCGAGGGGCGCCCCTGTCTCCTCACCACACAGGCTCAGGGTTCAGGGCTGATTTGTGGCCCCTCTGCTTGCATGTCGTCCCTCGTCTCACATCCCGTTTCCTGTCCCGGGTCAAGCACCAATCAAAAGCATCAATATTTGTGACTCAACAATCAACGATCTCTCTTCCCAAAACTTGCTGTAAAGGGTACACGGTGTTGCTTTAACACAGAGAGAAGGAATTTAATTTTTGTCGTAAACTTTGTTTTAGTACTATATCCTACCACCAGACTACGGAGCAGCTTCTCTCAATTCGTCCTCAGAGCTCCATCATGAAAAAAATGGACGTCATTTTATATTTTCAAACCCAAACAAGCATGAAGAAACAGCCAATCTTCTCACCTGCCCGGTTGCGAGTGTGTAATGTCAGCAGTTAACGTTTCTGTAAACAGATGTGTCCATGACATGTGCAGCAAATGTGGCATTTCACATTCACTTTATATGCTTATTGGCTGACTTTCACATCCCGAGGTGGAGAGGACGGTGTTGGTGTTATCACAGCCAACAAAGCTGCTAAAAGTCAAGTCACAGCGCTGGATATTTTCAAGGACACCTGGGGATATTTTTTAGATGTTTTCGTGGCTTTTAAGGAGACCCTTTTAAGGAGACATTTCCATCTGTGTTTGTGGTGACCAAAACAGGTATTTAAAACCAAACCATGATGTTTTCCAAACCCTAACCAAGTGTTTTGTGCCTAAACCAAACCAGACCATAAGCACAGCGTAGACACTTGCATAGCTGACATATTTACTGTGGTGAAGTAAATATGCTTCTCACTGCTTTTCTCGTAAGCTAATGCAGGCTGATAGATAGATTTTCTTTTAAAAATGGGAGTAGATGACATTCAGAAAAGTTACATTAAAAATGACTGTTAGGGGTAATATTCAGTGGTAAAAACTGTGGCATCAAGGCTCAATACAAAGTTTGAATCTATCTACAAATTTCATGTTATTCACGGAAAACAAAACATGATTTAACGTTGGGGAAAACTCATTCTATATTTATTTAAAATGCTTAACAATAAGACGTTCGCAAAGGTGAGATAATCTGCTCATGAAGTGTGAATCAAGAGGAAATCACTTGGGTAAGGAAGGGCATTTGTTGTTTTTGTAGGAAGGGTCGGGGGAATGGGGCCATTGAAAACAGTGTGATGGATCGCTAGAGGTTTTGCTCAACAAGAGCTCAACTAAAGTTGAACCAAGAAAAAAAAAATCCTTGATAAATTGTTTTTCATAGGAAAACATTAACCCATGACACATTCTTTAGCCCAGAATTTCCATTTTTTTTCCACTAACTTTAAATACCATGTCCATCTTTGCCCCGATCCCTTTTGGAAAACACACTTTGTTACTGTAGTGCTCTGAATCCTGAAAAAAACAGACTGCGCTTCTTTGCTCATTTGAAACAATACAGCATCACTGTGTCCTCTTCCCTGCCTTAAGCCACAACACGTAACAGATGGATTGTGGTGAACAAAGCCTTTCTTCATAACTTTATCTGCAATGATAACTCTTAAAGATTTACTGTCTCCTGCTCCTAAGTCTTTTGTCACAGAGCTGAAATAATAAATTGTAAAGACAAAAGGAATGTGGGTTATCTGTCTGGCATCTTGCATCCCGACGGGAATGAGTAATGTACAGCCAGACGTACAGCCGGTCACATCAGAATGGCACGACATTTAGACACGGGGGCATCATGTGATTCTATTTCAGGGTTTGATGATCGAAGGGGGCACATTTGACCTGCAGGAGAAGAAAAGGCATACTGGTTCCAAGAAAAGGGGTGATTCGCGGTCAATGAGCTCACTTCTCCTTGTAACTGTGGTCCGATGATGAGAGGACAATTAGATCGAAGGGCAGAGGTGACTTTGTAATAAGGCACTGATCCTCGGCAAGTCAGTGATCAGTTAGACATTTTGTGAACACAGATTAAGTTGTATAAGAGAGTGCTGCAGTTTCACCGATTTAAAGATTTAAGATGAAATCATTGGGTTACACAAATCTTGTAAAATCTTGTTGTATTGTTGCTGGTGTTTTGCTGTATAGTGAGTGTGTATTGTATTGTCCAGCTGTTTGGTTTTTTTACATGTTAGAAACGGAGCACTCTCCTCATCAAATAAACAAAACGGAATGGCACTCATTAGAGCGCATACCTCCGCCGAGGACCAGTCCAATGTCAAAGAATAAAACAGATTAAAATTCCCTGGATCCAGATTTGAATTTACATCTAGCGATGTCAAAGAAAGTGAGAAAATCTATTCAGTAGTTTTTTTGTGTAATCTCGCCTACAAACCACCCAACAAATAAACGGAAATGGGTGAAAACATCAGAGGTATTATTGGGTGTTATTGCCACTAGGGAGCCCAGACTAGAGGCGAAAAAACACACAGATACATACCACTGAAATGTATACAGACATATGCGTAATACCCTGACTTATCTCTGCACCAACACACCAATGTACACATTAACCGTAAATGTCTTTTACATAGTGATTAGGGTGGGCTTCTGCTGAGGCTGGGGAGCAACCGTTCCATCAATTTAATAAGGTGATGAAAATGCGCTATGTTTAAGTAACAGAGGTAGATCGGTTCACTGAACAGAGGCGGTTAATTTAAAATGAATCACGGCATGACTCACGCTTTGTGTTTTTCCCACTGTTTATTTATACATTTCAGTCACAAGATCGCTTGATTACTGTTCATGGTGACGGTGCGGCCTTGCATTTGAAGTAAACAGGTAATTGTTGCAATTTATAACATGTCAGTGTGTTTATTCTTGGTTTATCCTCCTTTAAGACATGGCGGAGGCAGGTTGAATGCACATCTTTTGATGTTGCTGAGTACTATGAGTGGAAAACAGATTAATCAATGTCTTTTAAAGCAGGCAGGAGTTACCATGTACACTCCATTAAACTCCTATTCCTCTGTGTGGGACTTCCCTCTGTGTTGCTCTTTAAATCTATACACTTGTGGCAAACAGAAAAAAGGAAGCTCAGTGTGTGCGGTAGTGGTATTTAACAAAAAGAAAGTGATTTTCTATTCAACAGAAAAGCCTTTCCTCTCCGTGTGTGTGTGTGTGAGTGTGCGTCTTCTCCATTCATGACATCCAACCGGTGACTCAGGTCTTCCTAATGACGTTTCCACACGGGGTTGCATGCACACCTTGTAAACCAGAACGGCAGGAAAACCAACCAATCAGTCAAATTGATTAGCACACTTCACTCGGGCGCTCTCAGAGATTAGGGCTGACCTTTTTGGGGGGATTTAAGAGCTGGGATTGACACTTGACCAGTAATAAGGCACAGTCTGTTGCCATCGCTATACAATGATGTAAACATCCATTCAAGAAATTTGTCCGAGTGCCCTCAAACGTGCCAATAATCACTCGGCAAGAACAATGGAAGGACGCCAGAGGCAGAAGCAGAAGGAAGAAGAAAAGGAAGCTAAATTAAATTAACAACTAAATTAACAACTGCTCCACTAATGCTTCACCTGTTGTCCTCTGACGTGAGCTGCACCATTGATTAAAAAAAGCGTGTGGGTGGCCTTTTACACCGACCATACACACCAACAAACACACATGCACACACACACTCCTCCCCATCCAGAGAGGAGCAGGAGACCCCCTCACCTTAAGCACACCCCTCAGGCCTCGAGACTCGGAGCCCCACACCTCGTGCGTCTATAAAAAGAGCTTTCCTCCTCTGAGGAGGCAACAGCTAAACCCTCTCGTACAGAGCGTTTCACCACAGAGCAGAGAGGAAAGCAGAAGAGGAGGGAGAGGGATCACAGTGAGGAGTTGCCACTCTGGAAGATCTGTGGACAAACGGAGGGAGAGAAAACAAGAAGGGAGGAAACGAAAGCGTTTGAAAAAGGTAAACAAAAAAAACTGTTTTGTAGACTTTTTTTTTTTTTTTTTATCAAAATTGTGCCTGATTGTTGTCAGCTTCTTGTTTTTTTCTGAATGCATGAGCACCACTGCATCGATTTACCAACTTATCGGCTGACTGATGTTGGATTCTGTGACGTTTTCTGGCTGCGTTTGTAATTTACAATTCAAGTGAGTTTATATTCCATAGGCTATACCCCAGGGTTTTAAGATATATGCACATTGCTAACGTATACACCTCCAGACACTTGTCTCACATACGTCCCCTCTAAAATAACTCCATACACCATTAACACATATGGTGTGATTTCTATTGTGATTGCAGCTCTTGGGCTTCTTTCATCAGATTACGCCTGTGGAGAGCAGGGCTCAGCTGAGTGACTCATACTGTAGGAAGAATGTAGACGAGTCTCTGCCAGGGTTGCAAAGACGATGGCCCACCAAGGAGTCACTCCTCGGAATATTAGAGGAGGAAGGGAGAAACAAAATTCAATTTACAGACAGAGGGAAGGGACATAAACTCATCTCCCTTTAGACATTGAATGTGCCAAGATGATTCATATTTGCAGGATTGGGAGTGAGACGACCACCAGATTGCTAAAACATTAACTTTCCTGGAGTTCAGTTACATTTTTTTTTCCATTAAATAAAAAGGTGCAGTATGTAGTTTTGGGGGAGTACATTTTGATCAGAAGGGAAAGATCTTCATTGGCTGATTTTTTTATTATTATTATTATTATTATTATTATTATTTTAATGATTCAACAAACAAAATAAACAAACTGTCTTTGGGTACAAACAGAATATTATAATCATAATCATGTTTTTATTTGCATATAATGACCTGAAACTAAGAGTCATGTGTTAAGATGACTTTATAATTATATTTCTACAGAGTTTTCTTTTGTTGTTTGTTTTTTAGGAGCTGCAACAGAAAAGCACAAATGCGCCAGTGTATCATTTAAATTCTTCGCAGGGCAGTTACAAAACAAGACAAAGAGCCGCTGTGAGCTGCTGCGTGCAAAACAAACATAATTGAATTAGTTCTTTATTAAAACAACGTGAGATTGGTTTTGCAGTAAACAGGAACAGATTTCACTGATGGCATTTTTGTTGTTGCTGTTGTTGGTTACCGCTATGAACCCTCAGTTAATGGGTGGATCTGACTCACAGGTTAGGTGCCATGACTACACCTTGAACAGGGAAGGTACACAAATGCATTAACTTGAAATTGTAGCCGAGTTGAGATGGTAGGCTGGAGGTGGTTTCAAGTCAAGTCAAACGCCCCCCGGACCGTCTTGTTTTTTAAGAAGTCAGGCATAATCAAATCGGTACAGTTTGTCGCGATATAGATCTCCATTAATTTACGGCCCCCTCACAGGCGCAAAACAATGATGACACTATTAATATAGTAACTCACTGCTTGTGGTAAAAAGGCTTAGAATTTCCTGTTGATAGAGAGATCTGCAGCTGAGAATCAATACGTCAGTGAAGTGAATTGACTTTAAGGTTATTTTGTGCCATAAGTGGGCAGCGAATGTGTCCTTTGTGCCAGTTCAAGGACTGATCAGTGCACATACAATGAGGCTGCATTTATACAGGTGTCGCAGATTTAGGAGTAATGATCCTTGAGTGACGAGGAGCAACTCAATTCTTGTAGTTTCTGGGCTTTCCACCTCCAATGAGTCGGCGTGTAGTTTGATGATCAAAGAATTCTGCGGAGGCAAGGCTGGGTGGAATGATAGAGCAATCTTTATTGAAACAAAATCTAGAGCCTTGAGTCCGGATCAGAAGCGGCCGCTTTCCAATATAATCAAATCTGTGGACAAAGCAATGCCAAAACGCTTTGCCCTCTGCTCTATCAGAACTCCTATCAGCCTTTGATTTAAGGAGATTTACCAAGTGCCACCCTTCCTCTTCTCTCCCTGCACGGCCTTTAGAGTCCCTTATCCAGTACACACCAACTTCTTCTAATTGGTCACTTTGTTAAATTATCCATTAGACTAAAAGAGGAGTTGACCTGTCTCCCTCATAACTCATCTAACTTGGCTGCGGTCAACTTTAGGTCTTGTCCCCAAATTGAAACCTCTATCCTTCTACGGGAACATAAACGTTTAGACATCTCCCACCATTTGGCGTGCGGGCCAACCTCAGGTTTAGTACTTTATGATGGTCTGCTGCCTGCTAACCTTTAGCCCTCACACAGGTGGAAAACTACTCTAGGACCCCTGGAGCCTCCCTCTGTCTGCATTCCTTAACTCACATGAGGAGAAACAATTAGTCACCATTCAATCTAAACTAAGTAAACTCAAAAATCAGAATGTGTTGCCATCCAGATACCTCATTCTCTCAGTAGATGACAGCACTGAAAGGCTTCCCTCATGACGCATCTCCACCAGGCGAACGCCTCTTCTCACTTCCCAAGTTGAAACCATTCATCCGGAAATAAAAGAGGCACTTATGTTGTTTTGGAGAAGAAATCAAAAGGCAGGATTTTAATATTTACAATATCAGTGAGGCTATGATACAAATTTAGAAATATGTCGACAACTGAGGAAAAATAAGGTCCCCAGAACACAGTTTGAAGCTAGAAAGGTGGCAGGGTCCGCCAAATATATATACAAAGTAAAATGGTCTGAAATTGTGTTGTCCTCTAAGGTCAGTTTCTTTATTCAGTTTATTAAGTCATGAAAACTAAAGTCCCTGCAAGCCTACACACTCGATCTTTTACGCAGCTCTGTGACGGCTGTGTCAAACATTAAAATAGGATTACTTTTTTTTAAGGCTCTTGACTGATTCATGGAATGCTATAAAGAGAAATGTATGTAAGGAAAATGTATTTCATCAGTACATATTTGATGAGCGTAACGTAATATTTCAATAAACTTAAAAAAAAGAGCTCTCTTAACTACTAAATCGACCACTTATCTATTTAAGCATTTTTGAGGCCAATTCTGTCGGGTCACTTGAGGTGAACTGCAGGAGAGGCTCCATCATCACATTTTCCATGGCTTTCATTGTTAACCACCACTATTCATTTCATTATCAAGATCAAAGTGACGCTGATAAATGAGGCCATGTGTCAAAATCCTTGTGATGTTCGGTGGAAGGGGGTAATGCTGACTAATGGCTTTGTGCCCACAGTGATAAACTGACCATGATAAATAGCGGCTACAAATCCAACAGTTATCTCAAAGATGGTGTTTAAGCAGGCCAAGTTATGTAAGGAATGGAGGAAACTATTACGCAAGTGCAATGATCAAGAGACACCTTCTGTTTTTACTTCACAAAAGTGCCAATTTACTTCAATTTTAGGCATGATTTAGTGAATAGTTGTGCCTGTTGGGACTTTGGAGTTATTAAACCCTCTTGTGAGTTGAGTGGAGCTCACCGCTCAGCTCACAGCCTCACTTTTGTGTTTCTGTCTTCCTCACCAGGCGGAAGATGGCGTGTCTATGTTGGCTGTTGCTGGTGGTGATGGCGTCCGCGTGCGTCCCCGGGTTTGGATCGGAGTGCAAGGACAGCTCCGTCTGCAACAACCTGAGCAACAAGGAAAGGATACTGGTGGGTCAAGCTCTACTTCCTCTCAACTATGTTGTCGTCGTCTTTTCTATTTCTTCCCCGTAACCGCCGTCAGTACGAAAGGCTGTTCCTCTCAGGGTCACTCAAATACAAACAAAACCAAGACTGAAAGAAAAACGGAGAAAAAGTGGCAGAAGAACAAGTTTGAGCTTCAAAATTAATTCCTGATTTTGACAACTGACAAAAATAAAGTTTCCTCCAGGTCTATTTGTCAGCTCCTCTGATCTCCTTCAGGCGCCTTTCTGAATCTTTGACTCTCCGCTTTAAAGCCAACATGGATGAAAAGTCAATATCAAACTCAGAATTGTATTTTTGTTACATTTTTAAGGGAGACCTGATGACGAAGGTCAGCAGCAAAAAAACACAATTACAGAAACACAGTGCTGAAATGTAACCAAGTACATTTAGACAAGTAATGTACTTAGTAACTTGTACTTTACTTGAGACGTTCCTTTGTCTGCTACTTTAAACTTCCACTCCACTACATGTTGGAGGCAGAAGACTTTTACTCACATTACATTTGTGTGATAACTTTAGATACCACAAAAACCGTCTTTGCAGGCAGAAACCTCGAGCAGAACTGGACTCAGTGGTGGACCGCCACCGGAGGAGGAGTCTATGGGACAAACTCTTTTAGTTGATTAGATTTGTAAATTTCAGTGTCATCTGCATATTATGATTAGAATCTTTGTTGTCTGGCATATTTTAAGCTCATGGCAGCATCCACTACAAAAAATCTAACCGAATCCCCTGAATAAATGTTGGCAATGCACATTTCTGCAAAACACAGATATGTTGAAACTTTACATTTCTCGGTAATGTAACTTTATGTTAATTTACGTTCACCTTTTAAATTGCATCTTGTGACAGCACTTATGCTCTCACTAGGTTTAGGCACAAAAAACACTTGGTTAGAGTTAGGAAAACATCATGTTTTGGCTCAAAATACATGCTTTCATCAACACAAACCTGGCCTGAAATTGTCTCCTTTAAAATAACCAGTGGTTGCACACTTGCAAATGTTGAACCGCAGTCTTGAACACTGGCCTTTAACTCCACCACTGTCCCCTCAACCTCCAGGTGTGAAAGTCCGATGATAAACCTGTCATGTGAACGTGACGTGACATGTTTAGTACAAATGTACGGCCTTAATGGCCTATGACACAACAAATGTGGAAGTATCGGTGGTTTGCAGAAGATTTATCATGGCGACTGGGCCTATAACTCGGTATCAAACCTATTTCTATGTTGCCAATGTCTGAGAGATAAAAAAGTGCATTTCAAAATGTTTTCTATGTCTCTGTGATTCCTTCCACACAGGACTGTATTCCCCTTTGCATGTCTGGGATTGAGCCTGAATTACCAAATCTCAGTGCATTAGCCCTGAAGGCAAACAGTGACGATGACCTCTTACTCAGCATCCTTCAGACCACCCTGGACCCTGAAAACAAGATATCAGAGTCCGACCTGAAAGCCCAAAACGAACGCCGACGCTCCTATTCAATGGAGCATTTCCGCTGGGGGAAACCCCCCGGCCGTAAACGCCGGCCTGTGAAGGTTTTCGCATCTTCTCTGGAGGGAGGCGGCTCATCTGAGGGCAGCTTCCTCCCTCAGTCTCGCAGGCAGCTAAACAGTGTCGAGGACGAGGCAAAGGAGGACCTGAACATGGACAGTAGTCAAAACCAGGGATTGCTGAGGGCAGTGGTCAACTCTAAGTCACATGTCCAGCTGAGCCCGCAGCAGAGAAAAGATGGGACCTATAAGATGAGTCACTTCAGATGGGGGACCCCTCCTGTCTCGAAACGTAACGGCAAATTTATGAAGACGTGGGAGGAGAAACCTCTGAGGCAGCTGGCCAAGCTCTTCAGGAACATTTTAGTCAAGGATCTGCACAGGATGGTGGCGTGAATGGAGGATGGAGAGGAAGAGGAGAAGGTGGAGGAGAGTCTAATAGACATTGCATGTTAGTACCTGCAGGTCATTTATTTTAAATTACAGAAACTCGTCACTATCATTAGCATGTTGTTGAATGTCTTTTCTGGACCAAATGGTTTGTCTCATTAAAACCTTATCTAAAAATAAGAAACAAGGCAGTTTTATGTTGAATTGAAACAACGATGCACCCACACACCGCCTTGGCCTTCTTGGCCTGACCTGAAAAAAGCTTTCTTAGGAGTATTTCTTTCTTGTGGTAAATGATATAATTGATCCAGATGTTTTGTAAGAGGATATAAACAGAGAATGGTATTCCAGGGCAGGAGGTGGGTGTGAATGAGAGTATTTAAAAAAAAAAAAAAATCTGTCCAGTTTATTTACAGAGTGGTATCGTTTTTTTTGTTTTTATTTTCATGTAATATTAAAGATCTTTCTGGCAAACAATAATGGGAAATTGATTTAATTCGATGAGCAGACTGACCGGACTAAATGAAAAACAAACGGCAAAGCATAGAATCTAAAACAAAAATTTACATTTTAACATTAACACACTTGTGACAGAGGAGGATCGCTGATATCTTTTATACAGGAGGCACATAAAAATGACATTAACACTTTTGTTGTAATTACAAACACTGCACATATCTGGCTTATATGTATAGGTTTCGGGTAACACTTTATAATAACCATCAGTAATTAATGGTACATTTATGGTTAATTAACTAGTTAATTGTTGTTTAATTATTACATGCTTTATAAACTATTTAATAAGTAATTGTTTCTTGTAAAGTTGCAACTGATGTTTATAATACTAAATAATATGATAAAAAATACAGTGGAGTCAACGCTATATGGATTTTTGAAAGTTTATAAACCTTTACAATTGTTTCACAAATGAATTACAAAAGCATTTCACTGAATGTGAACAGTCAAACGTAGTGTTAACTGAATAATCTTTATAGTGTTACCAGATTTATAGGCCCATAAGAGTTATCAAATCAAGCGTCAGCAATGTGTGACATTGTTAAACCATCACTAAGCTCTTATGTTGCTTTATTAAGATCAATACATACCTAATTATGCATTTATTAGAAGTGGACTTCAAATGGCTCTAAGGTAAGGACAATTCCTCAGTTAATCAGGTAATGCAGTTATAAACACTCAAACGCTTTTATTAATGATTATAAGCATCTGTGAAGAGTAAGCAAACCTCTTAAGGCCTTTAACTCTTATAATCCACAGTAAACATGTTTATTGCTGGAACACTTACAGTCTTAATCATGTTAATAAGCATATTATAAAAACGTATTAGGGCCTCGTCACTTACTACTGTACCTGGTATTCTGTGCAGTCAAATGTCTTGCTTCCTGCGTCTCAGGCCGATCACATTAAACAACATTCTTCTTTATCACAATCGTCAACAACAGAATCAAATAAGACGGTTTGTGGTTACAGACAAATTTATTGTACAACACAGCAACATCACTAGCATGCAAAGTCAGGTATGACACTCATAAGGCATTTTCTCCATGTAAAAGCTGCCTTTGTCACTAGGTAATCCAGTTTTTAAAGTGCAAAGTTCACAGAATTAATAGATTTGACCTACAGCACTACATTGTAAACAGATCTATTAACCAGACATGTAATGACAAAAGTAAGGTTGGATTACCGTCAGTTAATATTACATTACGCTATGCAATGACGACAAGCACACCGGTAGATTTACAGCGCCCTGCGAGGTCGCGAGACGCTGAAAAGACAATTTTACATGATTTCACTGGAAGGTTTAGACAGCTGCACATTGCTCTTAGATAGCTCGCTCCTCACTAACGTGGTGCGAAGAGACACTAGACGAAAAAACTGTAAACTGTGTTTGAAGAGTTTGGTCTTGTGTCGTGACAATAAAGACACACATCTGCTGCATGGACAAATACACTCACTCACACACCTGCACTGACAAAAAGGTAGACAATCAGATACACTGGCATGTGTGGACATAAATCTACATACAGAGGACACTACATTGTAAAAAAGAAAAATGATGAAACTGTAACACATGACGATCAGGGACAAACCGGACTTTGTGGTTTACATTAAACAAGATGGCCGCGACACATTTCAAGCCCGATGCCATTAAGTCACAGAAGCGCAGGAGTGGGAGGGGGGCGGTCTCTTACAACATCACAAAACTGACCCATCACAGCACCACGACAACAGAGGGTACAATTCAAAACACACAAAAGGATGTGCTACCAACGGTTGGGCCGCGTTAGCCAGGCTAGTGCCAAATTATTGCCATTATACTTTGTTTTCATACCTGTGTGTGTGCGTGTATGTGCACACAAAAAAATGGCTTTTAGACTTATTCAAATCTTGCTGAATGAGTATGCACTACCTGGAGGCGGACAGGTCATGACTAGGATTGCTAAAATCTGTAGCTAAAAAAATGAAGTTGAAGGAGTTTTCTTCAAAGATTGTTATCTACTAGCCTTGAAATGACGCAGAATTTCTACTCTGGGCTGTTGTCAATACACCTTTTTTGATTCCATGTGTTGCTTTGTTACTGATTTGAAAGCAAGATTTCAACAAGTAGCTTCCTCCCTCATCTGTGGACACAATCAGTGCAGTGGCAGTCTAAAATTAGAGTTAATATACAGCATATATACAAACACAAACATCCCTACTCTGTACATCAGCTTAAAGATTTATATATTTCTCTGTATATACACATTTATATGGAAAGGAGAAAAATAAAAGATCCCTAATTTACCCTCTAGTGTTTGATCTGGTAAAGATCACAGTAAACACTTCAGTTTAGTTTAGTGTGGACGTGACTGTGGTGCAGTGTGTGTTACATTGTGTATGTTTTAACTTGAGTCACCTGTAAGGCACACTCACTTTGGAAGGGACAGCACACAGATCAGACGGTTATCTTTCATCAAAAACTAAAATCAGGAGCAGGAAATAAACGCCAGTCAAGACAGAAAAAGCACTTTTGGTTTACACTAAAAAGGCAAAAAGAACACAGACAATAAGATGTTTGAGAGCTGGGTAACATTAGATGGGGGGGGGATAGCTTCATAAATCTATCCGTGTTTCATTTTAACGTACACAAAAAATACACTGACAAGTAAATTAAAATACATCTCATACATATAAACTCTTTCTGGCTGTAAAATCAACAAGCAAAAACGTAAAATGACATGAGAATTAAGCAAGATGGGTCTAATGTTGTGATCATGGGTTGTATGGCACCCTGTAAGGGTCAAAGGAATAGCAGTGCTATAAAAAATGTCCAGTTACAGGGCATGCAACGAGTCAATTCATCCTAAAGCCAATAAATAAACTTTCATTCTGTTACTCAGTTGGTCCGCACAGTTCTTGGCGATATTCTAATTTGAAAGTCCAGCCAGTGGATTTTCACCAGACATCTACAGAAGAGCTGAGGGCGATAAGTAAAATTAAACTTTGTTTTACTGCTGCATTTATTGACTTTAGCCGGCTTGTTTTGGCAGCAAAAAACAACTGTCAGCTAAGTTTTTTTCAACTGGCTTGTTCTTGAGTTGGCTTCAAGCAACTGCTGTTTCCTCCTCATCAAGATGCTTTTACAGTGAGGATCGGTTCCATCCCACCCACCCACCCTTGTTCCCTTTACTGTCCTCAAATGTGAAATGTAACTTCTCTGTGGACCGTCTGCTCTAGTACACACAAAGGTCGGGAAACTTCATCTCGTAGATGGGGACAGATCGACTCTGGCTTTGGCCGTAACCTGACGAGATGGTTCCAGATGGGCTCGGCGGGGGTCTGAATGGGAAGAGGAAACAGTCATCATCATCATCATTTTCTTAGTGTCACACACAAAAATTAACTATCATACACCATTTTATACTAAATATCTAGAACTGCAACAATTAATTGCTAGAAAAATAACAAGCTGCCAGCTATTTTGTTAATTTATTAATTTTTTAGTCATTTAAAGTGACATGGAAAATGCTGAAATGGTTTGTTACCTGATTGTAATCTCAAAGATCTGATTGAGTTTGCTCTGCAGTAGTGTAGCCTAGGGGCGATAAAAAATATTGCATGAGACAACAGTGCAAAACTTCAGCAAGAGTATGAAAAATAACATGGATTAAAAAATATATAAATATTATTTTGTACCCTGGCACCGCAGTGGGCAGCTATCTCCTCGAACGGGGCCTTCTGAAATTTCTCCACCACTTGTCTCCTCCGTTCCCTCTCCTGCTCCTCCATACCCACGCTGTCCACTAGAGGGAGACACAAACAGTATTACATTTCAGTGATGCTCTATGCTGTAGTGCTGTATTTCAATAATGTAGCATTAGTTTTTGAGTTATTTTTCTTGCAGTAGAAAGGAAAATCACAACCATTTATTGGCCAAAAATTGGTTTTATTGGTTCACTTTAAAACCACATTTTAGTTAATACAAGAGCGACGTACCAATGGCGTTTTTCAGGGTTTCAAATGTGATCTCCTCTGCTGGTGTCCTCTGCAGGATAGAACAAGAAATAACAATTTAAAATATCTTGAGCTGTTTTAAACTTCCTGGTAGCGGCTATGTTTAAGCTCTACACCATGAAATTACCTCCTCTTTCTCTGGACTGTTTCGTGACTCCACCTCCACCTGCAGCGAGATGGTCTCCCCGATACTCTTTCTCTTGGATAGACGGTCCTCATCTGGAAACAGAGTGCAGATATTGTTCTTTTTAAAACAGAAACCCTTGTAAAATGTGTCAAACTGCAGAGAGATTTTGATGGTCTGTCAACTCAATATAAAAGTGAACTGGCAACCTAAAAAGTTGGCAAAGTTAGAGAAGAATTATCCTTCAACTCAGTGATTTTGGCTCAAGCCCCAGAGCTGATAGATGTCTCTCCAACGAACACTAAATCCCCCACCAGCTACAAGGCAGTGGTTCAGCTCTGCGTTTCTATACAGAGATCAATAAAGCATCCAGACAAAGTTGTATCACGATGCCAAGTCAATAAACATTTCCATTAGTTATCATTATTCACTTGGAGAGAGGAGCGCATCACTCACTGCGGGAATTCCTCGCCATTGCCACAGCTGACTTTTTGAACTCAGTGTGACATTAAAACACAACAGATGTATTGTCTCAGCTCCTTACCAGTATACTGGGGGACGTAAGGCGTAGCCAGTCTGTCTGTGTTATAACCACTACCTCCGAGGACCTCAGTGATCTTCGACTGGAGGAACAAAACTTCCCCTTCTACCTTCTCCAGCGAAGAGGGCAGCCTAGTAACAGAGAGGTGAATTGTGTGAATACATAAACAGGAAAGTTTACGGCCAAACTGCACATGATAAGATCAAATTGAAAGTCGATACGGTTTGTGTTTGAGGCTGGGTCATACTTAGGATTATCAATGAAGACATCCTCAGGCAGAAGGTAGGGACTTTCTTTCTGTCTCACCTCAATCACCTGAAGGGCAGGAGCAGGGAAAAAAGTAAATTTAATGAAAGAGGTTATTGTTACTTAGACACTGATATGTGTATGAGGACAAGGCTCAGACCTCATGAATGTGCTGGCAGAAGGCTGGGACGGTGGTGAGCTGGCAGATGAGGTTGAGGTAGGCTGCGGCGAGGGCGTGAACAGCACAACGGTTAAAGACAGGCATGGCCTCGTCGGTGGACAGAGCCAGGTCCTGCACGGGAACAACAAAGACATCAGCAGTGACCTCTGAGGAGCTCAACCACACAAATTTACCATAGCTTCTAAAATAAATTGTTTAATGTTTTATGAATCTTGGACTGTGCCTACGTCTTAATCTAGTCTTTTTTTTATATTTATATGTCTTATTTATTGTTTGTTTTACGACTCATCTTAAAAAAGGTCTGTCTGGTTTTATCTGATGTTTTTATTTTAGCAGTAGTAACAGCCAATGTCATATTTATTTCTAAACAAAATAAACAAGTAAAAATATCACACATTATGCGCATCGGTACCTGCAAGGCGAGCGCCAGGCGAATGAGGTCCACTACCACCTCTTCGTTGGCCAGCTCCACGCTGAGAAGACCCAACAGAGCGAAGAGAGTCTCGTAGTGCTGCCGACCGCTGCTCTGCTCCTTACAGCCTAAATAGATGTGTCTGTACAGCTGCTGGCCATGCTGCCAGGAGGATAAACACAGAGGATGATGAGTCAGAGGAAACACAGACAGATCGATTTTGGAGTGTAAATATTTAAAACAAACCTTTTTCATGAATAAGTTGTCCTGTCTGGAACACTTGTCAACTTTGAGCTTGAGCACAGAGATATCCGAAATGATGCTGCACAGAAAGAAGACACAATCATCAACACAAACTGTCACTAAAGTACAGTTAACTACGAATTAGGCCCTATAATACACACACCTTATGTTGGAGAATTTGGGCGTGTTGTCGTGCCTGTCAATGAGACTGAGAAGGATTTGGAGCACCAGCAGCCGGATCTCTGGATCCTCTGTCAGCGAGAAGGACAGCAGCGGCTCCAGGAAAGAGCTGGGCAGTGCTGTCAGCATGTTGGTGGTCTGGAAACCTGCCGTCACCTGAGAGGTTGATGGTAAAAAACATGGTTTATAATGTTCCAAAACGTTAAGATAATTCATGGATGGCTTCTATAGCATTCAAGTTACATATCAAGTCAGAGCACAAAATCACAGGTTTTAAGCAACAAATTAAGTGCAACCCCAGCTGGTAACACTTGTGATAAAATAGCTTAAAATTGAACTGTTGATCATCACCTTCTATGCTCATACACCCTTCTTTGAACCCATAGTTTAACACTCTTATTTATAAAAATTCAAATTTGAAGACATACCTGGACCAAGGACTTCAGTAACATAACCTGGATCATCCTGGTACCTTCAGGCCTGAAGGAGAGCAAATTAAGATACAAATTAAAACCCTTTAATCCAAATTCAGTCTTCATAGATTTGCCTACTTGTAATACTCACTGAGCGTTGGAATAAGCGAGACAGATATTTTCATAAAAACATGCAGCAATACAATGGGAACATGTGTTTGTGGAATTTGAGATGAGCTTACCCAGATCCTGTGGAGGGCAGAGCTGGGTGAACCCCAGGGACAGGGATCTTTCCCATAATGAAAAGCATGACCTCTGACCTCTGGTATGTTGGTAGAGTGTTCGCAAATGAACCTGAAAGAGAATGGGACAGAAGGAGAGATGAGCATCATGTGAATAAAAGGAGAATTTAGAGCGAAGGGGAAAAAAAAACTGGCATGTACAAAACTCACACATGTACACCCAGAGGCAAAAATACAAGCACATGTGAGATAAACTGAAGCACCACAGACAAACTGTTACAGCCCAAGAGTCTGTCTTGCAAAGCCTCCCACACAGACACACCACCGACAGACTCACCGATAGTCCTGATGACAGCTTCCTGCAGCTGCCTCTCCTCGTGAGCTTTGATTATCTTTGTGCCGATGTTGACGCTGCCGTCATAGGAGCCGGTCAACTCATAGTCCACACTGAGGCGGAGCTGCCGCAGCAGGGTGTTAAACACTTCCAACACTGTGGGGCCTGATAATCAAAAGAGCAATCCATCTCAAAATGAACTCTTACAACTGATGCATCATGTAGCTGATCCCACTTAAAATGTGCAACCAGGTACCAGAGTGTGGGTATGCGTGTACTGTGTAAGTCTTCTTACCCACAGAGCCGCTGGCAGCGATGGCGGCTGCCTCCAGCAAAACTTCCACTATCCCAGCTCGCACTGTGGCTGAATTCTTGCTGTTAGCATCCAGATGACCGAGTAGCTGCTGAATTACCAAGTGAGAGTGCTGGGACTACAGAAGAAGAAGATAAGGAATGAATGAGTGAATGAAAGCGAACTAAAAGAAAAGAAAATGTAGGAAGAAGGAGAAAGAAATAAAAGGTATTTCATATCCAGATGCATTTCACGATATAGCACTTTTTCAGAAACTTAAATTAATAGTCCATATAAGTGACCACGTGGAAAGAACTTTTATTACATTTTGAATTATAGCCTATTCTCAACAAGTATCAGGTATTTGTTGTGCCATGTTTGATTATTTCTGTCATATATATTTGAAACCTTTTTTTCCCCAATTGAACTGAAAATATCAATGTCTGAATATGAAAAGGGTAAATAGAAAACAGTGTACACAAAACTGTACTTCTGTGGCTCTCATCCTCAAAAATACAGCTGCTTTCTTCATTAGTAGTATGTTTCATAAAAGAAGAAACACAACTCTCATCTTCAATACTTTGACCGACAAAGTTGACAGCCACATGTGGAGAAAGCTTGGTGCAAATGACGTAGCCTGTCGAAAGGATTATAACCAACGTGGTACAGACTGAGTGCCCCAAACTGGTGCACTTACAAGCTTTTACAACACAATGACATGAGTAATTAAATGATGGAGCATAATGCTAGACAACAAAAGCTTTTCTTTCCTCAGACAATACACATCGTCATATGAAACAGCCCCAATAGAAAATGGTAGAAAACTAGGGAATTAAAGTGAGTCATTCAACCAGGTGGCAAAACTAAAAGCTATGGAGATGGAGCACATCACTGATTTGTAGTTTTCATTCAGGTTCGCTATGAGGAGAAGGGTCGACATCAAAAACTGCAGAGATCTTTAAATCTTTAAGCTATTTTTGGTTGTAAATTAGCGTCCATGAGTACATACTGGAAAATGTTTCTACTTTGCACCTCTAAATTGTGTAACCATCTGCAAATACACAAAACACGTTAACTGCTAACGTCACACAGAACATTTCATGTGGACTTAGATTGTGGTCAACAGAGTGAAAGAGACAAAAAGAAGGGGTGTGTCAGAGGCCTTTTGCAGATCTGTAGGCACTGCATCACTCACCTGGATCGAATACATGATGATTTTGAAGCAACGCACTGCAAAGGTCTTTCCCTCCCATAGAGAGTGGTTATCTAAGTGCCTGGGGGGAACAAAGACAGCAGGAGAAGGATGGTGAGGACAAAGAAGATGTGATTATATAGTTCCCGTAGAGATTGAGAGCAGTGAGGGGTATAGAGCAAATCTGTAGTTTGCAAAAAGGCCAGACATCAAGACTCCATATGTATTTTTTACATTTAAGAAAGACCTGCACCTTTCGACAGAAAAGTGCAGTAGATTTACTCACATATACTCATGTAGTGTACATATTTATCAAAGCTATTACAAAACATTTAATAATAAAATATTCGTTTTGGAATGGTTTGCTCTTATGTAGCACAAAGATGCTTAAAATACATTTTGGTTTAAAACCAGGTTTGGAAAACTAAATCAACCTTGCACCTTGTACATGACAACAATCTGCAACGTATTTGGTCCACAATCAATAAATCAAATTTTTTTGTTCACATAGAGACAGACAGGTGCGGATTGAGCATGAAACAGATAAAAACAGAGACAGTGATGGATGGACAAGAGCTGGTCTCACACAGCAGATGACAAGTGAGATGGATTGAAGGGAAAATTGAGAGAAAGCTAATAATAGAGTGTTCAAATTTGACAATAAAACTGCACAAGAAGCTGGTGACCTTAGATGGACTTAGAAGGTCCTAAAAGTCAATGTTTACAGGAAAAAAAACAGTCTTTCAGTGGACCTGGACATTATTATCAACTGATTTAGAGTTTAAAAATTGGCTGCCTAACAAACTGTATAATCTTAAAAATGCATTCCTGCAAGCACATGTTACATGAATACATATTAGCATATTTCATCTACAGAATTCCTTAGCAGATCTGCAGAGCCTCCTACTTGCATTATACCAACAACCTCAGTGAAATATAAAGCAGGAGGGGTGACAAACACTGGCTGAGATGCAGGGAACGGAGCCAAATTAAAGGTGAATATACAACAAACGAAAAAAATCAAAGTCATTTCAATCGGATAAGGAATAGGTGTCGCATGCAGTGACAACAGAGGGAGTCACTGACAGCGCAAGAAACAACTAAAAAGCAACGACACAGGCGCAGAGAAATCCAAAGTTAAATGTAAACATAATAAAAAAATGACCTCAAGCAGAATAAAGCTGCGCATAAGAAAGGAATCTGCAATGTCTTGTCAGAAACAGAACTACAGCTGTAATAACATTACAACCTTGCAGGGCTGACCTCAATATAAACAAACCTATATACAAAAATCATGCACTCGCATCTATTCTGACAACTATGTAACCTTGCATTGACCTTGTCGCGCCCCCCTCGGGCCAATCAGCACACAGATAAAAACGCTGCAACACAGCACTTGAGGACGCATCCTTCCTTCGGTTCGGTCAATACCTCAACAACATATCACAAAAAGATGTTAGGTCTCATGTCAGTATGAGTGTGCGTGGCTGCCTCACTCACATCAGCACGGGCGTGACGGCGTTCTTGATGTTGCCATAGGCGGCTCTTCCCAGGAGCTCCCTGAAGCAGCGCTCCGTCAGCTCCACCGGGCTTTCCTTCTCCTTCTCTGACGCCTGCAGCGGAGAGGGGGAGCGGCTGGTGGAGAGCGATGCAGGTGAGAAAGAGAGGAGAGGAGAGAGCAGGGGAGGGAGGGGGAGAGAGCGAGAGAGAGAACAGAGAGAAGAGGCAAGAGTTTGAAATCAATTTGACTCAATAACACAAAGGCTCAATTTTTTTCACACAAAAAACACTCTGCAGACTGCTGTGTCACTGCAGCCTTCGCTCCTGATGCAACTTTTCCCTCTGCAGTTTGTCTGCAGTGAAAATTAAGCGACCGTGTTGCCCGTCGTGTGTGCACACATTGGTATATCGCACATCTGTCATCACCACAAGGTATATGTCTAAAGTTTGTACATGTGTGCAAGTGTGTGCGTTGGCACTCAGACCGGCTCCAGCCTTTCTTTGTCTCATGCATAGTTAAAGCCTCCGCCATAACTCTATCTTGGTCATGACTGGCCTCGGGTGGTCCACCAATGATGACATTATTTATTTAAGAGCCTGACTCTTTCATCTCGCCTGCTGCTGTGGAGGAAATGTGACTTCCTGCCGCTCAGTGGCCCCAAAATTTAAAAAAAGGAAAGAGCAAAGGATTAATACGACTGTTTGACTTTGAGGGCACAGACCTACACGAAGCCATTTTCTTTTAGTGCTGCAAATGTAGAAAATGAGATCCTCTTGTTATAACATGGTTTAGTATCCATTTAGCCACTCACATTGACCCCAGTCCAATTGAAAAGTGCATTTTAAAAACTCCCACTGGAGTTCTGAGCTCACCCCAATAGCCTCTCACTGCAGAATTTCGTTGAATTATTTGGAAACTCACAAGGAAATGTTTGGCATGAGGATAAAGCAGCATTATCTCAAAGTTTACTTGGCTACTGCAGTCTGACCTTTTATCTGCTCCCATTCATCACTTCAGAGGCTGTTTATGAGTGTGTCAAAGTCATGTTTATGGCAAGGATCATTTCTGTAAAAAATGTATGCTGAGGTAATACCTGGTGGAAAAGTACTTGGGGAATAGAACAGCCTTTGCACTCACCTTCATATAACATTAAAGACAATCAATCATGCTGGTAGTTCAGTTTTCTATAAGCGCTGGCTGCTGGCCAAACAGCTGGCTGGCTTTATTCTATACATTTTTGATTCTGATAAAATAAGTTTAAATTCCCTGAGCATGTACATTTTATGACCATATGCTTCCAAAACAACGTCAGCATGATAAAAAAAAAAGCCTGTCTCCCCACTCTGGTGTGTTCATATATAGCTTGAGTTCTGCCTAGAAGAGAGCAGAGTCCTCTTCAGCCTTTGACACACATTAGTAAAGTAACTGATGACAAAACACAGTAAGAACTGCATTGATTGCACAGACGGGGGACATCCTCACTAGATGAGCTACTTTGAAAAACACCAGAGGCAGCAACTTGATGACTGCACGGTAAGCATTAAAAAGTCTACTGAAAGTGCTGCATTTTCCATATAAGCTACACAGAAGCTTTAATGAACTCAGTGAATGAATCATCTTTACTTACATAGCACTTTTACAGCAGAGCCACTCTAAGATGCACACTGAAACAGGCAATGTTGTCAAAGTAACAGACCTATGTCACAAGAGGAAAATGTAGGCAATGCCTCAAAGGGCTGTGAATCAGAGTTAGTCATGAATCGATACATTTCCTGATACGTTGCCCACGAAAACCATCGAACGAAACCTTCGATAATATCTGTATAACTGAACAGAATTACGCATTTATTATTATTTTCAATCTATGCAAATTAAGTCTATACAACAAAACATTATGAAGAAGTGAGTCTGGTAAGTCATACTGTCATTGCCTGCATATTTCAATACAAATTTGGTATCAGTGTATTGATAATTTTTGCAAGTTGAAGCAAAACGATATGTTGAAATAGATATTTGTCTATTGACTAATTATGCTAACTAGCATCAGATGCCCCAATTCATAAAAGCTATCATCAGGCACTGTGGGCTAACACGCACATGAAGCCTTCCCATAATTCCCCTCATTTGCAATTAGGTAGGCATCTATTAAGATCAGTGTATGTGGTGGAATAGCGCAAAGACCACGAAATGTGGGTTTGTGCATGCACCCAGATCCCCCCAGCTGGCTACCTTTACCATTTTCCCACTCCATATTCTTATGTAAAGTCCTGATAGTTGTTCATGAGGTATCATGCAAGACGGTCCCTGAAAATGATTTTAGCACCTCCAGAAGTAAAACTTTCACCACAAATTAGACTCAATTGTCAGAAGGCTTTGCTGTACTTGAAGATGATCTTTAAATGAACTTGTACACGTGCGCAGGGATTAATGTAGGGAAAAAAGGCACCATCTGTGAGTTTAATTAGACTCAGTACTGACTGCTGTGAATTTTTGGGCTGTTAATGACTGGCTAAACCCAGTGTGGGGAGGAACAGAGGATGTACAGCAGGGGCAGGCCTTTATAACACACAGAGAGAAAGGAAGCTAAAAGGGAATTGTGTCTCTCTGTAGGACTGGTCTGTCTCTCTCTGCTCCTCACTTTCTGTCCCTCTGTCTCTCCCTTTCAATAACCTTCCCATTTCCATCACTCTACGTTCTATCATCGTTCTTCTACCCAATCTTCCAATGTTCTTCTCTCTGCCCTCCCCCTCTGCTCCCCCAACCCTCAGATGTCAGCATTGACGTCAAACTCATTTCAGCATGTGGGATACTGCCAAGAGAGGGAGGTTCTACACTCTGCATCTCTTTGCCTCACTGGCAAACTCAAATCCTTGCTCTGTTTATTTTCCACCCATTGCACTATTTCTGTCCATGGATTTTTCTCCCACAATTCCCACTGCCAATCTTCTTATGTCTCTGTCCTTGGATGGTGCAGGTGGGGCAAACAGATGCCCATAAGGGAAGCGGAGCTGTCAGATGGTTCACTCAGTAATGACAATGATGATGAATGACGTGGACAGCCGGGACAAATATGGCCCAACGTCAGATAAACAGCACCAGTCGGCTACAACACAATGGCTCTGGACTGTGTGACCGGGGCAAGCCGGGTCAACACTGACGCACATTCTGGGTCATCAGCTTTCTCACCCAAATGATGGCCCAGCCTGGCCTGCTGTGTGAGGAGGACATGCACCACATTTACTTCCCTTAAACTGCAGTCAGGATGCAATTTTGTATGTCAAATGTCCTTCCACTAAAGTGCAACAATAAATAAAACACCAGTGTATATAAATGGTAATTTAATAAAGTGCCTAATATTCTGCCTGCTTTAGTAGATCAGATGTGATGTAAATTTCCGCTCCATAATCCACATTATCACACCATACTATCATATAAGCGATATGAAGAAAGTTGTTGGAGGACGAAATTATATGGACGAAGAGATTTAAAAATATGCTAGGATAGATGATATTGATGATATGTCTGGGTACCATAAAGAAGGGAGGAGTCTAATGAACATGCGGCTGTACTGGCGGGAAGAAGCCTCACCAGTTGTAAAACACAAAAAAATGATGATATCATGATCAATGATAACGAAAGTGAAATCTGTCTCTTCCCTTTAAAGTTTCCCAAATTAAATGACATGTGTATAAAGGGTGTCCAAGCAAAACACTTGCACAAATACCACTAAGCACAGCCCTGATGCAGGCACCTGGTTGAACAGTGACTGCCACTCAAATGCAGAACGTTCAAAATGTTCCTCGGTCAGAAAGAACAAAAGACAGCAAAGAAATCTCAACCAGACAAAAACAGACCAGAGTTCCTGGCCTTACAATCAGGTCCGGGTCTACATGTACACCGGTATTTCTTAAATCAAGCCTTTTGTATGTGTTTTGGCCATTCTAACACACATAAAAACGCAGTTTTAGGTCAGAATCATTGTTTTAATGTTAACGTCTGGACAGGCAGAAAGGAAGAAACAAATGTATTACATTTATCATTGACAAAACTTATCTTGGAGTATGTTATGATATTGGAGCATCTAAGTATAAATGGACATTGATAATACAATGATGGAAAAGATAGACAAAAAGGGGCGCTTTCAAAGTTATACAAGTCATTGAAGAGCAGTCACAATTCCCTGGCTTGTTCATTGTATTTTCTGTAACCAAGCAACTGACCAGAGTTAACAATCTGCTTCCTGTTTACACTGGCAAACACATGCCCAGTGTACGTGAATGGTAATGAGATATGAGTGCTCAGGTGTGTTGTGTGGACGGAGATTATTTCTGAAACGGTGTTAAAACTCTGGTCTGGATGGGATATTTTTTTACTTTAATCCAGAGGGATTTTGACATTCACCTAACATGGAAAGAGAGCGAGCACAAAACAATGGGACTGCTAACAGACACAGAAAACCGAATCAGTAGATGTTTCTCACCTTTCAGTACGCTCTCCACTCTGCAGGTTGAAAAGCAGAGAGGGGACGATCTTGTCCATGTGCTGAGGGTCCCAGATGTTGGCCTGCAGCTCATCATTGACAGTCTTCCTCACAACACCCTGCAAGCCCTTGATACCTGCCATGCGGATCCTGCAGGAAACAGACATCCAAAAATCATCCAACTGATAAGTGAATCTATAAATGGATGATTATATTTAGGAAATTATATTTTTGTCTAGTTTTCAGTCTGTTAACCTTTAAATCTGCAAAGCTATATTTAACTGTTCAAAGATATCTATTTTCGGCAGATGACAGAGATAAAAACAAGCTTAAACACTTTCAGAGGATTTGTTTAAGAAGATATTAAAAAATGCTCGGGGACAGCGGCAGGCTAAAAAAAGGACTCCCTGAAGTAGTCTAAAAACAGCAGTTACTAAATAATTCTGTCTCTAGCGCAATCGAGCATCTGTCCACTCACTTGGTGCGGATGTCAGGGTCCTCGTAGCTGGAGTGGCACATCTCACTGAAGCGTGACACAAAGAAGTCATAGCTCCGGTGGTATGATGGTGTATCCTCTTCTATGTTGGCAAACTTCACAAACTGAGAAGGGAAGAGGAGGCGAGGGGGAAAAAGTTAAATATAATGTCATGTAAAACTGAATCACAACTGTAGAGGTTTACAGTAATAAGTCTGCTCCTGAAAAGACCAAAATTATTTCAATTTGATTAAACACTAATGAAATAACTGTAAATACTCCAGGGTGAATATCTCCTAAATTAAAGGCAAACCACGGCGCCATAACATCTCATTAAGAGTGAAAAGCACAGGGCAGAGGGAGGCCCTCCCACTGGGCTTGAAAATGTCACCATTTAAACACCCTGACATTTAGCTTCACAACACTCTCCGATTAATAAATTATGGACTGAATTTCAGTCAAGACAGACAGGATACCACCCGAAGCAAGAATTATAGGGTGAACCTTCAGTAGAGCAGATTGTAATTAAAGTACATAAATCCCCCCCAAAAAAGGCTGGATTTCAGTAACCTTCACTGGAAGGCTAAGAAGCGGAGCGTTAAGGTAGAAAGTGAACGTCTAAAAGAAGACCCTTGAGAATCTATTTCCTGTGTACAAAATTTGTATTTGGAGTGGTTTTGAAATTTAATGAAGTGCCCAATTAAATGAAGTGAACCCTAACTCCTTGTGAAGCCGCTTAGCTGCTGCTGTAAATCGCTTCAGCAGTTGATACCTTGAAGCTGCCCAGTATCACTGTAAGTAATACTGGGCAGCTTTCAGTAAATCAATGTATCAACTCTGTCCGCTGAAACAAACTTTCTATTTAATTGAAAGCTTTAATAATAGGTTCTAAAGCCCCTGGCGATAGAGACCTGAGATTATATTTGTTTTGTTGCGACCAGAGGCTAAGACCGCTAAGTCCTTTCTATCACAGAGCCATCCAAATAAATAAGGTAAGCTGACAGAAACACTAACTCAGGGACTGATGTGTTGGATTGTGTTGGAAAGGGCTCTGCAGAACAAGGTTTTAGGTCAGTGACACGTAGTGTGAGAAAACCTGGCTGGGCTTGAGAATCCTGCGGTGATAAACTCTGTAATCTGCTCCTTTCACCTCTATGTGGCACCGGCCTGCTTCATACCGCTCACACGAAGAAGGAAAGATACTGCTTGGTAGTTCCATAGGAACACATAATACATGTACAGCTGTAGATATGATAGAGCTGCGACGATTAAACTATTTGTTTTTGACTTTTTACAACAATTATTCTCTCTGTTAACTATTTTTTTAATTGATTAATCCGTTTCAGTAATTATGTAAGAAAGAAACTGAATTCTTTGACTCCAGCTTCTTAAATGTTAATATATTTTGGTTTATTTACACCTCGATGACTGAATATCTTTGGGTTGTGGACAAAGACATTTGAGGACATTATTTTGGTCTTTGGCCCAAACTGATGAACATTTTTCCCCATTTCCTGACATTGTATTAACAAAGCATTAATTGAGAATATTAATTGAGAGCATAATCAACAAATTAATTGACAATAAAAATAATCATTAGTTGCAGCACTAGTGAGGGAGGAAGCACAGGGTTGAGTGTATGCATGGACCGATAAATTATAGCCCAATCAATAGCTCCACAGTTCAACAACAGACACCATGAATGCAAAGCTTTAAACGAGCAGATACGGCAAAATTCTCCTGTTATTGGTTGTGGTAAATAGCTCTGTAATACATAATCAATCATGCAGTATGGCCTTGCATCTGTCCTAAAAACACACCCATGAGTGTGTGCATGGGAGATGGATAGCACAAAGATTATGAGCGAGAGGCTGGCGTGTCTCGTCAATCTGTGTATCTGACCGCAGAGCTTTGCCAGTATGGTGTGCGGCTAATCTGATTTCCTTTGTGTCCTCTGCTGACCCAGGCGACAGCGCTGATAGCTACTCCCCACATCAGAGCATGCTCATCACTCACACTACCTCTGTCCACCACTCTCTTGCTGAGCTGTGATCTTCCTCCAATACTAACGTAGTATTACTCTGAAGGTTAACGTCTCTTTGACTTTGTGCCATCGCATCATGAAAGTAAATGCACCCCCCCAACTTCTGATTAGATAATACCTCTAAATCCACTGAAATGGGTCGAATCGGATGAGACAGAAAAGCTTAGAAACTGAGGCACATTAGACACACATTAGTGAGCGACAGTTTGAGGATGTCAGTATTTATCTAAATTTATACCAGTAAAACAGGCTGTCTTAGCTTTTTATGTCCAAATGAGAGGTTAGGCAAAGTTTCTTTGATGATTAAATTATATTTAGAGCATTATATTTAGAGAACATTTTGTCTGTGTTTTTCCTCAGATGTAAATAGAAACTGTACATCCTCAAATTAAATCACAGACACAAACATCATCATTCGGCAATTGCCCTGTCAATATGCATTTGTATGCTGCTAAACTGTCCTGTTGCTTGAACACAATTTGTGTTACTGTTATTACTAGGGGTGGTGAAAAAAATCGATAATTGAATAATCGCGATTATAATATTGCCGATTATGAATCAATTATTAAATTTCCAAAGCTTTAAAAAAATTATTATTATTTTTTATTTTTTTCAAAGCAATGGCAGTGGGGGGAATAGAGAAACACAACCTGGTTCTCGTCACTGACAATGCCTCTAACATGAGTCCGGCTCTTTTAACAGTGAAAGACTACATTTAAAACAAAGTAAAAAATAATAATTTGGATATTACAGTTACACTATACAATATTGAAGGTGTTGTGAGGTGTTACTCAAAAGAGAAGTTAAATAATTCAGCAGCTGACTGATGTTAAATGGAAGATCAATAATCGTTAATAATTGAAAATCGAATCAAGACTTCAATAATCGGAATCGAATCGAATCGGGAAATTGGGCTAATTAACCACCCCTAGTTATTACTGTTGTCCTATTTCCCAAATCAGTCTCTGCTTATGTCTGTTTCTGCAAGCTGTTCAGTACCTTACATGTCATGTCTGTGCTTGCTTGTATTTGCTTGTTGTTGTATTGTTTGCCCTTGTTTCATTGGACTGTAATTTGCCCTGCTTTTACTGTAAATGACATAACTGACATCTTGAGTGTTGTTTTGAGCTTGTGTCTGGCCTGGGACTACTGATGGAAACTAGAGTCTTGGCTAATTCTAACATAAACTAAAGTCGATCAGTGAAAACATAAATAAAATAAAGTTCATTAAGAGTGATTGATTTGCTTAGTCTAATGGTAACCACGCAGGCCCTTTTCCATCAAGTTAGCTCTGTTCCCTGAACCAGTTTCATTCAAGATGAATTGAACCTCTGTGTTATCTTGTAAACCAGCCCTCATTTCCACCAGCTTTGAGCAGAACTGCTGCGATCAAGGATCAACCGCAGACATTACACAAAGGGAAGCAACTTTATGTGCAACAATTGTGCTGGAACGGGTTCAATGTTGATGGAAAAGAGGGAGCAGTGTACACATTTTCAGAGAGAAGGAGCAGGCTACCAGTTGTATAACTTGCAAGATTTCTTAGATTAATTCTTTCATAGATCCAAAACAATAAAACATCTGATGAACACTGAAATTTGCAATATAATCCTGGAAACCCACCGAGTTGGTTCCTAGGATCTGCAGGTTGGGTTTGTCGGACTCGAGCAGCTTGCGCACCATCTTGAGGAAACTCTCCACAAACAGGTTGATGCTCTGACAGTGGCAGGCCATCAGCAGCTGGTCCAGGGCTTCCATGGCTATGCACACATAGCTGAAGTGAAGGGGAATGAGACACAGAAATTTCTGGATGACACGATGTGCTGGGATATTATATATACATAATAATAAAACAAATGCATACAATCTACATGTCTACCTACTCACAAAAATCTAAATGTAATAAAGCTCTCCCAGACAAACTCTGGAGACTCGCACACTGGGCAGATTTTAGCTAGACTCTGCCAAGTGTAAATGTAATCTGTACAGGCTGTGTGCATTGGAGAAATTAATCACAGTCGTAGTCATGAGTCATGAAAGAAAACAACTTCTGTGGCACATCAAGTAAGTACAGAGTTTACAGAAAGATCACCATTGATCATCCCACACATGTCATGTTGATTTTGTTTTAGATAAGAATGACAAATTTGCCTCCATGTCTACAAATTCTTCCCAGAAAGAAATTAACATATTAATCGTATTGGTGCGGAATTCTAATCAGTTAACTCAATGTGCAGCACAAAAGAAATTGTTCAGTATTTGTCAGAGTGGAGGCAGCTCAACTGTTTTTTTGAAAAAAAGACTATATTGAATGACGATTGACTGGTGATGCTCACCCGTATCTGTGTCGGGCCACATCCCTTGACAATCTCTCAGACAGGTAGGCTCCGATACGGTCGAGCTTCTCGGGAGCTGACAGGGCATAGAATGTCAGCTTCTCCATGTTGGCTTTCACCAGCCCATCCTAAGGGGGGTGACAAAGGGAGATGGAACGAGGGTGGAAAACAAGATGGAGTAAATCATAAAGCTTTATGGTCTCATTCGCATGGTTTAGTCATTCTCAGATCTGAAGAGATGTAGATAAGGCTGGTGTGTCTGAAAGCAACTGGTTAAAACAAAAGAGCTATCTGAGGTAATCCAATAGAGTGTAAACTGAAGCATGTACTTCTCCTGAAAACCCCAATTGTAAGGGTATAACTAGATCACCAAGTTTCACCTGCTACTTTCCCCCTTGACCTACTTCACTGCTCTTCAGTCTGGTCAGGAGGAGGAGGGAGCTAAAAACATTTATAGTCCAGTGAGATCCTGTTTAGATTCAAACACAAGCCAAAATGTGCGGTCCCAAAGAAAACAGAAGATGATTTCCTCCTGTGAAATGCTAAGGTTTGATAAAATAGGACTACAACTTGATGGAGACATGAGGACTGGCAGGATTTTTTGGAGTTGTACACTCTCAAGTGCCCTGTACATAGTTATGCAAGCAAAGTTGTGGTACATGGGCAGGAAATCATTAATCATTTACAAAGAAACCCAACAAGAGACTATTTATGTAATGTTGGAGGAAAAAAGGTTCCACTGGACCAACAGATTTTATTAGTCTGATATTGCTCTATAAATTTTGTTGATAGAATAAATGTTGTGCGGTTTAAGGTGACTTATCAGGGAAGCTGAGGAAACTGCATTATACTCTCTAAGTTACATGACGCGACACAAATCATTTTTTAAGTGGGCTGTGAGGACTCTTAAAATAACATCTGTACAGATTTTCTGCCCTGGCAGTGTGAATATCTTACAGATCTATAATGAAAACTTTTTTGTCCTGTCTTTTCTCCTCTCTCTGTTTGAATCTTTTAATAGTCATGTTTGAGGTTTTGTAGTTTGAGAGCGACAGGACCAGCAATCAAGTCTTGGAAGTGTATTTATATACAGTGGAAAAAATGATAAGCTGGCTTTTCTGAGCTGCAGCCGCCTGCTCGAGGCGCAGCTCATCTCCAACAAGCCTAACGTCTACCATGAAAAAGGCCTATTCCCATACATGCAAGACAGTGCAGGAAACAATGCGGGCAAAGCACCTTGCTGAAGTCATTTTGAAATTCAATCTCAGATAGATATATTTTTTGACACGTTATTGCAGGACACACACATGTCTTATTAACGACATTAGCAGCTGCCTTATTCAATTCAAGATTTTTCAGCTCTTGGCCTTTCTTTTGTGTATGCAGTCACATTAGCGTGGTTTCCTGGCATACCTAAATGTTATGGGGGCCTAATTATGCTTGGGTTTCTCTGACAAGGACAAGTCAAAATGTCTGCTGTAGAAGGAGGGCCTATTCTTTCCATCAGAGGGTTATTTTGGAGATCAGCACAGGGCGACAGCTCTGCGTCTGTGTATTTCTCTAAAACATCCTGTGGCTAGAGTCCATTATCGATCACACAGCCAGAATATTGCAGCTGGCTATAAAACAACACCCCTCCAGTTGAAAAGCTGATTCTTGGCTTTTGTTCATTAGAGTCAATCATTTTGTAGTTCTGTAGACTCATATTACAGCTTCTGTAGAATTTCAACAGAGTAAATCAAGGAATGGCCAGGACCTAATACAATGATAAAGTGACGGATACACTGATCCAGTTAAAACACTTTGTACAATTAGTAATGTACAAACCACTGTAGGGACATTTTCAGGAGACAGAAGCAAGGATGCAAAACTTATATTCAAGTACTTTACCACCAACTGTCTGGGAGAAACACTGAACTACAGTAAATGTGTATATACACACACACCTCCACATTCTCCCACAGTGTGACACACATCTGAGTAAATGTTATCAGACACCGTCACTACTCCCAAGTTGCAGAGGTACAGTTAGTTACAGTTACAGCAGCTCTAAGACAAACTTAGAAGTCATTTTTGAGAGCACAATGAGCAAGTGCACCTGCAAGCACAAAACAATTAGGTCTGTGTGTACTTGTATGCTCCATGTATTGCAGTTTTGGCCACAGATCTTAGAGGTAACGTGGGTTACTGCAGTAGCACAGAGGCATTATGAAGAGTTTCCTCTGCAACAAATCAGCTCCATCTTCCAGCCAAATTAATTCTCTTTATGAGTCAGCTGCATCAGATCTCAGATAATCTGAGAAAACGGTAGCAAAGATGGGGTCTGTGGTTTGTTGCCAACAGCTTTGAATAAGATAGTGAGGCATGGAGGTGGTTTTCTGATCACGTCTACCTTAGTATTCCTAAACCTAAGACAATATCATAACATGGTGTTTATATGAACCTGCAAAGAGACTGCAGATGGAAAGCTTCCTGCTGAATTTAATACAGCACAATATTTCTCACAATTTATTCTCGCCTTTTTGAAATCTGTTGTGCATTGTTCTTGTATAAACTGAATTTAATAGCCTAGATGATTAGATAACAATTACCTTAACAATAACATATCAAATGCATTAGAAAGATACACATAATGAAACAGAAGACAAAGATATACAAACAAACAAAAAGTGTTGCTTGAGCTTCTCACCTCTGGGTCTTCTGGGAAGATGTTGTCCACCAGCCTCTTGTACCGAGGCCTGAGGGCCCCGCAACAACCACAAACCCCTAAAGAAGGCAAGAGATAAAGAGGAATAAAAAAAAGAGAGAGGGTCAAGTTCACTCATGCAGTATGACTGACAGAAATACAATAAAAATAGAGAAATATAAAAAGTAAACATGTCTTCTTCTCTTGTCCCTTCTCTGTCGCAGTAAAATATGTCTGTTCTGTTGAAAGAACACAGTGCCTAAGTAACATGGTACTTCTTAAATTGACCACTTGTTCCAAAAGGTAAGTGTCGAGACACTACAAACTCTAGGTAGGGTAATAATTACAGTAATTTAAAGGAAGCAACTAATAACCTGACAATAACTATGTCACCAGAGGTAGAGGTGGAAACATAAGTGCTGAAAAATAAGTCAGAAAACAAATGCTGTAGCAACCGTCAACTGATTTGTCAGCAAGGAAAACACAGCTGCAGCTAATAAAATAATAATGGGTGAGCTAACGAGCAAGTATTGACAACAGTCACGTCAGTACTACAGTTAATGTCCTATTAAAGTGGCACACTTGAATATAAGCATACACATGGTTAATTTTATAACTGTAGGCGCAGTCGTCTAGCCTGCCGTGACAGGAAAAAATGATTAAGTGAAGTGTGGAAAAGCCCGGTGTTTCCTAGTGAACTGCTGAATATGAAAATAAGACAAACTGCAACATCAACCGCTTTCATCAGACCAGTTTAAAAAACAGAGCAAAAATCCACAAAACAGCATGCTCAAATACCCTGCCAGAGTACAGACGTTGCCAAATGCTGAATTAAAATCACTTATGTCAGTATTGGCGTGATGTTGTTATTCAAAATACCAAGTCCAAGACTAAAAACATGAAGATATGTTCATTTTTATGGACATTATTGCAAACAGAAGCTTGGCTACGTGAAGGTAATTCTGTGCAAAGACAGCTGAGGAGAGCCAGATAAGGAAAGAATGTGGTCACAAGATAATCACAGTCACAACAATACTGCTCAGATAACACACACACACACACACACACACACACACACACACACACACTCAGTGCAATCAGGATAGCCTTGAAGAGAAGAGTGCAACACACTGAACAGTGATTTTTCTGACTTTGCATTGAGGAGAAAGCAGGCTAGGCAGCAGCAAAGAGAGCTGGATTCTGATTGGTTGAGGGAATTCAGCAGTGGTGAGTCATAAGGAGACCCTGTGAGAATGAAGAAATGTGAGGGGTGGGGGTGAGAGGGGGATAACTTCCAAAAACACAAAATAAATAATCTAACCCTCCACACAGTTGCACATAACAATATTATCCTAAGGATTATTATCTTCCTGCTTACATCAAATAAGGATATACGAGTGTAGGAGTCACAAAAAAAGTAGGTCATTATGGTTTCAGCATTGCAGTAAAGTAAATGAAGGATTTGATAGTCTGACACTTCAACAGACGTGTCAGACAAAAGCATAACAATCTGTAGAGAAACAGCTTTTCTGCCTTCCTCCCACCCAACGTCAATTTCCTTCCCTCTATTCTCCCAAAGGAAAAATGTTTCATTATTCATCATTTTTGTTTGCTGTTACACCGATTGAAGCCTTTTTTGCTCATATGGCACAAAAGTACATTTTGTAAGCACACTGACCAGACATTAACCAGCTATTTGCTATCCATGTATCCATGCATGTATGTATTGTATCCAACATACACCAATACATCACATTTCTTTTTTGTATGCACCACCAGAATTGTATGAGAACTCGCAAATTTTCCAGTGATATATCATCTGAAAAAACAAAAAAATCTACCTAATTCAAACAAAGACCACTTGACAAAAAATAAGGATGGGAAACAAACGTATAGTAAAAATATGTAGAGTATAGAGTGCATGCATCCCACACAATACATTTTGCTGCAACTAACAACTATTTTCATTATGGAGTCATCTGTCAACAATTCTCTCAAATTAATTGACAAACCTTTGATTCTAAAATGTCACAGAATAGTGCTTCCTGTGCTGAAATCTTGGGAGTTTTTACAGGAGAACAATGGTTAAAACAAATCAGAATTGGAGAGAAGAGTTTGGAGTTTACCTGGAGGATTTGAAGTTATTTCCAAAGACATGGCAGAATTTTTAACTGATTTAACAATCGAGATGAGGCAACAACTGTAACTTCTCACCCTTCCAAGTTTTCAGAGGCAATGATTGGCTTATTCAGCATTTTGTGAGTTCGTTTAGCAAGTATATAAATGTAATGGACGCTTATTTATGGGTAAAAATGCAGCAAAGCAGATTTAAATGAGGAACTGTATACTTAAGTTTGATATTTTGGATCATCCCTTCACACACCAAAGGCACCAAGCTACTAAACTGGCCTGACCTTCAGGAGCCAGTGTCTTGTCGAAGGACACTTCCACATGCCAACAGGAGGTGCAGAGGATAAGCCCATCAACCTTAATCACAGCTGTCCCAGTAACAGTCCTCCTTCAGGGCTATGCTCCTATATTCACTAGCCGTCTGGTATGTTATCATTGACCTGCACCTGGGAGAAGAGCGGTGAGCATAAGCAGGATGTCCTTGAAAAGCCCTTTAATAGAGAAAAAAATGCGTCTTTAGCGTCTTGACCACATAGAGGTGTTTGTTTCAAGGCGTCTGTCTGTGCTCTAAAAGTTCAGCTGAAGTCCACAGCAGGAGTTCTGCTGGAGCTCAGGCTTATCTCTGAGAGCCGCATGTCTATTCATAGTGCTGTTCCTCTCTCCTCCATCACTTCAAACACTAATCAGGCCTTTGCACCCCTTCCTCCCTCCCTCTGTCCCTTCCCCCTGCACCCACCCAGCCTCCCTACACCATCTCCTCTCATCGTTGCTGTATTGGCCCGGGGCCTGAGTGTAGGAGTCGCCGATGAATTTAATGCAGCAGGTCCCAAGTGTAGAGAGGATAGGGTGGAGGACAATGAGTGACAAAGACACAGGCAGCGAAAGAGAAAACGAGACATGGATGGAAGTGTGACGGGGGAGGTGGACTGTGATGCACTGAATGAGTCACAGATTAGTGCTACTTATTACATCTTCTCTGTCCGGTACAAATCTGTCCTGTCCTCTCTGTCAGCAGGAGAGGAAAGAGATTTTTTAAGAAAAAGAGAAAGTTAAGGGAGAGTAACAGGAAATATTTTAGTTTTGTTCCTTGTTTTTTTTAGAGGGAAAACTTCAGCCGTGCTATTGCGCCAAAAATCCACAATAATTTGAAACAGCTCTGGGGTGTAGCAATTTACATATTATTCCATACTCCTGTGGTGCACTGCAGGCATCTCCATTTTCCATTATGGCAGCTATAACCAAGTTTTATTCATAGGCTAAGTTCTTCACTTTTTAATTTAGTAGTATGACCTTAAAGTTGCTGCCTTTGGTTCTTTTTAGGTCAGCCGGGATAGAAAACAGACGCAGTGTCAATATAAACTTTGAATGTATATCTACACAGTTTCTTGAGACTAAAGTCAATTAATCTTAGGGTCGAAAAGTAATGCCTTTTCAGAAGCTTGATGAAAAGCAGTTCATGTGTTAAGAAAGCTCAGTATTCAACGTATCTTAGTCATTATCACAACGTTAAAACCACTGACAGGTGATGTGAATAACACTGATCATCTCGTTACAATGCAATGTTCTGCTGGTAGACCCTGGGTCCTAACATCCATGAGGATGCCAGGATTTGTCCAATCCATGGAGGACCCACCTCGCAACCCACAGGACTTAAAGGGATCCAACAACCTGGTGAGACACCACAGGACACACCCAGAGGACCTGTGTCCATGCTTCAATGGTTCATAGCCAAGTCTGATCCACGGTGGGGCCTGCATGGATCTGACTTGTTTCATCAAATCCCATGGATGCTTGATAAGACTGGGATCTGGGGAAATTGTAGGTGATGTTTACACAAGGAATGAAGATTTTTCAGCACATTGCACTGTAGAGAGATGATAAATATTGTTCACTTCAACTATAAGTCTTTTAACATTGCTGCTAGGGTTGCAACTGTATGACATTTTAATGATATGATAAACATCTTAGAAATTGTCACTGTTTGATGTTACACAGTGTTACACAGAAGGTTTTTTTGTCTGAACAAACATTTTATTTAAAAAAAAAGAGATCACATGACACTTAATATAAACATAAAATATGTATATATCCATTTTCATACCTTGGTATACCTTCACATCAGTGTACTACTCCTACCCAAGCTGCAACTGATCGGTGTGAATGCAACAATAATGCAACTGATGATTATTTTTAGACGTCTTTAAATTCAAACTGCAAAAGAAAAGTACAAAACTCAAGCTGGAGCCAGTGGTTTCACATTTTTGTCTAATAAATGACTCATAACTGTTGCGGATAAATTTCCAATTGACAGGTTCATTAACTAGAATAATCTAAAACATTAACATATTCATTAACAATACTGCTAACTTCAGAGTGGTGTTAAGTTTGTAAATTTGTGTTTCTGGTGTTGGTAATGTGGGTTAGTTTGGAGAAAAAAAAACTAAGCAAGAGCAACAAGGTGGGTGGACATGAATTTGGATGACAGTGGTGGAAAGCACACATAGGGGGTCTCACGACATCCACCCACTCTGCATGGCAAGCTGACAACACATTTAGGGGCTGGACACTGAGCTGCTCTGCTGCTCCATACACACTCACACATAAGCCCACACACAAATGCGCTCGCACACAGGAACAATGAATTACTGGTTGTTGGTAGACAGAACAATACAAGAAAGAGAAGGCAGACATCTCTGCAGCCTGGTGCACCAGAGTTGGGGAACTTTAGGCTATTATTTAACTTGTTTCACTGATTAGATGCTAAGCGACAAATCAACGCCCACTGAATTTATCTGCGCATACTGGTACCCATGTGAGGGGTCTCCACCCCTTAAATCATCACAGGAAGGAGCCAGCCAATCA